>NC_135788.1:65018409-65360195 GCF_051106095.1 Pogona vitticeps
GTGGGGTCACATGATAATCACTCTCTCTCTCTCTCTCTCTCTCTCTCTCTCACACACACACACACACACACACACACACTGAAAGAGTGCATGAAGTTGATCACAGGTCTGAGTATGCCCTTCCCCAACTTGTTGCCACAACCTAAACCTCAAGGTATTTTGAACATATCAAAAAGGGGCTACTCTTGTACTGATGCAGTTGCTCAGAGTTCTTACACATCCATTTTGATATGGATGAGGGTTTTTTTGTATATACATTGGCTCACATACAGAGTACCTTCTGATTAATGGCAAAATGTATGACAGTTGTGGGATCTGGCTGCTGGGTGCATCAGCCATTGGAGTGGGGCTAGCCTCTATTGCCCTGTGAACTTCCCTGTACATCCTTTCAGTAGATATAGTCCCTCTATATTCAGCGAGGAATGCATGTCACACTTATTGGCCAGGGTGAGATTATGCACAGTGCACCATCTTGGAAGGTCTGCCAAGAAAATGGAGATGAAAGGAGCTGGTTTCTATTTTTCCAACAGCGTGAAAAAAAGAGAAACGACCCAGAAGTTTGAGTTTTTGAAGCTAGATAGTGAGAAACAATTTGGGGAGGAGCATTCTTGTTGCTTCTGCAGGACTGATGCTCTTTCAGGAGTATTAGTATCAGCTTATGTGGGTGTTTACTTCCTCTGCCTTGCTAAAATTTTATTTCTATAAATAAGCTGGAGGGGAAGCCCAAACAAAAGCCCCAAATCAAGTAACAGTTTCTAATAAAGGTTGTTTTGGATACTGGAGCACCCAACTGCTTGGAGAAATGTTGGTGGGGCAGGGCACAACATGGTGCATTAAGAGCTTGTGCTCCCTGACATCTTCCACGAGACATGCCCTGACATGCACACTATCATTTTTTGACATGTTAGGAGAAAGATAATTATTGTTAACCACCATAGAGGCTTCCTACTCCTTTGTAGAGAGCAAATATATTTTCCTACATTGTGGTCTAACTACTTAGAGGCAAAATGTGATTTCTGTAGAACTCCTCAGTTTAACAGTAAGTTGGAAATAGTTTCCCAACAAGATATAACTCTCTCACACAAGCCTCACTGAACAGAAGTTGCACAGAATCAGCACTAGATGGATTGTGCCGAACCTTTAGCCAAAGTGGTTCCTGTAAGACAGCCTTTACTGTAGCAGAATGAATTCATGACGTAAGAGGCGTATCAACTTATGTTTATTTATATACTATATTCACAGTAACCACAAGCTAGAACATTCTGGAGCCAAGGGACACACTTTTATAATGCCTGTCTCTTCATTAAGATTTCATCATCTACCTACACTAAAAAGCTTCCTCTTCTACTTTGTTATATCTGCTTTTACTCGGACTCTGTCCCTGCATTATTTTTTTAATCTTCAGTTCCCTACTTTACATGCACTTTCAAATTTTAAACAAGCAAAATTTGTGCATTAGTGTGCCCTTTTCATCTAAGATTTATGAATGACAGGTTCCTCGGTGCAACTTAATGGTATGAGAGGGAGACATTATTTTAAACATTAAAGTGAAAACCATTTGCAACTATGATAAGAGAGGTCTGTTGACATTAAAGTTTAAAGCCTGCACAAGGTAGAGGCGAGCTATTGAGCCAACAGGTGAGGGCACCATGCGTGCAGTTTGTAAGAGAGTTTGTTCAACACATTAGCTGTCTCCCCTTCTCAACGTTTCACAACCTGTAGTCTTTGGTGCATCAAACCGTCCATCAAGTCATCAGTAGAAACCAGAGTTTAATTGCTTAAAAAGTATTTAAAGTACTGTGCAGAGCATTCACTTAATAGAGGCTACCATTTTATTCTTGGAAATTTTCCCCAACATTTTATGTCAGCAAAATATATATTCAAAATGGAATGTTCCGAAGCTAAATTTGTTCTTTGCATTAGCCTTCCAATGTGTGTATGCGTGTGTTGCACAACATATGTTAGTGCATTATGTTGCACAAAAGAAAACATAAAACATTGAAAGGAATAATAAAGGATTGCGTCCAGAAGAGCTAATTCTCTCCCTTGAATTGTCTGGATTTGAGCAGCACGGTTTTGATTATACACAGATTCCCCCCCCCACAATAAATAAATATTTCAACAAACAAATAATTATTCAGTCAATAAATATGCAATAAATTCTGTGCCCCTGGCCACCCAAAACCCTATGACTTCAATACCAAAGGGTCAAAATGGTCTACTTGCCCCCAAACACAACATCTCAAATTCAGCCTCTAGAACCGGAAGTCATAAGGATCTTTAAGGTATGCATGGTACTGTATGAAAAATATTATTGATACTATGGAAGAAAACCCTGATAGAAATAACTGTTCTTTCTCTGCATGTATTAATTGACTTTTTAAAGCTTTGTAGTTATTTTGGGGGGCATACGAGTTATGCATGGATTTTGAACTACACAGGAATCTGGCACCCCTAATCTGTGAAATGTTGAAGGGAGAAGTACATTTGTCAACCTATAACTGTCATGCTCAAAACTGTACTCTGTGATTGGTTGTTGCTTCATAACCCAGTTCATTTTCCATGCAAAAAAGTGTATGTCATTAAAGAAGAACAAACATGGAGGCGTTTTTCTCTTTTAAAACCTTTTTTTAACTGTTAAACCTCCCACATTGCATTGCTTATTTACTTTACCATGAATTGTATTCAAGCATTCCCTTTCTCAAACAAGAAGAGGGGAAATGCCCTCCGTCCAAAAAAGAAGTGACATGTGGGATGCAACATCATATATCCAATTGGATTTTAGAACATGTCTGAACCAACTACAAATATATTTGATATAGCAATGGCTAGCATATTTTGCAGAATTTTGCAGAATTATGAGAATGTCATGATTCTTATGGAAAGAACACAAAACACAAATATGTTTCCCAAATACTCCATCTTTTTTTCCTCCTCACCCCCTCAAAAGCAAGTTTCTGGCCTCCAGCCAATAAATAAACACATGTAATCATGTTTAAAAATCTGAGGCAAAATCCTGCTATTATCCTGAAGGTGGATAAATGGGTGAACAGATTTTTAATAGTATGGTCAAAGCTTCTGCATAATTTCCACTCTTATGACCAACAAAACAAAGTAAATGATTTTACTTTGCAAAATAACTGCAAAGCAAAATTATGCAAAATAAAGGAAGACATTTCCAGTCTATTCAGTCTGCACAATTTCTACATTCTTGGTGCAGCAAGAATGGAAAGAAAAAACTGTAATAGCTTTACTCTCCCCTCAGTGCCTTTCACCATCATCCCTTCCCCACAAGTGATCAGATTCAGACTGGGGGAAGAAGGGCAAGGCTGAAGGCTAAGCACACCAGAGGGGCACATGGCTCCTTCTGTTCCTCTTTCTGTCTTTCTAAACAGAATTTTAAGTTTGTGTACATATGTGCATGGAGTACACGCACAGTGTGGATTATAATACAGAAATGAAGATATCTAATTTGAAAGAAACCCTGCCATATCCAGCTGTGTTCTTAGTCTTAGCCCAAAAATAAAAACCCACTTTTACAATAAAAAGACACAGCGAGTACTACAGAAAGAAACAGAGTATGCCTCAGAAGGCTTAAGGTGCTTCTTTTACCTGTAACCTATTATCTTCATGTCTGTCTTTTGAGAAAATCCTCAGAGCTCCATACCTTTTCCTAAGAAGACCACTATTACTTAATTCTGAAATAAATTCAACAACAGCTACAGTGTTCCTCACAACGAAAGTGTCTTCCCCTCCCCCACTGCTGTGATAAATCACAAATCCAGGAAAAATCAGAGCACTGGAAATCGACCAGCAGCCGGTGAGTCCCATCCAGTTCCTGATGAAATTTAATCTGGCCCCTGAGATATACTGAAGCAAGACCCCTCCTTTTGTACAAGGACCACACAATATTTTTCCTTCTTTTCTGACTGACTGCTCACAGTTTCATTTGTCAGGAAGAAAAGCAAAATAATATTATTTTTTAACAAGTAGGTTGATGGAAACAGAAATATTCCACACTTTAATACAACGTATCTTTGCTACACCTTGAATTCACCCTTATCTAAGATGCATACATTATAGAAATGTGTATAGGAAACTATGTCTGCATGCAATTGACACCATCTTTAACCCCAGGTAAAGTGGTTTTATCTGCCTAGCAAAATCTATTTCCAGTCACAATGACCCCTGATAATACAAGAGGTATCTACCTCTATGAGGATGGCACACTTGATTTCTCTAAAACTCAGAAAAGGTTTAGTAATGGCTAGTCTGACCAGTCAAGCTTAGAATGATGAGATTTATAATTTCTCTTGTGGGCAGAGTCTTGTGAAGCTGCTATACAACAAGACAGAGAGGATACTTCTGTTGCAAGAAGCACAGATGCCCTGAGAGGCAACTACAGGAGGAACTTCCCAACTATAGACAAGACTAAAAAACAGAAGCAGGGTGCAAGGAAGTTGGAATCTAGTAACTGGAACAGTAGATGGAGACACTGCAATGACGTATCTGAGAGATTAGTTGTGTGATGGTATTTAGGGTCCTTATTCACATCCAAGCATTGCACAATTTAAAGTTATGGATATATATGAAATATAGGTTAAACATTAAAAAAAACCAACTTATAATGTTAAAATAATTAGATTACGTTATCTCATCCATTTAAATTTAGGTTGTTGGCACACTTTATTTCTAGAGAAAGGGGTGGATAAGGAACAAAAGAAGCAAAGCACAGGCATGCCAAGGCCAGTAAGAAAACATGCTTGCATACTGCAAACAACACAGGGGGCACTTGGTTGTGCTTAACTCAGCCTGAGTGTGGCCTGGGCTCCCTGAAAATAGCTTAAAATGATAGATGTACACTGATAAAAGAACTTTAGATAAGGAATCCTTATGGTGGAGATATCCTGGACCTCTTCTCCTATGTGGGGAAAACAAATCTATGTCTGAGATATTATTAGATAGGCTATTGTTGGATTTCATTGCCTCTTTGGAAAGGACAGCGCCATGCTTTTATCTTAGGAATAGCTTTTCTAGTTCTGAAGATACCCATCATCAGCAAGCTAATGAGGAGTTTTTTATTCCATTGGAGTTAGACAAGCCTCTTCCTTTGCTCCTCTCTCTTCTGCAGCCTATTGAGCGGCCTGAAAACCAGATCTGGAGGGTCTCCCAGCCACTGCAACAGGTTTTAAGGTGCATGGAGGGGCTGTAGAAGGATAGGGGTAGTATTCCTCTCAGTAGCACTGGATTCTGATGGTTCAACAGCAGAATTCTTGTGGTGATTCCTGCCCCGTGTTTCCACCATCACTGTGACACTTTGACATACACTAAAAATATGCATATATGCCAGTTTTTAGGTTTTCTACTTTGGACACTTCGGCCTACTGTTACAGTTTTCCATTCTATGTTTTTGCACAGTACTATTTAGATAGTAGAACCAGTGTAGTAAAGAAATACAGGCAATATCTGTCAATTGGAGGACTAAAAATCAGGACAAGAGGAAAAAACATGCCCCACACTAATAACAAGGATTGGCTGTGACACAGACACGATGAGGGGAGATTCCTTCTGCTCCTGTCAGCAGCGACGCTGGCGACATTTACAGACATAATGAACGTAGGCAGGATGCGTGTGTTTCTTTTCCCAGAGCAGTACAGACACCAATCTGTTGAACTGATGACCAGTTCAATAGTACTCTTATTAAAATCACAGAGTCCTCCTCTTAGGTTAGGAATTTCTCACCCTAAACATGCAACATGTCTGCCAAAATTGGGCATGCAAACAGTAAGCAGGACCTAAACTCCCCTGACATTTAAAGCTATGAGAAGAAACATTAGATTTTACACAATTTTATAAGGTTTGAGAATGTTAGAGTAGTCTTTTGACTTACAAACAATACTGAGCTTAATATGGAACAAAACTAAATCAACCCTCAAAGTGCTTTACCTTGTAGATTTTGCAATGGCAAAGTCATAATGCCTCCTGCTGCAGCTGCTGCTACCAGCCCTTGAATGTTGGTGAGATTAGCGGTAGGCAAAGTCAGGACCAGTCCTTGTTGACCACCCAGTTGTCCAGCCATGTTGAATGGAATAAGGATAGGCTGGTTCAGTGCTGGAGTGCCTCCAGGCATCACCCCGGCTACAGCTGAGGCCAACTGCTGAGCCGTCAGAAGTGGCTGAAATAAAATATAATTATCACATTTCAACATACAGCAATATATTTAATTGTAGCATACATGCAACTGTTCTCCTAAAGTCTGGGGCTCTAATGTATCTGTTATTCTGACTTCTTTCCAGTTTTTTGATTCTGAAGACAAAACACAAGCATATAGTAAGTCTACACTAGGCCTGCAATACTTTCCATTTTGATTTATTAATTAATCAATTAAATAGATTAAAAAGAAAGAAGTTAATAAGGCTGCAGATACAGGAATAAATATAATTGTTAAAAATATATCAGCACCATGCACACAAAGAGCCTTTGTTTTTTTTTAAAGCAGTCTTCCTTTCCCCTGAACTTGCAAGGGAACAGATACTTAAGATGATGGTTGCTATACCATATGTTTGCAGCATCTAAAAACATTTGTCCATATGCAAATTTAATTGCTTGATTGATTAATAAGCCAACTTAATATGATCACTTATTTTATTAAATTGGAATATTAGGGACTAGAAGCAACACACACACACACACACACACACACACACACACACACACACACACACACACACACACACACACACACACACACACGTGTAATCTGTCAACAATGGTATGTTTTGACAAGAAAAACAATTTCTGAAGAGAAATCTATAAGAGAAAGGAGTGTTTAACCCATTTCCCAGTTCCATTTGTCTACCTCAGCCATCTCTCTAAGCAACCACCCACTCCACAAATTCTAAAGTGGACGTTTTGAAGAAACATAGCATCACCTAGTAATTATCATGAACTAAGGCACTGCTAAAGGCAGCTTCAGCTACTGCTCAAAGGTTGGCAACCCCACCTGTGATCAAGCATCCAACCTTGCTGTGTGAGAAAAAAATCTGATGTGCCCACTCATGAATAGCACAAAAAAATAAATTAAGCAGGAGAACTCACTTTTTTGCGGATAAATTGTGGAACAAAAGGAAACACATCTAATTGTCAGAAAACATGTTTCAGCTAGAAGCAGTGTATTTATGATAGTAGACAGATCTTCTGAAAATTAAAGCCTATACTTGGTACTTTATAATTAATTTATATTTTAAAAAATATTTTATTTCTTTAGTTGTATTCTTAGGTGGCTTATACAAGGAGTTAAAAAATTAAAATGCTAATATATATATATACTCGCTAAACAAAATATAGTCCTAGGAAAAGCTGAGATACTTTACGTTATTTCTTCTGTGGAAGTCACTAACAAAGCTGACTAGTACTGTTGTTTACATTCAAAAACTAGCTTAACAATTATTATTATTATTATTATTATTATTATTATTATTATTATTATTATTATTATTATTAGTAGTAGTAGTAGTAGTAGTAGTAGTAGTAGTAGTAGTAGTAGTAGTAGTAGTAGTAGTAGTAGTAGTAGTAGTAGTAGTAATTTTGGCACAATGAGTAATGCTTACTAGTTTCTTGTAAAGCATTAGAAAAGGTCATTGAGAGTATGGTATTTTTGCTATAATGTGAGTGTTTTTTAAAGTTATTAAAAGGCAACAGAAAAAATAACCGGCTAGTAACAACTAATGTTACAAGTTGCTCTTTATTAACAAGCAAATGCAATGAATTATTTTTTTAAAGTCATGAGCAAAGGAGTGCTAAGGAAAAAACATTCCAAGCCTGACAAGTCCCCTAATTAAGAAGATCTGTTCTGGTGTCATACGATTTCGTCTTTGGACTTCTATTTCTCTTCTCAGGTTTTTTTTTTTTTAGCACTCTTAAACTTGCATGCTTTCCATACTAATAATCATTGTCCTGTTATTTCCTTCAAATTCTTTGCAGTTTGTTAAAATCCTACTTGAACTATATTGCCCAAGACTGGCAACAATTACACCATCTGCCTCCTTGGCAATTATAACTGGAACTACAAGGTTCAGGTGGGAAATTCAGCTTGTTGGTATCTTAATGCAAATTTACCATATCAAAACGTCTCAAACTACCACACAATTATATGGTGATATGGTGACATGCATCTTATCTTAACACATTCATTAGTAGCATTTGTGGATTTTTTTTTAACACCCCCTCCCAAAGACATCGGCACTCTAATGGTATGCAAGGGATTGCTAAGGAATCTAGAAAAAAGTCCTACACCAGGTCCTACTTACTGCGACAAATTGTGGACAACATTTAGTGTGTTTAAAAAAAAAAAAAAAAGCAAAAAACCTGAAGATCCAGGGCCTGAACCTGGGACATTTTACATTAAAAAAACAGTGCTCCAGGGGAAGTCGTAGATTGCTTCTTTCCAAAATGTTGAAATGGGGGCACCCTTTCCCACTCGGTCTGCCCAGTGTTCTGTAGTACTGAGTGTTGGTCCCTCCTCTAAATACAGTATGTAATGCTCAGGAACCCGCATTTAAATTTTTCTGTTTACATTCTCTGTGGTGTTCCTGTCTTAGCTGCCCAAACAAGCAAAAATTCTCTGCATCCTCATCAAATGACAGTTCCCAGGATTCTTTGAGAAAAGCCATAATAGAAAGCTTGTGCAGGTACCTAGAGAGAATGGGGCAGAACACTTGCAGTGTTCCCCTAACATCATACTCAATCACTTTATAAACTGTATTTTTTGGTTAGTATTATAGTGTGAACACTTTTTGGCTCAAAACTGAGATCAATTTAATTTAAAACAAAGTCCATGCATGACAGTCATAACCATCAAACCCAGTAAGCTGAACTTGCATTACAATTATATTCTGTAGTTTTTACATCCACTTCTCTTTAGTATTTACAACATAAGACTGATGGGAGGCGCCAGTAATTTCATTTACTGGGGTAAGTCCTTGTCTCATATCTTAAATTTTAATTGAAAAGTATACCAATGCAGGAAAAAGATCCCCCCCTCCAACAAACCACTTTCCAAAATGTTAATGGCTTTGCACACACTGTCTCCATACATTTTGAACTAAAGCATGCAGCTGAACAATTCTATCTTTATCCATAGTTAACCATCAACATTGCTTTCAGAAAACTGAATCTTATTTAGGCTCAATGAAAGAAACTGACCTGGGGCCCAACAGGGAATGCCGGATGGGATTGACTGGGTTGGTGCTGATCAGATGTGCTCGCATCAGACAGCGCTGTGTTTCCTCTGGCTCCTGGAATTCAAATAAAAAGCTCTACCTTAATATCTAGCCTGGGGACCAGCACATTACATTTTGCTGTGATGTCACATAGCATCAAGCTGAAAATGATATGCTAAAGCGGTTTATCAATAACTCAAATGCTCAAATCACTTATCTGCTGCATAAATTATGCTAACATTCATTCAGGCCAGCATAGTCTCATGGAGTGATATAGAAATCTGACAGCAGTGCAACTGATGCTAAAGGTAACACAGTTAATGTGGTTTGCGTTATATACAGTTTGCATTTACAGAAAAGCACATGAGTTTTCTATAAGGACAAGAGTTGATTTTTTTTTAATGCTAAGGTGAGCAAGAGTTCTCCTAATTTCATCAGGCAACATCATCCAGGCCAAAGCCAAGCCACTTCTGCTTTATATCTCATGAAAGGATTTAAAACAAACATAGAAAGTTTCCAATAGAAATCTCTGTTTGATTTAGTAGGTTCAAAGCTGCAAAGCTTTCCATCTACACAAAGCAAGAATTGACTTGAAGAAAAACCAGGCTATATATTTTATTTATTTATTTATTTGATTTATACCCCGCCCATCTGGCCTAAAAGGCCACTCTAGGCGGCTTCCAGTGAATATAAACAATAAAATAATACAAAGAATTACATAAATCATATTATAACATAACCCATACAAAAATAGAATACAAATAAATAAAGGGAGAACAAAGAGAATATACATTGAGCAGCATGATGTAGTCGAGCAAAGTGACACCCACACACCACATGTGGTGCCAACATTTGTATGCTGGTGGTGTTGGTTGAGATCTCCAAAGCATCCTCCTCATAAAGAAAACCAGTTTGGACCTGCAAGTCTGTTTTCTGATCTATGCACAGTGGTTGTGGACTAACCAATCCCCAACACAAACCTGGAAGTGGACATCCAGCTTTGCCCTGTTCTGATTCTTTGGGGGGGGGGGAATTAAAAAATGAAATGGGGCTTATAGAAGGTTTACATAAGAATAGACTCCAGGGAGGTTCGTATAGAAATAAATATCCTGGCCCCTAAGATTTTTGAATGTCATTGGTTAAAAATTAGGATCTCAAATTAGTCTTAGAAATGAACAAGGCTTGTGTGATGGGGTCTATAACATCTGCACCAAACAAGAGTCTGGCAAACAAGCTATGGTTTCAGAACACTTTTTCAAAGCAACCATACACAGAATGCACTACAGTTAATCAAACTAAAGTGGTTAAGTAATGAACTGTGGCCATGTGTCATGCTTTACATGCCCCACATCCATCACACTCACCTTATGGTTCCAGAACTTCCATAAGGACCTCACACACCCCAGTGAAGCTTTATCTGGTCACAATGAATTCTGGGAAAGCTACGGCCAAGGATCCTGCTGAACCTACTCAGGTAGCTCATCTCACAAAGGAATGGGCTTCTCTACCTTCCTGCAGGCACAGGCAGCCTTCAGTCCACAAACCACAGGACTTAGGGGCCAGACACAACAGGAATAAAAGGGCCGCCTGAGAATAAAAAAACTCTGCTGGAGTACAGAGATTTGATACTTGAGCCAGCTGTTGACACCTGGGTACTGTGCAGCTCCAGAAAACCAAACCTGTACTTTTAGTTCTGTTCTAGTCACTGCTGGAACAAAAGAGGTTGGTGTAACTCAGCTGCCTAATTAATTGTAAGTTTTTCCAACCCTTAGGTATTAGAGCTATATTTTTCTTAAGATTACACCCATTGCCTTTTTCTACATAGACTTCTAGTGATTTTGTTCTGTTTTGTTTGTTGTTTTATCATGCTCTCGTTTAGGCTGGGTGTTTTTCCCCCCAAATTTGTTCTCGGCTTCTTTTTGAAAAATCCTGTATCTCAGCGCCCTGCCACGCAAGATAACCTGAGGTCAATAGAGGCTAACCAGTCCTGTGCTTCTCCACTGTATGTGTGCCAGGAATCCACCTTGGAGCAAACTCAAGCAGGACATCACACCACCTTCCCAGCAAGGGATGCAGTTGGAGTGCTAGTGGAAACTCAGGAAAGGTGTTTTTGGCCACTGCTCTGCCTGACTATCCAGAGACAGTGCTTGGTCCACAATCATTCCTGCCCCATATGTGACAGCATAACCTTATGTAGAAGAGGCTGTATTGTCAGTACTGTGTTGATATAGCTCCCACCTCCCAGTCCTGTCTTAATCATCAATATACTGGACATAGATATTGCATTTTCCTTTCTACATGCACTACCACAGAATAGGCCCCAATGTGAGCCCTAGCCAATGTTCAACTGGATTTGGCCCACTTTTTCCCCCATCATTGCTCCATCCAGGTTGCTGCCTTAAACTACTCAAAAAAACCACTGACAACCGTCAAAGACTTAAAATTGGCAAATGTTGATGAAATAAAGCAGAAATTTGGCTTCTTGTTTTATCATGTGCAAAAAATTCTTCTCATAAATGGGAAACATGTTTTGAGAATGCAATAAAATCTCAGGCAGTCGTAGGATTTGAGGGTGCACATTGGACAAAAGAGCAAGCTAGAAAACTGTCAAAGGCAGTTTAGTACCACAAATTTTCCAGCACGACAAACAGGGATGAGGTGTTCAGAAGTGGTAAAGATTTGCCCAAGGTCTATGTGATTTCCCCCCCCCCCCCCAGTGGAATTTTGTGGTAAGAAATATGATGGAAAAAGCAATGGGCCAACACAAGAGTGTCACAAATGTAAGGCAACATTATCTAGTCCAACTGTAAAATTCTAGGAAAGAGGCAGGGAAATAGCACAGTAAAAGCCTCATCTGGAAGCACTCTGGGTAAGATTGTGCACTATTTTACAGGGGCTAAAGACAGTTGTTAGTGCCAACTAGAATAGAACCACTAAAAGATAGGAATTATTAAGTCAACAATGACATCAGTCCTATTAATTCAGTGGACATAATTCTGGTTGTGATGAAAGGCTGGATCTGCTGGTAGTACCTGAATGTACTTGGTTTACTCAGCATTGGCAGTAACCAAAAATCAGCAGTTCAAGGTATCAGCATCAAGATCAACATCAAATATCTATGGACAGGAATTTTCATATCTATCCCATAAATTTTTGCCCCTCTTTTATAAGAATGATATTTTTTCATTACACTTTAATGTTCACTTTCTATCACCTGCCATGGAGGCCTAAAGTCAAAGGAAAAGGTAGGTATACTAATACTGTGAATAAAACAAAGGATGCATTCAATACCCAAATCCATTTGCAGAATGGCCTGATATGCACATTCGATCCACAAAAAGAACAAAAGGGGGGTACAGTAAATACCAGAGTGGTATATTCATATTGTATGTGTTAGTATTTCTATTGTGAAAGACAGGGCAATGCCTCTGTTCCACTTCCCTACCATATGCTTGAAAACCTATCTGTGTCAGTGACTTTCAGATGTCTGCTCCAAAGCCTTGATTCTTTTTTAAGCAATCATTTGATTACTATTATTTACAAAGCTCCAGTCGAAATGTTCTGTTTTTCCTGAAAGTTGATTCTGACACTATATTACCACATGCATTTAAAATCCGGTCCTCAGAAATTATTCTACACCTGTGCAGAATAACATAAGGTCTTCAGCTTTACGAAGAGGGACAGGTAGTTGCTCTGCAATGTGCTTCTCTTTTGATGACCAGACCACTCCCATGAGAAGAACTTCCACTCTTGGCAAGGATGGCCAGGATTGACACTCTGGGTCCTTGCGAACTCAACCCGGTCCGGCTGCCCTTAGGGATTCAAAGATATTGTGTCTGCAATCACTTTTTATAACATTGCTCCTGTTTCTTTAGGAGCAATCTAATGATATACACAACATTAAGGAAGTAAAGCTTTTTCTACCATTAAGAATCTACTGACTTCTTCTAGGTAAATCAAAAGAACAAAGGGAAGGCTAGGATGGAAAGAGAGAAAGGAACAAGAGGGAACAACTCTCTAGCAACCCCATTTCTATTTGCATTTAAATAATGTGAATAAAAAGCTTATCAGTTTCTATGTATGAATCACATCCTGATATGCTAGCAGCTTAGGAACTAGTCTACATAGTTCAAAATGCACCTATTAGTGGCCATGTAATACTGAATGCCATGTCATGATGGAGTTAAACAACTGATTTCTTCTATCAAAAACAAATAAAACCTTTTAAAGGGACAAGAACTAGCAAGGACACATTGATCAGTTCCATTCTATAGAGTATTTGTAAAAGCATTCAGTTCAAACGTACAGAGATAATAGTTGAATAGTGCTGATGGATCCATATTTCAATCGAGCTTAAGAAAGTCCACTGTGCTTCCAAAGATATGTTATATGCACATGCACTTTTTTATATATCCAGGCTCTCTTCCTGCATTGAAAGAAGCAGGAACATCGGTTGCATACTCTAGTTGCAACTTGCTCTGCTAAGCAACAAAATTCCATTCATTCATAAATATCTTGTTCTGGCAAAAGAATCTACAAATGATCAACGTCATCAAGATAATCATAATATATACTGCTAAAAACAAAACATAAAATTGAGCAAAATGGGAAAGAAACAATCAAGAAAAGGCATCTAAACAAAATAATGAAGACAAAGCATCTCCTTCTCCAATATGAACGCCTACATAAAGGACCATATCATTCCTTCTCATGAAAGAACAACAGTGATAATGAGATATGTCACTGCTACTTTAAGAGCCCCAGTGCATGTTCCTAAACACTATTCGAAACACTTGCCCTTGGAAGAACAGGGCACATTTTGGAAGCTAAAAATATTTTCTTAGCTTGCAAGACTGTTGGCTCTGCTGGTGCTTGTCGCTGAGCGGAGCTCCTTTGCCCTCAGGATAGCACGAGATGCGCTATTCTCGTAGTTACCCGGGGGGAGGGGGGAACATCCTTAAAAGGACGTTCTCCCATGTGCTCAGTCTCTTTTGAGGCTTGTGTTCCCTGGCAAGGATTGCAAGGATTTTTTGCCATGTAGTAGCCAACAGCGTCAAGGGAGCTGCGGTGGGTGCATTGGCACTCCCCAAAGCTGGAATGTGGTGTCGGCGATCAGCCTTGATCCCTGGTGGAGCCTGCTTACAGCCATTTTGGTTTTTTTTTTTAAAAAGGAGCAAGTGGGGAAAGGGTTCCATAAGCTTCAGGATTAAGAGGGTGGTAACCCCTCCATTGGGCTTGGCCCTTGGGTTGAGGCAGTTGGGGACAGGGCAAACACCCCCGCAAACACACACTAAAGGTTGTTGGGAGACAGATTTATGCTCCCCATAAGCACGGTTAATTATGTGGTTGTGTGTTTATTGGGGTTTCCTTAAATTTAATTGGAAGTGGCGCACTTACAGACATGCAGACATGCACATTGAAATAATACTAATACTAATACAAACACTAATACTGGTGGTGGTGGTGGTGGTGGTGGTGGTGGTGGTGGTGGTGGTGGTGGTGCTGCTGCTGCTGCTGCTGCTGCTGCTGCTGCTGCTGATGATGATGATAATAATAATAATAATAATAATAATAATAATAATAATAATAATAATAATAATAATAATAATAATAATAATAATAATAATAATAATAATAATAAAGTTCAAATTCAAATTAAATAAGATTATAACAACAGGAATAGTTACATTGGAGCAACCACCAGTTGTTAGCTAGTCCTGAGGGCTTGTATTTTAAAAAAAGAATTATCATTATACATTAATAGCTAAATAAATAATAAGGGTACAACGTAGGTGTGTGTTTTTTGTTTTTTACAATTGGAACACATTAGTAAGGGTTGGCTGCATGGCTAGCTGGTAGATTATTTAGTAAGAGCTTTTGTTAGCAGCAATAGCCCCATTAAAAGGGCCAGGGCAATAGCAAAGGCAAACATCCTGCAAAGCGCAGGGCTCCCAGGGTGTCCCCTCCAGTTGTATCATCATCATCATCCTACGAGGGGTGGGATGAAATATGGGCTAAAATAGCAGCGTTGGAGCAGCAAAAGGCTAGCGAAGCACGTAAGGGGGCTAAGGACAATCAGCCTAGGTGCTCTGGAAGGGAGTCCAAGGCACGCAAGTGTGCTAAACTGAAAGCCCTTGCTGATAATCTTTTCTCCCATTTTGCTACTTTAGAGGCTGCTGTGCAAGGTGCATTGGGAGTTGCAGATTCATCAAGGGAACACCAGCCTTGATTGGCCAAGTCGAGAGCAGAGCTGAATGCACACGTGCATGCCTGGGCAGTAAAGGGGTCCAGGGGCAGGAAGTGGTCGAGGACAGCAGGTTGGATGGTGAAGAGCCTTCAACCAGCTGGGATGCAGCCACTACTCAAACGACAGGTGAGCTTGCTGCTGCACCAGACATTAGTGGAGCCCTGCCAATGTGGCCATGGTGCCTGGTGGGCCTCTTATCCTCCAACACCTTTCTCCACCCTTACAGGGGCATTGGTAGGAGTTGGGATTTGGGCGTACCCTTCTGTACCTGACACTGGGTATAATTCCGTTCCCCTTAGAGCTTTGCCTTTCAGAGATTATCCTCTCCCTATAGGTGATCACTTGACATCAGTTATGAAGGAGTGTATATGAAAGGATCAATATTTAGATCTATTTGAATTACTAAATAGAAACATTGATGCTAAGGAGTGGGAAAAGGAGGATGAGGTAGAGAAAGAGAGGAGGTGGTGCAAAAAGCCAGAGCGCACTGGGCCAATTGGTTGCCGGGATTTTTGATTTATGAAGGTATAATTGTGAAGGCACAACCTTGGTGTGAACTGTCTTTATTTCAGTATTTTGACCTGATATACAGGGCCTACATAGACTTCCCGCATCATTCATGGCTGACCTATGATAAAAATATCTGCATGAGAGGGTCAATAGATGCGTTGGGATGAACATCACCCAGGCTTATAGCTTCAAATTATGACTCCTGTCCAGCCACTGCAGGGTGAGAAGTTCGACAGTGGTTAACTTATCAGGAAGACAGGGCAGGTTAACAGTTCCTGTGCTGGAGTGGGGCAGGTGGTTCAACCATACCTGCCCTGCTGGGACTTCAATTCATGGGGTTCCTGTTCCAGGAAACCATGTCGATGCAGACATGAGTGTGTCATCTGTGGTGGAGCCCACTCCAGTTCGAAATATTTTAAAGGGAGGTCACCAAAACCGGTCGGCAAGGAACAAAGCAGTAACAGAAAGCCTGATGGAGTGGCTGGTGCGACGGATTTTCTGGATCCATTTCAATCAGGTTTCAGGCTGGGTTTTGGTATGGAGAATGCCTTGGTCACCCTGTACGATGATCTTTGCTGAGAGAGAGACGGGGGAGTGTGACCCTGTTGATACTCCTGGACCTCTCAGCAGCTTTCGACACCATCGACCATGGTGTCCTTCTGGATAGGCTGGCTGGGTTGGGAGTTGGGGGCAGCACTTTACAGTGGTTCCTCTCCTTCCTCGCTGACCATGTCCAGAGGGTGGTGCTGGGGGGGGCAGTTGCTCTGTCCCATGGCATTTATGTCATGGGGTTCCTCAGGGCTTGATACTATCCCCCATGCTGTTTAACATCTGCATGAAACTGCTGGGAGAGGTCATCAGGAGGTTTGGGCTGAGGAGTCAACAATATGCTGATGACACTCAGCTCTACCTCTTGTTTCCCACCAATCCAGTTGAGGCGATTTCTGTGCTGAACTCGTGTCTGGATCTGATAATGGAGTGGATGAGGGTTAATAAATTGAAACTCAAACCAGACAAGATGGAAGTGCTGTTAGTAGGTGCTTCGCCGGACAGGCTGGAGGGCCATTTCCCTGCCCTGAATGAGGTTACATTCCCCCTAAGGGACAGGGTCTGCAGCCTGGGGGTGCTCCTGGAGCCCAGTCTAACTCTGGAAGCCCAGGTGGACTCAGTGGCCAGGGGCGCCTTCCTTCAGCTGCGGAAATTGTAAGAGCTAAGGCCCTACCTGGACAAGCGGAATCTCATGAATCTCATGACAGTTACACATGCACTGGTAACATCTTGCATAGATTACTGCAATGCGCTCTATGTGGGGCTGCCTTTGAAGACGGTCTGGTGATTGCAACTGGTCCAGAATCGAGCTTCTCGGCTGGTGAGAGGTGGGGCCGCTGGGGGACGCATCAAGCCAATTCTGTTTAAATTACATTTGCTACCAGTTGCTGCCTGGGCTCAATTCAAAGTGCTTGCTTTGACCTATAAAGCCCTAAATGGCTTGGGCCCTGGATACCTGAAGGACCGCCTCTTTCCATATGAGTCTACCTGGCAGTTAAGATCTAGCCAGGGGGCCCTTTTGAAAGAGCTGTCCCTCAAGGAGATACAACAAAGAAGACAAAGGGCCTTTTCGGCAGCTGCCCCCAGACTATGGAATGCCCTCCCAACTGAGATTCATCTGGCGCCGACACTGATGACATTTCAGTGCCAGGTCAAAACCTTCCTGTTTCAGAAGGCTTTTAATTGAAATAATATCAACTGTGGGTCCTGATGGCAATATTTAGAGTATCTATTTCAATTGTATTTTAATTGTTTTATGTTTTTATTGTATTTTTATTGTATTTTAATTGTTGTAAGCCACCCAGAGACCCTATTACACACCTTATAATTTAATATAGTATTTCATGCAAGGCCCATCCCTGGCACAGACAACAATATAGCTGTCCAGTCAACAGATGGAGCGGTTCAGGGCATTGGCTCCAGGAGCTTGCAGGTGGCCAGAAGTCTTCTCACAAGAGGTATGGCAGATTTGAGGCAGGAGGCACTATAGGGCTGGCTCTTGCCTCGAATACTCGGCAGGGTTACTTTGCAGTTTGCGAAGAGTTTAGAGAATTTAAAGTTGGAACAGGTGTGGCCCATACCAGTTGATCACCTACAACAATTCAGCGTTTTTATTTTTTCAAAGGGCATGGCACCTAGCTCTACTCAGGGTAAGATGTTGGCATTGGCATTCCAGGCTAAGGAGTAGCGGATTCCACAGGGGACTTTAGAATTCATAAGATGATTGAAGGATGGAATAAGGAAAGAATTAGAACACCTGATGATACGTCCCCTTTTTGTCTGGCCATACTGATGAGGTTTGGTGAATCTCGGGGTAGCATTTGTAGTGAAAGGTATGAGCCTTCCCTCTTTCAAGCAGCTACACTTTTGACATTTTTTGGAGCATTTCATATTAGTGAGGTTGTGGCAGCTGGCAAGCATGACACATCACGAATGGGGTTACAACTTGCAGATGTCATAATGGGCAAAGAAAGGTTACAATTGCATATCCAGAGATTTAAAACAGATTGATTAGGGAAAGGAGCCTTTATCTCACTAAGGACTTGCTCCGTTTTAGAAATATGCCCAGTTAGGGCACTAGAGGATTACCTTAAGAAAATGGGGGAAGATCAGGGCTACTTATTCTGTCATAGTGACGGCACCCCACTGACAAATTACCAAGTTTGGGAGGTAACTGGAGCTGCTTTGGAACGAGTGGGTTTGGCTGGATGGCGCTTTGGAACCCACTCATTTCGCATTGGGGCAGCGTCTACTGCCGCCATGCTAGGGTATGGCCCAGAGGAGATCAGGAAGGTGGGGAGATGGTCCTCCCATAGATACAAACTTTACGTGAGGGACTTACCACAGCTGTAGGCTGCTGCCGGGCTCTTTGTCTCTTTCTTTCAGATGCAGAGTGACTCAAACAGCAATTGAAGATCCTATTGCTGGGTCACAGTTTCATTCACTGGGCGGCAGATTATGCTGCCAGGATGGCATGGGGCCCAGATTTGGGACTGCAACCAGCAGCAAACTGGAAATGGCTTGGCTGGAGGGGCATGCTTTGGGCCATTTTTTCCAGCATGCCAGATGCAGCGGCAGCTGGTGTATCCCCAGATGTGTTGTTGGTTCATCTGAGGGATAATCACTTGGCCAGGAGAAGTGGCAAGTCCCTTGTGCTGGACGTTCTGGCTGATTTGAGGAGCTGAAAGGCAAAGTTCCCGTTTTCAAGAATAGTTTGGTCCATGATTATTCCTCGGCATGGTTGGAGAGCTGACTGCAATGCTAGTTGCCTAAATAGAGCAGGTAGGAAAGTTAATAGGGAAGATTGCAGAGTAATGCTTAATCAGTAATAGGACACCCAGAGATCCTATTGGACTGACTGGAGCTTTATAGAGGTGATGGGGTTCATTTATCTGAGGCAAGTTTAGTGATTTTCTTGAGGGATCTTTGTACAGGTATGTGTGCTGACATTTTTGGCTGGATGGGAGGAATGGAACATAGCTTGCCCATTCCGTGGCGGGTAGTATGGAAGGAAACAGAATCGCTGAATGTCCATGGAGTTAAAGCAGTGCATAGCGGGTCTGAACTTTCAGCACTATGGATTGTGAGGTTACAGTGCTGGGAGGAAAGACCTGTTGGGGCTCTTCCTGGGCTGAGGGCCACCAAAGGTTGAGGACTTGCATGCCCGGGGGGGGGCGCTTAATATTTTGCTGGCTGGGGTCATGCTGTCTCAGGGATAGCATGACAACGGGGCGTGGGACTCGCCCATATAGGTTGGTGAGGGAGTCCTGTGAGACCTTCAGCACCAAACCTGATACTGCACTACCGCAGGCCCCTGGTTTCTAAGCCGTAAATTATGGCATGTTGATTTAATAATATGTGGCCCTATTTATACCCATCACCTGCGTCTCACCTCATTATTCCATAGTGGGAGGGCAATGTGTATAGGGCATTTTGACCACCAAAAATGTTTAATAAAATACTGACAAAATCACTGCCATTCTCATGGGTGAGATATTTTCAGGCAGAGAAATAGCAATTATAAATACTTTTGGGGTGGCAATTCCTTGTAGGATCCTTAGTGATGGTGCACAGGCCACCAACAGTCAGATACAGAAAAGTCTTTTTGTCTTTGCCACAGTTATCACCATGTGAAACACTTGAGTTTTCTTCTCTAGTCTCACAAAAATGAACATTACATATTGTGAGAGTTGAATACGCTCTCTGTTAATGGAAAACCTAGATCCAGAGATTGCTTGCAGTACAGAATGTGGCAGGTAAGGGACTCCCCTGCTTGGTCTACAAGCCACCCATGTTCAAAGAAATGGTTAGTAGCCAAAGGTATGGTGGGTTTAGGACTATGAAACATGGGAAGGAATATAACACCTTTACCCTGCTGTGATCCCATGAACAATCCTCCCAACAATTACTCCTGAAATATTACCATCAGTAACACCATCAGAAGCTTCCTACACTAAGCTAATAGCTGTGGCAAAAGATAAAAGAATTAACCCTCTCCTCTCTATTGGCTGTTAATTGTGTGGGGAACAGTTCTCAAAGCCCTGATTTGTGCACAAAATGCAGTATCAACCTATGGTTCCCTTGATAGAAATCTGTTTCTACCTCTGCTTGGTTGATTATATAAAGCAGGCTGTGTTTATGATTTCTGCAAACTATATATAATTAAATATAGATAGATAGATAGATAGATAGATAGATAGATAGATAGATAGATAGATAGATAGATAGATAGATAGATAGATAGATAGATAGATAGATAGATAGATAGATAGATAGATAGATAGATAGATAGATAGATAGATAGATAGATAGATAGATAGATAGATAGATAATGGATTCTGTGCTTCTTATCAGGCTGAGTGAGGATGAATGAAAGCAGATGTGTAAGAAACAACAGGAGCATGATTACCTTAAGAATAACACATCCCAGTAACAATTTTTTAGGATTTTTACCAGACAATTGGGTGTAGGTTTTATTCTCTGTAGTTTTACCGATGGGTGTAGAAATGGAATTCTAACTCAACCTTAACAAGATCCTTTCCCCCCAGTGTTTGTCCTATGAATAACAAGTGCAAGGCAATTCAGAACTTCTTTATTGCCATGCCATGGTCTGTGAAGAAAAAAAAAGAGGGAAGGCTATGGTTCTGCCATACTTATAAATTTTAAAGAAGGTATTATCTGCTCATTTAAAACAAATTCTTCTATATATTCTCCAAGGGGACAGCCTCATAAATAATGGAAATGTGAAAGAAATACCTCACCACATTAAGGTACAAATAAAATGGACTGCTACATATTATTCAATTGACACATCTCTAGCAATGTGTCAGTCTTAACACTATTTTATGATGAGATTAAGCAATAAATGCAGATAATCATTAGGCAGAAAACTGGAAATCTGATTAATTCCTAATACTTTCAAAACCCCAAAAGGAAGTCAAAGATGCACATTAGCTTGGGAATTCTTACTCATGTTCTATTGAAATTTCTACACTGATTTTGAACAGGCTGATAATAAAAGCATGCAGATTTGCTGATACCCTTACAGAATGAATTGTGTCAAAATACATTTTGCATTTAATGTTCTTCCTGTCATTTAACAGAGAAGGTAGAATGAAATTTTTAAATTGACATGGACTCCAGATAGAGCTACTTGGGAAAGAATTCAAGTCAATTGAACATATATTTTAAGACAGAGGGGAAGAAGAAGGGAATTGCGCACTCCAGCTCAAGAGAGGGGCAGCCGGCAGTCAATGAACAAATGAATAAATAAAGCAAACATTCATAATCTAGTAAGGTATTCCCACAGGAAACAGCATTGTCAATTTGGGGATAAACTATAAAGCAGCAATAATAATACATATTTACATAATTTTATAGCTTGTGAAAATTCCAACAAATACAGATCTGAATTGCTCAAGTTATAGAAAAAATGCTGATGCAGTATAGTGACTAAGAAGTGATGCTATAAATCAGATTTAAATTTTGCCTTTGTCAGGAATAGAGATAGAAAAAGCTATCAGTTTTGCTTTCTCTCATATTCAGACTTTTAAAACCACCAGTTTTTTCATTCTCAAAGCAAACTGAATATATCTGAGCAAAATCTTATTAAAAATATACTAAGATTAAATTCCCAGCCAACCCTAGCCTGAAACTCGCTCAGTTACTTTCTAGATAATCATTGGGTATACCCAATGAGCAGGGGCAGAACAGAAGCATGGAATCCTCACCCCACAGTATATACATTTACCTAAAGATTAACACTCCATATGTTTTAGTACAACATACTCAAGCATGTCATTGGGAGTAGGCAAGTTCTCTGCCCACAATTCTCACCCTTTTATGAATGTCTCTCTAAAAGAAGCCACAAATGCAGACATTAGCCCTCAGTGTTTATGTCACAAGTTTTATCTACAGGCAGTTATGAACTTCCCATTGTTTTCTGTTTCTTTCACCCAATCATCAATTTGTACAATCACAGAACTTTCTTGTAAGAATTGCAATAGGTATATGGGCTTCATTTTGCGCAAGAGGCATAACAGAGCCTTTTGGATTAGCTAAGTGCAACATCATTTGATTTCACAAGAAAACTGTAACACATATTAAGCATCACATGATGAGCTTTCTTCATACAAATGTTTCTCCTCATCTATGTTTTAAAATAGGGATGGAGAATCTGTAATCCTAGATATTACAATGTTCACTATCTGAGCAGGTGTAGGTTGAGCTGATGGGAGTTGGAGTTCCAAAATCATGTAGTCCCTACAGTCCCCCTGCTCTTCTATAAAAGTTCTAATTGTAGTTAAAACATGGTAGAAGTTCCACCTTGGTTAAAGTTTCAGAATAATGATCATCACATGAAATGAACACACAAATGCTCGAATCCACCTTTGGTGAAAATCAGCGTTATTGGATGTGTATTAGAGATGGGACTATTCGTATATGAATATGAATACCCCTGCACAGGTGGCATTAACGAGGGCCCATCCCCATGGGGCTGGACAGTCCACTCACCAATCCGACCTGGACAGAGCGATTCAACGAATGACTCTACAGCGTGTGATCTGCTCACCACTCCTGCCAGGAGTTGGGACGACAAGCCTCGCTGCAAGGTCGAAGAGTGGCAAGCGGATTGCGTGCTGCAGAGCCATTCGTAGAATCGCGCCATCCACATCAGATTGGTGAGTGGACCATTGAACCCTATGGGGTTTGGCCCTCGTTAACACCACCTATGCTGGCATATTCGTATTCGTATATGAATACCCCTATCTCTAATGTGTATTAATTACAAAACTTATGCGTAGTGATTTGCAACAGTTTGTAGTTTGTCCAAACAGGTGTTTGGCAGTTTCCAGCCCTGCCTTTTCTGGTGGGTGCCACTCAGAAGCAGAACAGGGGAACCAGGGTGCTGCCTCTGAGTGGGGCCCCCATGTGAGGTGGCAGGGCTGCGAAGCACCAAATACCTGTTTGGTCCAAAAATGAACTGGCATGAAGAGCCAAACCAGCAGTTCATGACCATCTCTAGTTTTAAGTTATTCTCTTAAAAACTATAACTCCATCTTGTTTTGTTTCTGCCTCTGCTTATTGGCGTATGATTTCCTATCTATGCCCACTGCTTGTCCCTGATAGGTCTCAAGGTCTTGTGGACCAATATATCTATTCCCTGAATGTTAGTTCTATCTGCCAGTGCAACTCCATTGGCATATATCTCAGCGGCAAATTGTTGCAAATTGAGAATTCTGTTCTCTTATCTTGTGTCTGTTTGCCGCTGAAATGTATGCTGATGGAGTTATGGTACCCTAAATACATAATACTGGATGGGGTCTGCAGCTTGGGGTGCCACTGGATTCAGCCCTGAGCTGCGATGCATAGGTTTTGATGGTGGTCACAAGTACGAGGGGGTGGTGATAAGTATTGAGCCTTACCCAGAAGAAATTGAGCTAGGAAGCTATAAATTGCAGGGTGTATTGGCCAATTTGTCTATATTCAATGGTACAAAAATCAACTACCTATGATTTTAACTTAACTTTCATTTTCCGGTCCAAAATGAACATGGTGGCACCTTCAGAAAAGTTCAATGGGGAAGAGCATATGACCATAATCAAGTTCCTGTTTCTCCAAGGGAAGGGTGCAAAGCAGATCCACGATGAAATGTCACAAACTATGGGTGACAGTGGCCCTTCATCTGCAACAGTTAAATGTTGGGTTGTCAATTTTTAAACTAGCCATTTCGGTGTTGAAAGTGAGAAACCCAGTGGAAGGCCTTTTTCTGTCTCTGTGCCTGCAAATGTGAGAGCCATCCATGACATGATCATGGAGGACCACCGAATATCAGCCAGAAAGTATTGCTATATACCTGAGACTATCATGTGAGAGAGTTGGTGCCATTATCCACAATGACTTAAAAATGAGAAAGCTGGCAGCAAAGTGGATCCCCTAACTTTTGACAACCAAACAAAAGAGGAAACATGTGGAGTCATCAGTGGAGGTTTTGGAACATTTTGCAAGAAATGAGTCAGATTTCCTGGGCAAACTGGTAACTGGTGATGAGACATGGATCTACTGTTATGATCCTGAGACAAAGGAACAGCCTAACAGCCAATTGTCGCCACTTTTTTGTGGCTTATTGTTGCCAAGAAACTGAATTCTGTAGTGGAATATCAGAAGGGGAAACAATTTATTTCAATGAGCATTGCACCGCCCTGATAGTTAGAAGAAGGCAAACATGGGGTGGAACACCCAAAATGCCAATAGAACTGCTGCAGTAACAAGTAGTACCCACAGCTTTGTTGACAAAATATAATTCACTGGTCCTCGAAGCTGGTGGCTACTTTTAATTTGGAGCAACATACTATCCCACATAGTATCCTTCAAGAAATAAAATGCCCTCAAATCTGGTGAGGTGTCCATGGCCAGTTATAAACTAAATTCCAATGCTGCCTTCTATAGTTCTATATAAATTACACATGAATGTAGATGCCACTTCAGCAATATAGCTGCCTAGAGTGGTCCTCACCCGACCAGATAGGCGGGATATAAATAAAATAAATAAAAATAAATAAGACTTGTGGGTTTTTTAAAGATGATTTTAGAGTAGTGGGGACCCAGAAATAGGACAGAAAAAGAATCTATTTATATGAGATGGCATTGTAGCCTACAGAACTGGTAAATGCAGCAAGAAATGTTTACCCCACCTTGGGTCGTTTAAAGGAGAAAGGGGTGTAAAAATATTTTAAATAATTTATTTAAATAAATGTACCAATTGAACTGACAGCCACGTGAATGGGTCCAATGGTATATATACCACATACAAAGATATCAATATTTTTTTTTCAAAAGGAGGGAAAAGAAGCAATTCAAATGGTCCCTGGGATTAGGCCCTTTGATAGGCTCTCAGGATCCCAGAGGCTGTAGCTGCAGTGCTAATGCCTTAATATTCATTTAGGGGCATTTAGAGGCAGCACTGCTTTGGTGAGTTGGTGAGCTTGGAAAGGGAAATTCACAGCAAAATTTCTCTTTCCAAGTTCTGATATCTCTGATTATCTTCCTGTATGTCTATTTCTGATATCTCTGATTATCTTCCTGTATGTCTATTTTAAAAGCATGTGTCAGGGACACTTTTTTTACTGTACAATCACCAAAAGAGATATGGGTGATTCTGAGGCAGAATTAATCACATGTGGTTCCCTGTGTGTCTTCTACCATGTACAAAAAAGCACACATTTTCATTCCAGCATTAAAGGATACTGATGGTTTTTCCATAATTTCCAATTAGGACCAAAAAAACAGAGGACAAAATAACCTTAAATATTTTTGCCTGGCTGTTGTAAGATATTCCAATCACTTGCCTTGTTCGTACTGTAGCACTGGATTTACCCAGATCTTTTCCCAAACCAGTTTATCAATGCCTGTGAAATTGCATACAATTTCATGCGTATAAATAAGGTTTGCACACTCTCTGTATGAGATTATTCATGCTGTCTTTTCAGGATCAAAGAGGAATATATCCTTTTCTGCCTGTATTTCTCCCTCTCGTACACATGTACTTCACTTAGCCTTGTAGGCCCTTCTCCTAATCTACCCACTATAGAGGAAATGCTTCAGAAGCAAGTTTTGTTCGAAAGCCAGAAGGGAAATTGGCAGATAGTGAACTGAGAACCAAGTAAATGCAACAAAGCAACAATTTCAGGCTGGCTAGAATCTCCATTGCACCTGTAGTAGAGCTGAATTTATTCTCTGCCATCTATTATTGTCAGTGACAGCACAGGTGAAAACAACCGGAAAGGAAAAGTACAGTCAAGAGTCTTTGTTTTCTTATGGTATATGTAGCCACAAGGGCAGAGTTCTCTATACTGCAACAATAATGGGAAATTATTTTAAGTAAGAAAGTAGCCAAATCACAAGGTATAATGATTAAACAAAAAACAAAGGAAAAAAACTCTTTAAAACTGGCACAAATGTAAATATATCCTTGAAGTTCCAAAAAGATTGCCACAGTGGGAAGAATCAGGAATCTTTTTCAGTGTGGTGTCTGATTTCTTCTTAGTGGGATATGTTGGGAATTCTCTAAAGGAATTTTAGAGAATGTTGGGAAGCTCTAAAGGAACTTTAGCATGCAATACATCTTCACAATATTGTCTTGTAGGTTTTTCTGGTGGGTTCTGGGGAATTCTGTAGTCTGGCGGAGGTAAAGGCTTGGTGGATAGCCAATAGCCTGCTGTGATCTATTTACAAGACACCCTGAGGATAACCTGAGAGTTAGACCTCCATGGCCTTGCTATTGGCAGGGATGTCTAGTGAGACAAACAGTCTAGTTTTGTTGGATGACTTTTTCCTTAAGGCCTGATGATATATAGAGACAGGGAACTTCACTGGATCAGGTAACAATCATTTTTATGTAGAGGGATGACTTAAACATTGCCAAAACCAGGAAATGCATCAACAAAAAACAAAAGAGAACATAGATATGTATAAAAATGTCCCTGCATGTGTTTATATGTAAAGACAAATTTAAAAATAATTACTATACCTAAAATAGAAATGCACTGTATTTCACTGTAGCGGAGAACAGTATGAGCTGTTGGCCTTGGCTGCTGTTGATTTTTCAGTATGGGTGGTAACTAGCGATGAGCATGAATATAAAAACAAACCAGGAAGTTCATCAAAAATCACTGGCTCATTGATTTGGGTTGGTTTGGCTTCATCCAAACAAATGAACTTTTCTCCCATTTAAGAAACTTCCTGATTAGTTTTCCCACCCCACTCCCTTCCCACTGCGCTCTTTCCTGACTACCTTGTTCTGCCACTGCTGCAGAAACCACCACCACCATCTAGAGAGATAGCAGCCTGGCTTCCCTTCCGGGAAGCGGATCTGTTATCTCTGCAACTACACATGCCCGTGCCTCTCAGCTGAGACACTGGCACATGCCCACAAGCAGCTAGCCTCTATCTATCTGCCCGCCTGCCCGCCTGCCCGCCTGCCCACCTGCCCGTCTGTCTGTCTGTCTGTTTTGTCCCAGTCTGCTGCTCAAAAGAAAATATTTTTAATTTGTTTTTTGTTTGTTTGTTTTTGAACCAGCCAGGTCCCAGTGGGCTGCTGAGAGAGAGAGAGAGAGAGAGAGAGAGAAGGGGCGGGAATTATTATTATTGTTGTTTTTTCTTATTTTCTTAGCATATACCAAGATCCAGGTCTAGAGAGCCTGTGTCCTGAGCACACTCCTGTACTTCAGTGAGTCCTGGACCCTTTGTGCACGGCAGGAAAGGAAGCTGAACACCTTCCATATGCGTTGCCTCCGACGCATTTTTGGTATCACCTGGCAGGACAAAGTTCCAAATAGAGTAGTCCTAGAATGAGCTGGAATTCTCACAGGAGAACAGCTACAAGTTCCAAGAACCCACCCCGTTCTCATTAACTGGCAGTTAAAGTCTCAACAACTAACTCTGAAACATTTGTAGGAGAAAGAATAAAAACACTCCTTTGCTTATACTTGCCTGAAATTATGGACTTGTACATGCTTATTTCTTTAGTACACATATCTTAGTGACCAATCAAACAGACCAACAGCTAGCAAACAACTGACACCAACTGAGGAAAAAGAGGGAGAGGAACACTCAGCAGAGAGGTGGGGCTCTCTGAATTCGAAGGCTGGAAGGAACGACTGATTAGTGCTGGATAAACAGACAATCAGCACAGTCCAGAAAAGTCCTTCCTGGTCACACAAACTACAGACAGCATGCAAGGCTGCAAATAAAACTCCAACAAACTGTTGATAGGCAAGTTTAAGGCCTCTGCTTTCCCTTCTTATTTTTCTTTATCTTTAAACAGAACTTGGTCCAGGCAACTTTTGAGATGGTAGATAATTTCAAATAAAGTACTGTTCTCTGATACCCTTTCAAATTGAGGTCTATCTTCTGTAAAGTAGGACTTGAGGCCATCCTAATTGTATGCTTGACTTTAATAGCTTACTGCACCTCATAGAGGGGATATCTGGAAGTTGCAACTACTTCCCAACTGCTCTAAAATAAGCACTAATTCAAACACTGCTGACGAAAGCCAGGCTAAACCTGGAAGAGGTCAACATTATATAGGTCAGTGATCAATATCTTCCTGCTCAAAGTACTCAAGAGAGTCATGACTAGTCACCTCCAAACAGTTTTGGATGAAACTGTTTTTCTCAATGCATTTCAATTGAATTCCAAACTTGGATTTACATGCTTCCTGTAGCCATTTAACTGGACTTGACAAGAGAAAAGCAGGACAAAGGTGATCTCATTAGTTCCCTTGGATCTGTTGATGTTGTTGAAGTGGTTCAGATCCAACTTGGGTGCTGGATACCTGAGGATGATATTAGAGGATCCACGGTTCAAGCCCTTAGCACTTATATTTTGTGGCCTCAAATAAAATTCTTTTCTTCTTTTATCCCATGTTGTTTAACATGTTCCGGAACTGTTGAGAGAGGTTTCCTAGATATCTGGCTTGAAGTGTCATCAATATGTTGATGGCACCCAGCTTTTCCTATTTTTTTTTCCCATTCAATTTCAGCAGAAGCAGTGGCTGTCCTAAATCAATATATACTACCTAGATGATCTTAGCCGGCCGAAGTTACCATGGCCCTGTAGCTTCTTTTTGGACTATTGTAATTGGGCACATCATGAGAAGAGAGGATTGTCCGGAAAGGCAATAATGCTGGGAGAGGTGGCAGCAGGAAAAGAGGAAGACCAAATACAAAATGAACTCACTCCCTAAAGGAAGCCATAGACTTGAGTCTACAAGAGCTGAAAAGGGAGTTGAGGATAGGACATTTTACTCATTCATAGGGTCACCATAAGTCAGAGGTGACTTGATGGCACATAATGTTCTGCAAACTTCACCTACTTCAAAATAGGGCTTTCAATAGAAACTATTTATTTGTTTAGAATACATATTTCTATCCCACTCTATATAGGGTGATGTCTAGGACTAGACTATTTGATCTCAGTATGCCAGTCTGTATTTTAAAAATGAAGAAAACTAAGAATTCCAGCTAGCTGACAGTTCTATCTGTTTGATAAACATCTGCAAACACATTTAATCACATTCCCACTAAGTAGTTCTGATCTACCCCTTAAAATATCTGATCAGTTGAATCCAAATTCCAGACTTAATCATTACTTGGAGCAGAGCTATTGAAATCAATTAAACTCACTAACTTGAGGCCCACTGATTTCCGTCGATCTGCATTTGGTCCAGTGTGTTCAGCAGACCCTTTGTTGATGCATTTTTCTTCTCTAATTTTTACACCACAATCTTACTGTTTACCTCTCTTCCCTTATATGCACTGTTTTACAAAATAAACCAACACATTCATATTGGCGAAGATGTCTGCAATTATTTTATTTCTTGTACTTTTCAAGCTAAATGAGAGCCAAGAATACAAGGTTACTATATGACAAGGAAAGGGATGCGATCATAAAAGCAGGTTTTTTATTAAAAGAAAGAAAAGGCTAACGCCACTTGCCCCTTCCCCCCCTCCCCTCTGAATGCGGCACAAAGATCCCTCTGTTAATGGTGCATGCATCTTTTATGAACTGGACCCTTCCCATTGTGAGTTCTGGTTTCCTTTCTAGTGAATGCATTAGCACACATATAATCACATTAAGGTCACAAAGACCCTATCAATTTTCTGTGAATTCATACAATATTTCATTTGCTGTTAGCACTGCTGAATGTAGTGGTGATAAAGGTTGCCTATTAGAAGATGGACAGTTGAATGCATTATTATTTTATGTTGGGCAGCTGATCCCTAACTAAACACGCCAGAAGACTCTCTAAATTAAGCTTCCTTTCATTCCATTCTTGTAAGCTTACTAAATGCCAAAGGCAGAGTATGTTAAAAGAACATCTATTATTTGGAGCAACTGCTTTTGTTTGCCTGGAAAAAAAATACCCTGCCTATTAAGTTCTTAAGATGTTCTTCACTTAATTTGTATATGTTTTATGGGAACTATCCAGAAAGCAGAAGCAATTGTATGTATACATTGAGTAATTGTCCACTCTGCATTTCCATGTTGCATTTGCTAATCCACCTGTTGACCAGAATCCCTAAAATTAGACTGACTCCTCCTCCTCTTTTTTCAAATACATTTTTAGATGTAAAGTTTTGGTTTGTTATTTAATTAGCCCATTCATACTTAACAAGAAATTAAGCCCCTCTGAAATCAATGGGGCTTACTTCCAGGTCAGATTCTAATGCTGCTCATCGTGAAAACAAAAGAATCAGGCTATCAGAACTCTTTCTGGAATCCTGAGGACAAAAAAAAGAGAAGAATAGCGGAAAGGTAGGGTTCTTTCCAGTCTGCCAGTAGAACTGTAGGATGGAAAATGCATCCAGCATGCAAGTCTGAGAATCATAATTTTAGAAGGGCAAGAAATACATTACCTCCAGGTATTGTTGAACAATGACGCCCAGTATCTCTAACCACTGACTGTGAATTGAGGGTGGAGGGGAATTACAGTCCAACAAGATCTGGAAGACATCACTTTCCCAAACCCTGTCTTAGAGGGGCAAGTAAAGAAGGACTGCCAATTCCTCACCCAGAAATAATGTCTCTCAAAATTTCCTGCAATACACGCTGTAGTCTGCCTGGGTAGAACAGATGACAGCAGAAGCACAGCAGCCAAAAGCCTGTTGCATGGCTCTGCTAGTACAATGGAACTGACAGATGGTTGCTTACAAAAGAGGTCCAGCTTAGATTTTGGGTTGTGTGTGACTTCCCTCCATTGTGTACGAGTTGCACACAAATCAATTGTAGCAGGAACACTTTAATTCATGACAATCTGACACTGTCAGTGATGTCAATCCCATTGTGCAGGTGGAGCGATGCAACAGAATACTGGCTAACTTTTTAAAACACTTAGAGAGCCCACTGAAATTAGAATATGTAGTATGTATCCACATATAAATGACTCTCCAGTGAAATATCAAGCTGGGATGCTTGCTCATGCTCAGATATGATACAAATCACCATGCATCCACCTACTTCAGATCTTGGATTTCAAATCATGAAACCATTAATAACAAATATCTGGAGCCCTCGGTGTGCTTGCTTAGCAGCCAAGTAGTAGTTTGCTAAAATATCATTAAATTACTAGAATGCTAATTTAGCCCCACCCACCTCCACACAAAAACCAGGGTTTTGCTTTTCTTAAAGCCTGACTTAATTAGCAGAATAGTGGTACACTCAAACACTTACCTCCACCTGATTTGTTTTTTGTTCGTTTGTTTTTTAAATTAATGATTGTGACCTTAATTAACACAAACATAGGAGCTTCGCTGAACATCCAGGAGTGCACAAAACTTTAGCATTACCATTCTTTCTCTGGCTTCTTGTTGTTACATGCCATCAAATCACCTCCGACTTATGACAATCCTATGAAAGAGTGACCTCCAAAAGAATGATCTCCTGTCTCTAGCTTGCTTCCTAATTTATACACTGGAGAGGCCAAGGATTCTTTATCTTTATCCCAATAAACTAATGTTAAAAGGGTACAACATCTTTTGGGACTGCAGGAAAAAAGATATCTTTTAAAGAGCCACCATCAGTTGTATGAAAAACAAGTCTATAATTCTCTCATAAGATGTCTATCTATACTAGGACTTTCATAGAGATATTGAGATATCCTATTAGGATTCTGACAACCTAACAATAGAACAAAGAAGAATCAGTAACAATATCATGTGTTTTAGAGTATGGGCCTGTCCAAACAGGAATCTAGAGCAACCTGGTTTGTGCTTAAAGGGATCTTATCTTCAGTGTTATTCATTTATTCATTTACAGTGATGCCTCACAAGATGAAATTAATTTATTCAGCGAATTGTGAAATTTTCGTCTTGCAAAGCACCGTAATAATGATTGTGTGATTTAAACAAACCCCCCCCAAAAAGGGGGAAATCGTCTTGCAAAGCACGACCATAGAAAAATTCATCTTGCGAGTCACAATAAAATCGCAAAGTGCTTTCATCTTGCGAGTTTTTCATTGTGTGAGGCTTTCGTCTTGCGAGGCATCACTGTATTTCCATGTTACCCCACCGATACAGTGGTCAGGCCACTACTCTGGGCTGCTTGCAATGGGAGCATCAGAAACATAAGCTAAAATTCAATAATAATGACAAATAAAATATTAAACAAGGAAAAAACCAACTTAAATATGTAATAAATATTAAAATAAAATACAAGATGGTAGCAAACCAAACACTCGACTTATAAATCTATTTTATCTCTCACTTGAATCATCCTTCTATTTACATTGCAGAAGTTTATTCTGCCATGAGTAAGGTCCACACAGGTCTTTGGAAAGCAGTTTTACATGTGTAACTTTATTTCGTTCACTCATGGATAAGGAGGCAGCAGCAACAGCCAAGGATAGTAGTAGTAGTGACAGAAAACATTGGGGTGAAGGTTGAGGGGTCAGAAGGCAGGTAGCCCCCTTTTTTCCCACCTTTCTCCTCAGTCTGGGCTCTGTTGGCGCTACATTCCCTTGTGGGGCCAGAGCTCACGGAGTGGCCTAGTCCCTTCTCTGCCTTTTCTTATGCCTGTCATTCAGCAGGCAGGGTAACTTTCCTTCCCCCCTTTTTTTGTTACAATAAATGGCATGTCAAAATAGTAATGCATCAACCTTCGTCGTTTAGTCGTGTCCGCCTCTAAGTGACCCCATGGACCAGAGCACGCCAGGCCCTGCTGTCTTCCACTGCCTCCTGGAGTTTGGTCAAATTCATGTTGGTAGCTTCAATGACACTGTCCATCCATTTCATCCTCTGTCATCCCCTTCTCCTCTTGCTCGCACACTTTCCCAACATTAGGGTCTTTTCCAGGGAGTCTTCTCTTCTCATGAGATGGCCAAAGTATTTGAGCCTCAGTTTCAGGATCTGTCCTTCCAGTGAGCACTCAGGGTTGATTTCCTTCAGAATTGATAGGTTTGTTCTCCTTGCAGTCCAGGGGACTCTCAAGAGTCTCATCCAGCACCACAATTCAAAGGCATCAATTCTTCGGCAGTCAGCTTTCTTTATGGTCCAGCTCTCACTTTCATACATCACTACAGGGAAAATCATAGCTTTGACTATTCGGACTTTTGTTGGCAAGGTGATGTCTCTGCTTTTTTAACGCATCAACCTAGCATATTAGAATTGTACTTTGTCAGTTAAGGAAATACTTTTAAAAGGAGGAAAATCAAGCAATGTGCTTATCTATCTTCCCTTTTAATTTCAGAACCCACCTAATATGCCACAGATTGTCACCTTAGATAACACCACCTACAGCTCCATTTGGGTACAAACTAGCCAACCACACAGGCTACATAATGGGAAAAAGAGAAGTCCACTGAATCATGAAAACAAACAAACAAACAAACAAACAAAACTGAAGGCCTAGTGTTGTGCAAGGAAAAAGCAGGCTAGCTCTTAGGCAGCAGATTGATCTACGTAGAACCACTTGTGGGTGGCATACTTTGCTTTGAACCAAACTATACCAACAACACAAGAGGTGACTCTACACATGGACATCACCAGATGGGCAATACCGAAATCAGATTGATTATATTCTCTGCAGCCAAAGGTGGAGAAGCTCTATACAGTCAGCAAAAACAAGACCTGGAGCTGACTGTGGCTCTGATCATCAGCTTCTTATAGTAAAATTCAAGCTTAAACTGAAGAAAGTAGGAAAAACCACTGGGCTAGTCAGATATAATCTAAACCAAATCCCTTATGAATACACACTGGAAGTGGAGAACACATTTAAGGAACTTGATTTGGTGGACAGAGTGCCTGAAGAACTATGGATGGAGGATCGTAACATTGTACAGGAGGCAGCAACAAAAACCATCCCAAAGAAAAAGAAATACAAGAAAGCAAAGTGACTGTTCAAAGAGGCTTTACAAATAGTAGAGAAGAGAAGGGAAAGAAAATGCAGGGGAGATAGGGCAAGTTAAAGAAAATTGAATGCAGACTTCCAAAGAATAGCAAGGAGAGACAAGAGGACCTTCTTAAATGAACAATGCAAAGATATAGAGGAAAATAATAGAAATGGAAAAACCAGAGATCTGTTAAAAACTGGAGATATTAAAGGAATATTTTATACAAAGATGGACATGATAAAGGAAAAAAATGGAAGGGACGTATCAGAAGCAGAAGACATCAAGAAGAGGTGGCAAGAATACACAGAGGGATTATATCAGAAAGATCTGGATGTCCCGGACAACCCAGATAGTGTAGTTGCTAAGCTTGAGACAGATATCATGGAGAGTGAAGTCAAGTGGGCCTTAGAAAGCATAGCTAACAATAAGGCCAGTGGAGGTGATGGCATTCCAGTGGAACTATTTAAAATCTTAAAGATGACGCCGTTAAGGTACAACACTCATTATGGCAGCAAGTTTGGAAAACTCAGCAGTGGCCAGAAGATTGGAAAAGATCAGTCTACATCCCAATCCCAAAGAAGGGCAGTGTCAAAGAAGGCTCCAACTACTGTACAATTGCACTCATTTCACACTCTAGCAAAGTTATGCTCAAAATCCTACAAGTTAGGCTACAGCAATATGTGGACCGAGAACTCCCAGAAGTACAAAGGGGCAGAGGAACTAGAGACCAAATTGCTAACATGCGCTGGATTATGGAGAAAGCCAGAGAGTTCCAGAAAAACATCTACTTCTGCTTCATTGACTATGCAAAAGCCTTTGACTGTGTGGACCACAACAAACTATGGCAAGTTCTTAAAGAAATGGGAGTGCCTGACCCTGAGAAATCTATATGTGGGACAGGAAGTAACAGTTAGAACTGGATATGGAACAACTGATTGGTTCAAAATCGGGAAAGGAGTACAACAAGGCTGTATATTGTCCCCCCGGCTTATTTAACTTATATGCAGAATACATCATGTGAAAAGCCGGATTGGAGGAATCCCAAGCCGGAATTAAAATCGCCGGAAGAAATATCAACAACCTCAGATATGCATATGATACCACTCTGATGGCAGAAAGGGAGGAGGAATTAAAGAACCTCTTAATGAGGGTGAAAGAGCAGAGTGCTAAATATGTTCTGAACCTCAGCATCAAAAGTATTAAGATCATGGCCACTGGTCCCATCACCTCCTGGCAAATAGAAGGGGAAGATATTGAGGCAGTGACAGATTTTACTTGGGCGCCATGATCACTGCAGCTGGTGAAAGGAGCCACAAAATTAAAAGACGCCTGCTTTTTGGGAGGAAAGCGATGACAAACCTAAATGGCATCTTAAAAAGCAGAGACATCACCTTGACAACAAAACTATGATTTTCCATTAGCAGTGTATGGAAGTGAGAGCTGGACCATAAAGAAGAACTGATGCTTTTGAATATTGGTGCTGGAGGACACTCTTGATAGTCCCCTGGAGTGCAAGGAGAACAAACCTATCCATTCTAAAGGAAATCAACCCTGAGTGCTCATTGGAAGGACAGATCCTGAAGCTGAGGCTCCAATACTTTGGCCATCTCATGAGAAGACTCCCTGGAAAAGACCCCGATTTTGGGAAAGTGTGAAGGCAAGAGGAGAGGGAGACAACAGAGGACGAGATGGTTGGACAGTGTCATCGAAGTGACCAACATGAATTTAACCCAGCTCCGGGAGGCAGTAGAAGACAGGAGGGCCTGGTGTGCTCTGGTCCATGGGGTCACGAAGAGTCAGACATGACTTAACGACTAAACAAGAACATACAAATAGCTATCCAAATCCCAATCTATATACCCATCTAGACAAGCTTATGTCTCAGCTAGAAAAAGGTCTTAGTGACTCAAATCCAGCAGTAAGTATGAATTAGAGCATGCTCATTTGATAAACTGATTTTTCATAAGTGTTAATTCACCACATCTTTACTGATTAAGTGGGCCTGCTCTAGCTGTGCCTTATACTGGATTTCAGCCACTATCTTGCTAGGGGGTATAACCTCCCCCCCCTCATTTTTGCTAAGATGCATTTTCACCGGTTGTGGTAAGTTGTAAGAAGAGGCAACAGACAGTAGTTTATGAAACTATAGTTCTTGACACATAGTTCTATATTCTGGTTTTGCTTCCTGCGGCTTTTTTTTTTTTTTTGACAATTTCCCACTCCACTCTATGGTTTTTATGCAGCCCTACGGGGGGGCTGAATCAAGACTCTCATTACAGATCATTCTGGTCCTCACACTTTGCTATGACTCTTGAAAGGGCAGCCCCACAGAGAGGTGTACAGTAGGAGCCAAGCAGTGAGAGAACAGAATGAAAGCAGTTGTGGGTTTATAGACATAAGGCCATGGCTTTAAGGGGGAAACTAATTATGAGCAAAATTCTGTGTTATAAATTGACACACATATAACATGTGTGGTGAAATATTCCTGTTTGCAAAAATTCTAACATATCCAGCCCACTTTTTTGCAGCCTCAAGTCCTCAACAGTGGGAAGCCTACAACAAGATCTCATGATGTATCTCAGCAGGGTGAGCCATTATTTTAAATGAGAGCATTGGCTTGTATTTGCAGGAACTCTTGGTATATACTGTATGTGTCTCAAGACTGCGTGCATTTCTGACTCAAATTAACTAGCAATTCTATTGCTGAACAAAATCCATGGAAGGGAATGGCAGCAGAACAGTGTGACAAGAAATTCCCATAATATACCAACTTAACTATATTTATTAAGATAGCATATATTTACTATAACTGCATAAGCCGTTATGGGCTATAATGTTTAGTTTGATTAATGTCAATTAGACATCATACAAAGCTTATCAACATAGTCATCATTCAGGTCCATACTCTGATTATGGATGCTAAGGAAATGAAAGCTTTTATATAAGTGTTCAAGAGAAAACTGAGCATACAAAAAACAGAATGCACTAATAAGCATGCTGACTAGAAAGCAAGAGCATACAATAAAACAGATAATAAAAAATATCACTGGAAGATTGGGCCTAGGAGTTAGAAATAAAGTAGGTCAGTAAGTCATAAAGTTCTCTGAAGCCACTAATCTATTTCAAACAACCAGATGATTCTACATGTGTATACCACCCGATGGCCAATATAGAAATCAAGCAGATAGAGAATAGATATTCTCTGTACAAAAACAAGATCAGGAGTGGACTGCAGTGCAGACCAGGAACTGTTAATATACATAAAAAATCAGAGTAAAGTTGAAGGAACACTAAAATAATCATTGTGCCAAAGTTTAACTCAAATAATATTCTTAAAGAATTAAGAGACCATGTAAAAAACAGGTTTGCATTACCGAGCTCAACTGAACAGAAATCAGAAAAACTGCAGACTGAAACTCGAAGTATATTCAGAGAGAATGTGTGTAATCAGAGTGAATGCAAAAGAACTGGTGTAGCCAAAAGAAAAAAAAATGTCTTAATGGATGAATAATGAAACTCTTAACATTGGTAACAACAGATAAGAAGAAAAAGTAAAAGTTATGGAAATAAGATCAGAAGCGTAAATGCAACTTTTGAGCAGACTGCATGCAGGGACAAAAAGAACTAATGATCATCATTAGAAAGAAATAGAAAAGGACAACCAAACAGGAAAAATAAAATGTGTTTTCTGTAAGACCCAAGAAATAAAAAAAAAAAAAATTAAAAGATTAGGGATGCTGAAAGATCACCATGGGATTATCTGATCACTATAAAATAAAGGCAAGGCAGAAACTAGGTACAAAAGAACAATACAGAAAAGATAAAAGGATTACAAATTCCTTCAAGGAAGAACCCTGTGAGGAAGAACCTGCCATTTTGAAAAGCATAGCAAAAGCTGCTCTCAAAGCACTTAGTAGAAATAAATTATGAGGATACGAGCAGTGTTATTTAAAGCTAAGATACTGAAACTATCAAAAGGTTATCAAGAATATGGTGACAAATGGAAAGCAAACCAATGAGCCACAAACTGGAAACTAGAGATGGGAACAAACCACTGGTTTGGTTGTTTGTGCCAGTTTGTCCTTCGGATGAACAGGGATTCAGCAGTTGTCAGCCCTGCCTCCTCTGGCAAGTGCTCACTCAGAGGCAGTGCCCAGAGGAGACGGGGCAGGGAAGCGGGGAGACTGCCTCCGAGTCGCGTCCACCAGAGGAGGTGGGACAGAGGACTGCCAAATACCTGTTTGTCCAAAGTACGAACTGGCACAAACTGCCAAACTGGTGGTGCATGTCCATCTCCTCTGGAAACACTCCATACAGATTCAAATTTGAAAGAAAGGAGATGCCAAAGATTGCAGTTACAAGAGGATGATTGGATTGATTTCCCATACAAGCAAAGTGATGGTCGAAGTATTGCAAGAAAGCCTTTTGCCATATATGAAGCAAGTTATGACAAATATTCAAGCTAGATTTACAAAAGGAAGAAGCACTAGAGATTATACTGCAAACATAAATTTGTTACTGAAGTTTACCAAAGAATTTCAGTAGAAAATCACTTGCTGTTTTATAGATTACAACAAAGCCTTTGACCATGTAGATTGTGGAAAGCCTTGGATTGTTCTGAATTAAATGAGTAAGCATGAGACTTGTGTTTTCTTTTTGTTATTGTTTTAGTTGTTTTTGGATCAAAGAACTCTGCAGGAGTTCCCCCAGCTAGAATTCTGGGGACTTTAGCCAAAGAAAAGAAAAGAAATCAGAGCCCTCCCAGATGTTCTAATAGCTTACAGCTGAGGAACGAAGGCTGTCTCATACATTACAAGTCTTCATGAAGATGAAGGAAGGGGTTGGGGCTATACTCTGTGGGAGATGCAAGGTATTAACAGTTTTGTGTCTTCCCTGCCCATTATGTTCTATACAAGGTGCCTCTCAGGTGACTACCAGACTCCTAATGCCTTGCAGCTCCCACAGATCCTAGTACCTCCCAGCCACTTCCACTCATCATGTCAGAGATAGAGCTTTTATTCCTCAGATCTAAGTGATTAAAAACATCTGAGATTACCTTGTTATGTTTTTCTAACATCTCCAGAACTATGGCTAGGGGAATTCCTGCAGACCTCTCGAAGCTCTAGTCCATACAGAAATTCACTAATAATACACAAATACAAAGTCACATTTCGGGACATGAGTGTGCCACAATTTTAAACCGTGGTGATTTACAACCTTATAATGTGCACAGGAGGTCACTTTTCGGACAGGATGTGGAGAAATAGAATGCTTTCCAGTTGGCAAAGGTTTCTGACAAAGGTGTAAAACAGTGTATTATTGGGACAGAATATGGAGAAACAAAAACCAGGCAATGCGGGGAATCTTATGCAGAGCGATGGGCTGCGTCTGTCTAAATGCTGAGTGGAAATTTCCAATCATATGCCACCAGTGGAAAGCACTAGACCACATGCCCAAAGCCTGCCTGCAACCAGCTTTAAACTCACTTTATGAGGATGATGCTGAGTAACTTTTGCTATGAATATTTGGGGACATTCATTTATAGTTTTTTTACATGACCCATAAATTACTGGTGCATGCCTGATGAAGCAATTTTTAATCCATAAAGCTTGCATTAATTGTTTGATTTCTAGTACAGTACTCAAATAAAGCTGTTCCATTCTTTTACATTTATATTCTGTTAAAAATGTTGGCAACAGAAGGACATTCTTCAATATTTACTGAAGAGGGAAGGGAAGATGTTAGTTGGCATTTTGTGCTCAGAGTTCCTGTATTTTTGGACACAGTAATGGACTGGATAAGAACAAACTGAAACTCATTCGGGAATAATAAATTTTTTTAGTTGTTGGTCCATTCCCAATTCTGTTTAATCTTTTTGGATTGTAAATCTTTAAATGTTAAGGATTAAAGGATCAGGTTCACAGGCTGGGCATAATTATTGATCCAGCACAGAGGGAAAGCGGGTGTGAAATATATTACTGTTTGGCTTTGAGAAATGTTTTGGGGTGTGTTTTTTTTGTGGTTTTTTTTGCAAGCACATGACATACACTTGTGTTTTGTAATGAATTCTTGTGAACTACATTTATTTTCATGCCACTTTTCAACCTATAAGACATGGGATCGTGACCTTGGAGTGCATTGCTTCTAGGTTTTTTGGCTGCTTGGTTTCCTATTGGGTACTCTCTTGGAATTCATGTAGGTGTGTCCTGTTTCAAACTGTGATAATGTGTTACATGTGTCCCTAACTGCCTTCTATGTGAGGCTACACCTTCCTTCCAATCATGTCACCCTTTCTATTTCCTTCCCCTCTTCCTGGGTGTTTTCCATGCTCTGCCATCAGAGCCTTGTGTTAATCAATTCACAACTAAATCCTGCTATTTCCTGCTTAATCTGAGTACACTCACACATCTCCACTACAAGTCTACTCCTATTCTCTTCCTTGGCTTTGACTAGGCATGCCATTACGCTAACATAGTGGCTTCCGACCTTGGGTAAGCCAGGTGTTCTTGGACTTCATCTCCCAGAAACCCCAGACGGTACAGCTAGTGGTGAAGGCTTCTTGGAGCTGCTGTCCAAGAACATCTGGGTTACCCAGTTTGGGAAATGTTATGCTAACATATTGGCAAAGCAATATGAAAGCCATGTATGGTGAGGTCCAAATAAGAACTGTTCTACTAAGCACTGTTCAGGTGTCCTCTGAGACTTGAACCCCCTTTCATGAGCATTGGCTTAAATGCCAGCCACAGATGTGGATGTGGAAAGGAGCAGTTATGTATCGTAGATAAGATATAGCTACTAAATTGCCATATTTTATTTTTTTTTTTTTAAAAAAAAGATAACACCCTTCCTAAGAGTGGTGGCTTCCTCCTTTTTTCGAAGAGAAAAGAATCATCTCCACCTATTTATACCAGCAAACAGGTAAAATGTACAAACATGATTCTTACAACTATTGTGTAAGAACCTAGCATGACTTTCAGTGAATTTAGCCAGTGAATGAACTCTTAGGAATAATTAACATTTTCAGATAGAGGAATTTCCTGGTTCAGTTTCAATCCTTTCCTTTCCTGTTTGGTCTACCTTGCTAGTACTTTTAATGTAGCTGAAATTGCTCAGTACTGCTCCTAGCACTGGCAGTCCATGATAAAAGCAGGACTAGAGTTTTTCTATCAGTGAGGGATAAGGTCAACATCCCTGCTTCTGGGAGTTTTTACAAGAATCAAAAGATGATAGCAAAGGAAAGAATTTACTGCCTTTCTGACTCAGGTCTTGTTTCATACCAAAAAGCGTAGGAAAAGTCACACACATACACACACCACACTCACACACACCAAGTTTATAAACAGCAAGAAATTATTATTGCCAGTCCTGATAATTATATCTATATTGATTGGCACTATAGCTGAGAGAATGTGAACTACGCTAGCTCATTTTGCTAGGAGAGAAACCGTAGTGTAGTCTGGTATTTGTTTTTATCCAATATCTTATATAATACATTGGATTATACAAAGGAAATGTATTGGGTTGACAATGAGATAACTGTAGCAGCAATGCAATTATTTAAAGGTTGGTTTGCTGGGGAGAGCAGTGTCAGGGATAGGCTGAAGAGGGGACTCTGGGGGGCACATATTTCTTGCAGATTACACTTTACCCACCTCTAGTTTACATTAATGTTGGGGGAGGGGAGAGTTAACACTATATGGCATATTGATTCAAATGACAGGTTTTCGTGCTAGTTCCTTCAGAAGTGCCCTTTGGGGATTTTAAATTGCTTCTTCCACCTGACACTTATCAGATGCATGGAAATCCCACAGCTCAGCTGCTGGCTGGGGTTGGGATCTGTAGTTCAAGACATCTGGAAAATGTCTTTAAGGCTATCCTTAAAGCAAAATGGCTAACAACCGTGCAATTAAATTTTGTCACTGATCTGCTGCAGTCTTTCATTTTTTTTCCACCTTTGTCTACCCCTAGTTGTCTGAATAGTTCACTGATTTGTTGCACCCAGATCAGAACTTGGATTTCCCATTCTACATCCCATGACTATAGTCTGGGTGGTGTTGACGTGAGGGATTTGGTTTTTGGGACCACAGGCTAAGTTTCCTGGAAGATGGACTGCTAGCAAGACACGGCTTGAAACTCAACAAGGACTGGGAAGAATGTGTTTGGTCACAGCATGAACTCCATTAGGAGGGCATTAAACTGAACTGGAAGGGGAGGGAGACAAGCACAGAGATAAAGAGAGATGAAGCTGTATGCACTGTAAGAGGAATGGACTGAACAGTTTGAATGGGGATCAATAATAACATTAATGTTAATAATTATATTCATAAAAATGTACAAAGAAAAGCAGGTCACAAATCATGCAGTCTCTGGTGTCTATATACTGTGTTTCCCCAAAAATAAGACAGGGTCCTATATTAATTTTTGCTCCAAAAAACACATTAGGGCTTATTTTCAGGGGATTTTTTTCCATGTACAATAATCTACATTTATTCCAATACAATAATCTCATCTTCTTCTGGTTGCTGCACAATGGTGGAGGGCTAGAGGGGTTTCACTGAACTGGGGCTTATTTTGGGGGTAGGGCTTATATTGTGAGCATCCTGAAAAAATTATACTAGGACTTCTTTTCAGGTTAGGTCTTATTTTGGGAGAAACGGTATGAATGTCAGGAGGCTTGAAAACAAACATGAAGAACTGGAAATCTTAGTTCAGGAAGATGAATATGACTTGATAGGAATAACTGAAACTTGGTGGGATCACTCCCATGACTGGAATACAGCAATTGAAGTATATAAATTGTAAAAAAAGAGAACAGAAAGAATAGAAAGGGAAGTGGAGTTGCAGTATATGTCAAAAATACACATTCCTGCAGAGAAATACAGGAAGAGGAGATTGGTTGTCCCATTGAGAGCATTTGGATCAATATTTTGGGCGAAAACCAAAAAGAACATGGTAGATGGACCAAGGAGAGGATGCGGATGGAACTTTCGAAAAACAAATTGCAAGGATTTCAAAGAGACACAATATAGTGGCGATGGGGGATTTCTGTTATCCTGATACCTGCCAAGTATGGTCCTTTTAACAATTTCCTGGCTTATGTGGCTGATAATTTTCTCCTACAAAAAGTGGAAAAAGAAACTACAGGACTAGCTATCCTTGACTTGATTATAACTAACCTCCTTCCTTTCCCTACTTTAAGCCTCACCCTACCCCCCCCTTACCTTAATAGCTGCTGCCGAAGTCTCCATCAGGCCTTCGCAGCCACAGTGTGTAAATAGGGAGACTGGCTGCCCTTTGTAAAGATGGCAGCTGCAGCTTCATTTAGGGTAGGGAAGCTGCAGCTGCCATCTTTGCAAAGGGCATCCTGGATTCCTTTAAGGGAGGCTAAGGGAATCCAAGTTTTCCTTTGCAAAGATGGCAGCTGCAGCTTCCCTACCCTAAATGAAGCTGCAGCTGCCATCTTTGCAAAGAACAGCCACTCTCCCTTTTTACATATGTGGCTCCAAGGCCAGAAGACCTCGGCAGCAGCGATTTAGGTAAGAGGATGTCGGTGCAGGTGGGATCGGGCTTAAGGTAGGGAAAGGAAGGGGGTGGGGCAGGCTGTGGTATTGGGTGGCTGTGTGAGGTGGTGGCTGCCTTTCTGCCGCCAATCAGCTGATCAGTGGCTGGAAGGCAGAATGGTGGGAGGTTTTCTTGGGGTTTTTTATACGAAGGACGAATAAAAAGGGGTAAATATTCATCCTTCCTATTCGTGGGGGTTTCTGGAACCCACAAATACGGCTCGATGAATATTTAACAAATCGGCTATATTGGTTGGAAAAAGCGAGATCTTTGAATCACTGTAGATCACAAGCTGAATATGTGCCAACAATGTGATGTGACTACAAAAAAGGCAAATGCTATTTTAGGTTGCAGTGACAGAAGTCTAGTCTCCAAATGCCACAAGCTACTAGTTCCCCTCTATTCATCATTGGTTAGGCCTCATCTTGAGTACTGTGTCCAGTTCTGGATACCACATTTCAAGAAGGATTCTGACAAACTGGAACAAGTTCAGAGGACAGCAAGAAGAATGATCAGGGAGCTAGAAACTAAGCCGTATGAGGAAAGATTGAAAGGACTGGGCATGTTTAGGCTAGAGAAAAGAATACTGAAGGGCAAGGTTCCCTCTAAGCTGTGCACCTGTGACTTCACCTCCCTCTACACAGCTTTCTTCCTCCTCTATGCAGACATTGTTTTAAGCCCCCTTGGTTCCGGTCGCGATGGAACCCCATGCACGGGGAGGCAGAGTCACATGTGTATGCAGGAGCAAAGTCATGAGAGAGGGGGGCAGAGTGGCTTTGAAAATTAGAGGGTATGTTGCTGATAGGAGATATGATAACACTTTTCAAACACAAAGGAGGGCTAGGATCTGTTCTCAATCATCCCTAAATGCAGGACATGCAAGGATAGGCTCAGGTTATAAGAAGTCAGATTTCTGTTGAATATCAGGAAAAACTTCCTAACTGTTAGTGCAGTACGGCAATGGAACCAATTAGCTTGGCATTGAAAAGGCATTTGGACAACCACCTGACAAATATCCTTTTATCTGTATTCCTACAGTTGGACTTGATGACCTCACAGGCCCCTTCTAACTTCATGATTTGATGATTCAATGAAAAGGGGCTTTTTGCTACTGGTAATTTTCAATTATGATCTATTTAGTGTCATATTTATAGTTTTGGGGAGAATGAGATAATCATTTGACTTAATACAAACTTTTCCAATATCTTGTCTTTTAAAATTTCGTTCAGTTATTGCTTTTGTTTTGTTTTGTCTTATTTTTTAACCTCAAGTCCCTCAGTTAAAAATTCAGTGCTCTTAATTATGACCTTTTGTTTTAGTTTAGCTTCTGAGCCATATAGAATGTTTGCCATTGGGCGTCATAAAAATATTATTAGATTTCTGTGGGGCAGTTAAACAAACACACCAACATTTCTTTCCTTATTCCATTTTGTCCGCACCCCGCCCATTCAATTTTACTTTGCAGGTTCCAAAAGCAGTCCAAGATGTAAGTATTACGGCACTCAATAGAAGCGAGAGGGAATCTCAATTTTGCAGTCCCATAAGGGTTTCTATAGCTCCAGTCCAACACTCTTACACATTTCAACATACTGACATTACTCAAATAAACAAATGACTGTAAGTTTCAAATTAAAAACACAAACACAAGGATGTGTGATCTATTAAAAGAATCCTGTACATCACAATCTGACACATATTTTCTGAAGTAAGTTCCATTGAATTAAAATGACATTACCCCTGGTAGATTGAAATGGGATTGTAGCTGAAAGCAAAGAAGTGACACTTGCCACTCAGTTTTTACGCTGCAATTCTGTGTCCAGTGAACTGAGAATAGGTCTCACTAACCTCAATAGGACTTGCTTCTGATGGACTTACATAGGATTGTACTGTTAGGCTATAGTCCTAAACACACTTTCTAGGGAGTGAACTCGAACACAACAGCATTTAATTTTTGAGAATTCTGAGTATAAAACTAATAGGTACAGTAATCACAGAGTTAAGTTTGGTAACCAACTGTATATTGGTCTTTATGTTATTAGTGCTCAACAACCATCTCTGCATTTCATTTATAATTTTAATTTTACACACTGATATTATTTACTTTTTCTGAAAATGGTCTGTAGACACCACAATTCCCTAAATAGCAACAATAGATAAACACCAGCTTGAGAAATGCACATCTATATTATTTATGAAGCTGCAATTCTCCTGTAAATAACCCAGTTGTTAAAATGATATGTATCTGTGTAATTGAGTCTTCTGTATACAAATAAATAAGGCTTTATTGCAATGTCAGAAGTTAACAGACCAGTCAATAAAATCAATAACTCACTATTTCTTGCTTATATGTCTACCTTTTCTCCACCTTTCTTATGTCCTCTGTTTGTTCTCATTACATATTAACACTTGAAGGATATATATAGTGCCAATGTTGTTGTTTATTAAATGGCAGTTAGGAATCAGAACCTCAGCATTTGAGTAGAGATTTTTGTTGTGTGATTTCATGTATACCTACTGGAAACACACAATGAAGAGAAAAAAAATTCTCTCTTAGTTATGCTCTCGGAGTGAAAGATGATTTTAATATGAACAGCCAGATGATGGTCTAAGTAATCTAAGTAAATTAGGTCCATGTTGATACACTTAGCTAAAAGTGCTTTAGGCCTGTATTGCATTATCTCGTAATTGCTGTCAAAATAAGGGTGCTAAACTTCAGCAGAATGCTTCAATCACAAAGTTGTGTCAGCATTTTCTGTCATGTGCCACATTTTTTAGAAGTTTCTTACTTAACTGTAACTCCTCTAAAAAGTTCTGAAAAGGGTGGAAGGGTGGACTCTCCAGGATTCTACATATTCTTTTTCCTATGGGAATGTGTAACAGACAGCTTGTAAAGCACACTTCCACTTACTAGATTCATTTAAGACAGGGCCAATGGTGCTGGTGACCCCATCTTTGAGAGTGCTCTGAATCCATTATAAGTTTTCGTCTGCCCATTAAAGAAACTATCTGAGGTACTGAATTCTTCTCCACAATATGTTCAGCACCATGGACAATTCTTGTAAACTGCAGACTAAAAATATAAAGTGGAAGCCACACACCCAGAATTTGAAACCACCTGCCACCAATGAATGAGTAAGTAAACATTTTGGCCCTGATTATCATATATGGTATTTCAACTGATGGTCAACAATATGCAGGGATACTGAAGGATGCTGGGATTTAGGAATGGGATTGCTAAAATATTAAAATGTGGGGTCCCCACAGTTTTCTGGGCCACATGCAATCCACAGCCTTCCGACATATAAAATAGGATAAGCTACCAAGGCTGTTTAGATATTTCTACATGTTTTTCCTACAACGACTATTACATGCATTTTCTTTTATTTGAGTGACATACAGATATCTGTATGTAAGTATGAGTGCATTTACCTGGCCACTGATCATGCTACCATGGGATTCAAGGAACCGGGTTCAAAAAGTAACTTTTCCAAGCTCCACGCTCCTACTTGACCTCCTGCTGTACTTGGATAGAGTAAGAGACACAAGTTCAAGGTCATGAGTGCACCACATTGTCAAAGTTCCAATGTTCATTTCTTGGATTCACCTGTCCTATAAGTGAATAAGTTTCCATGTTTACAGAATTGGACAGCATAATTCCTTTCCAGGTGTAGTAAGCATAAGTGAATAGAAAAGAAAATTCAGGACCATTCTTCAGGAAGATTCACTGCCTTCTAAAGAATTCAAATGCCATTCTTCTTCACCCACTCTATTATCATAATGGAGGAAGTTGGGAAGCTACTCCATTCATATTCCCAGTACAGAGGCTTATGTATCACAAAATATAAACTTGATCCTCCAAGTGATTTGCCAGCACAAGCACAAGGCCTGCTCACCTTTTAGACTTTTTGTGTCAGACGGGGAGAGGGTTGGTATTAATAACAATTCTGTGATGCACAATCTAACTAAAAGCTAAGCATTTTTATTTTTTGATTATATATTTGCACATACTTAAAGGATACAGCACATCCTTTAAATGCTGAGATATTTGAGATGACTCCAAATATATCTTCACTAAGGGCTGAAGCATAGTAAATAGGGTTACAATTCCGAATTTTCAAGTCTAAAAACATTACTCATCATCATAAAGAAATATTGAGGCTTAATCACAAATCATGATGAAAGTTATTCATGGAAACATATTTCTCTACATCCTATGAGATTTGCTGATGCAAATTAGAAGCAATGTTAGAGTAGAACATGCAACTTTTTTCATAGGAAACAGCAGGTTCAAGTTATTCTCTAGAGCAGAGAGTACCAACAATGCTGGGAGAGAATCTATATACAGTACTCAAAGTACCTGTGTTTATTAAAACTTGCCCATCACAGATTTTTGGAACTTCCTTTGGCACAGGAGTGACAAAGCAGCATAATCATCAGGTACACTGAACCCAAGGATACTTGGAGCCAGTGCTGTTGTAAAGATGTATTGTTCCAACATATGTATGAGAAAATGTCTTGTAACCGGCTGGCAGGCTCAGTGAGTTAGGTATCTGGCTATGGAGCCAGAGATTGGGAGTTCAATTCTACCCTGTTCCTCTTTGACAGGGGCTGGACTTGATGATCTATAGGTCCCTTCCAGCTCTACAGTCCTAAGATAATCAACAACAACTGGCCAGAATGTTATTTCAGTACCTGTGGTCCATGTATCATGCCCTGATCAGAATCCAGAGATTTAGCCCAGCCTTTATTTCACACAGCAGAGGTTTTCAAGTTCCTCTCCTTCCAGTAACTATCATTACTGTGAAGCATACCATTATTTCAGACCTTCTGTTCAATGTACAGAAGGTTTTACAGTGGAGGTGGTAATTGCAGGGACATTGGGACAGGGAATGTGTGGTCCGGCTCCGCACTTTCCTATACATTGGTGGAATCCAGGGAGGGGAAATTCTGAGCAGGGATAGTGTGCCTGCCGACTACATTTCATTCAGCCAGGAAGATTTCTTCTTTTCCCATCAGTATTTTAATCCACATCGGTGAGATAGCCAGAGAGACAAATAATCACTTTATTTTATTAGTTCTCATTCAACAACCTCCTTCACTTTTTTGAGGGGGGGAATGTTTATGACATAAGCTCTGTGTTTGCTATACAGCACTGCCCAAAAAGCCGTTGTCCATACCTCCCTGACCTTGCATGGTTAGCACAAATGTTTGACAGCAGATTTCATGAACACATTTCCGCAATGATGGGAACCCTGCCTCATAAAGCTTCTCACAGCATTCAAGCAAATACATTTAGGAAAACCTCTATGGACCTCTGACTCAATGTGCGTGGTCTGAAAGGAAGCCCATACATTGGGGGCAGGGCTTGCACGCTAACATACCGCAACCACAATTTTAAACTTTGTGTATATCATACAGAAAGCCAGATAGGATTTACATGAAGCAAGAGTGAAAATTGGTGGAAGAAACATCAATAATTTAAGATATGCAGATGACATTTTGTTACTGGAAGAAAGCAGCAATGGCTTAATATGAAAGAAGAAACTGCCAACACAAGACTGCAGTTGAACATTAAGAAGACAAAAATCATGATTACAGAAGTACTATAACACTTTAATATTTCCAATAAAGAAATTGAAATGGTTAAAGATTTTATATACCTTGGTTCAATTATCAATCCAAATAGAGACTGCAACAAAGAAATCAGGAGACTTGGAAGGGCAGTAATGAAGGAACTAGAGTACACCATCAAGTGTAAGGATGTGTCACTGGAGACCAAGACTAAGTTCATCCACACTCTTGTACTGCAGGTCACTATTTATAAGTGTGAAAGTTAACAGGAAAAAATATTCATTTGAAATAAAGTGGTGGAGGAGAGCTTTGCAGATACCTTAGACTGCCAGCAAGGAAGAAATGGATCAGCAAATGAAGCCTGGACTATCTCTGGATGCAAATATTTTTAAACTGAGGCTATCCTACTTTGGGTACATTATGAGAAGATGAGATTCTCTGGAAAAAAACAATAATGCTGGGAAAGGTTGAAAGCAGGAAGAAAAGAGGAAGATCAAATAGAAGATGGATTGCCTTTCTAAAGCAACCATTCTCAGTTGGGCCCTGGCACATTTGAAGGGGCCAGAGACTGGAAACAATTCTTTACAGGTGCAAATATAAGCTTGTGGTCTGCTCATTATGCTGGCATAAAAATTCTTACTTGATATACAGTACTCTTGTGCAACGGGTGTGGGGGAGAGACATCATGGTGGACAGCTTTTTTAATAGATAGACATTTGATATATCGAGATAAGCTTTTTCATCTAGAATGAGAAAAAATTGCAAATATTTGTTATATCTTTACTTCAGACCATAAACTGAATACTTGTACTCTTCAGGCCACACTTCATGTTTCTGGCTTTCACCTAGAATGCTTTATTTTCATATCAATAAGGGAAACCTTTATTTATATGAAAATAATAAATAATTTAAAAACAATTATGTATACTTTGTAAACAAAAATATTTAGAAGCTTGGTTTAGTAATTTCACTTGATGGGTCTATTTGCAGGATGAAGTTAGTGGACAATAAGTCTTTGCTCAGCACTTAACAGGGAGAAGTTGCCTGGGGGCCCATTAGTTCTTCAGGCTAGGGACATAAAACTTCACTCATTTTGTTCTCTCAGGCAAGCACAATAAATGTCAAAAATTTGGGCCTAGTGAGATTATGAATTTTAATGCTTTCCCCCTTCAAAAAAATCTACAGAAGTGTTTTTCCACAAAAATCTTGCATATATTCTTAATTGTGTCCCTTAAATGGAATAAACATAGCATAAAAATAAAACTAAATAAACAAATACATTTTGCACAAAAAATTGTATTTTGCCCTCCACCTTTCTTGCTAATGATGCTGCTGACAAAAAGAAAACAAAACAAAAAAACTGTTCTACATCCTCTGGAGCCTGCTGCAGCCAAAGAACACAAAACAAAATATCATTGTGGTTGACAGCTTTTTTAGTGAAGTACCTTGAGACACTCGATATATTGAGACATTTTTTTTCATCTAAGATAAGAAAATGTGCACATTTTACTCGAGACTATAGAATGAGTACCTTTACTCTTCAGTTCATGGTTCATCACTCTGCCTTCCACTTAGAATGCTTTAAACAGCATTGATGCTACACATTCAAGAGACGTGTCAAAAAAAAAAAAAAAAAGCCCATGCTGGCAAGGTTGAAAAAAATCAATTGGTTGGCCAAATGAATTGATTTTACCCATGCATCATGTGAACGGAAATTTATAAAATGATTTAAATAACGGCAGAATCGATATAGCTGCCGTTCTTATGCTACATGTGATTTCCCCCTAATTTGACATGCAGTATCTTTTGTGTCCCTCCACATAAACAATCCCCTGCTATGGAACATGTTGCATACTGTATATAATAGTGTTTGCCCCTATCGAATGCTGACCAGAATGAGCCACTGAAGATCACTTCTCCTGTGAGTGAAGAGAAATCTGAGCATTTCAGTTTGCCACAAGAATGTGTAGTTCAGGGATGGGCAATTTATATCATAAAGATGCTATGTGGAGCACCTCCATTGGGGAGGACCTTTCTCTTCCTGCTCCCCCCCCCGGGCAGGTCTTTGCCACTGTTGAATTTGTTATAGGTTCAGAACCAACAACGGAAAATAAAGTGTTGTTTCCTTTTTGTTTTCAATTGAAATCAGGTAAAACTTGATTTCAACAGTGATACCTAGGTGAAACCTTTTGCCTCATATTACAATGACCAATCACAGATGAGCGTTGTTTTTTTAAATGTTGTTCTCTCTAGGTATTGTTTTGTATGAGGTAACCAAAAGTGACCATAGCTAAACTGGAGTTAGAGTGAGCAAGTATTGCAATATGATCGCATGAGGCTGTGAAGCATTTTCCCCATTGAAAAACACTGCAGGCAGCTGTCCACCTCCTGAAAATATATTTCTGTGAAAACCAAGTCTATCTGGCATATAGTTTATCAACTGGTTAGGACCTGCAGGCTCAAATAATTACCAGCTTGATAGTTCCATCCTCTATTACAGGATGGGAACGCAAACTTAATGATTCCCACATTGTTGCCGAGTAGCAGCCTTCTCTGAAGGCTGAGTGGCGACATAATGGCAGCAGCCTCATGGATGGGCTGGCAGAAGGACTTCTACTGCTTGCTCACAGAAAGGGTCGTGCTGGCTGATATAGCTCCAGGCATGTTGGCAAGTCTTCGGGTCTGAGTCCTTGATATCAAGACCCAAGTCCTAGTCTGACTCTTTGGTATCGAGGTCCAAGCCCCAAGTCCAGGTCCCTATTTAAAAAAAGTTTTCCCCAGGAAAAAAGAGAGAGATGGGAGTGTTCCTAGCAGTGAGCTGAGTTCAAGTAACTGGGGAGGAAAAAGAGAGTTAAGTCCAAGTCAAGTCACCAGTGTGACTCACCGGTAAGTCCGACTTGACAGTGAGTCCTGCGACTCAAGACCTCATCCCTGCACAGGCCAGCATCACCAGGGGAGGAGGGGAGGCAGGCCGGCAGACTGGAAGAGACAGGGCTTTCCACTGGTCCATTAGCAGGACATAAAAGAGGGAGGCGGAGTCTTTCCGACTCCCACTTTTTCTGAGGATCTTCCCCGCTCCCTGTCCATCATCTTTGGTTATACTGTTTTCATTTCTGCACAGAGGTTCTCTAGTTGCATTGTTAGGTGTTGGGCTATTCTGTCATTCTTGTCAGAACTAGGTGGGTAGTTTGGAGCATTGGGATGGATCACAACAGTTGCAGGACGGCAGGTGGGAGCCTGAAGATCAAGGTTGGTATGGAACCCCTAAATAGGAACCAGGGGTGTGTGGGGGCTGTCCCAGCTTAAGTGGGACAGTTTGCCCCTGTCCCTGGATAGTGAGGAGCCACAGAGTGGCATATGTCCATGTGGCTTCAGGGGAATCTGCCATTCCTAGTGGTCTTGCAGGAAGGTCCTGTGGAGATGGTGGGTCACATCAGGTGGCATTCGGGTCTCTCAACAAGCATGATCCAACCCAATGCTTCACCAGGTTAACTGCTGCTGTAATTAATAAAGGTCTGGCCTTTTTACTCAAGTTATGGTATCTGTGTGTATGTTACTGGGGGGGGGGGCGCTAGGGCCTGCTTAGCAGTAGGCCAACAATGGACCATTGTTACTTAGTTTCTTATTTGTATCCTTACTTGGACATGTAGCCTACCAACATAGGGACATATATTAATACAAAAGGACATAGTATTGACATCCCTTGTATCTGAAGATGTGGAATGAAATAAATCTGTTAAAATGCCACAACTTTTTGTCTTTTCCATCTCCTTCCCCCCACTTCCCCATTTAATTTGGCCAACATATGACCAGCTTTTCCTACCTGATGGACATATATCAAGCTAAGTCCAGTATTATTCCTGCTTAGAAAAGACCCACTGAAATGTAGAGGACTAATGCTGGATTCAGCTTGTGGCCGTCAGCCTAGCCTATCTCAGATATTTTGTGGATATCAATAATAGGCAATAATTTCCCTTTGTTTTTCTAACCCAATGAAGAAACAGACACTTAACTCAAAACAATAGAAATAACATTTTTGTATACATTAAAAACACAGACACATTTAATTTCTATCCAAAAGTTCATCTTCACATATTTTCCCAAACACACTGATTACAAGAAGAAGTTATTGCAATGAATGGAATACAGCATGCAGCCCAAATTGACTTACTGTAACTCACTCAAAATTCATTCAAGCTGCAGTGTTTACTTACTGGTCAATAATATTCTAATGATCTTAACATTTTAATTTTAAATTGTGGAACACTTTGATATGAGTAAAGAAAGCAGACTCACAAGTAATGGTGTAGTGGGTCATGGCCTCTGGGACTGAAACCCAGGGACTATAACATCACAGGCTTTTTTGGTTCCCTCTAAGCCTAGCTCCAATCCTATCAGTAGCTGAGACAGAACTGGATTTTCCCAGAAACGGTAGATTGTTGGAAGTTATCCCTGTTGCAATATAAAACATTCAAGGATGGTTTGATTTTGAATTTGCAGTTAAGAGCTGATCCAGGAACCTTCATGTTCGGACTTTTTAATGGGATCTATCATGATGAGTGCCTGCCCTTCCAAATCTACCGCTACACTCCTGTTCATAAGAAACCATATTCAGATGTGCAAGCAATCATAAGTAGCATGTGGCATGTACAATGTAAGTCTGTGCATACTTACTCAGAATTAAGTCTTACTGAGTAGGTCTAAGTTTATGCCTGAACAAATAGACACAGATTTGCAGCATTATGGTGCAAACTTATACATATCTACCCAGAAGCAAGTCCCTTTGATTTCAATAACATTTGAAATCAGATTCTGAAATACAGGATTTTAGCCGTATATACAATCCCCCCACACACCCCTTTTTTCTGAATTTTGTCCATTCTGTCCTTTTCCTCATTCAAATACATCCTTCTTTCTGCTGTAATATAATTCTATTGTCTTGGGCACACCAATTTCTTCTGAATATCTTTCACTTTACCTTGTATATGCATGTGGAATTCCAGTTATGAGACAGTCACTCAAGTAATCTACCAAGGGAATCTATTTTAAATATGCAATTTTTTGTTCCAAAGGAGTAATGTTATAGAAAGTTTGTATCTGAAAATTAACTGCAGTTTTAAATTAATTTCTGTAATCATTGGCCATTAATATTTAATACATTCTTATAAAAAGATATACTGCTGTAAATCCCAAAGCAGCTAACATTTAATAATCTGGAAATACTTCATTGTCTTGCCATCCCTAGGACTAGGCTTCAAATAACAAGTAATGTTAAATGCAGTTTTTTAAAAAATAAAAAAATCAATAATAAATAAATACATAAGCACTTCCCAGAAGATTGCTCCTGATGTTATTTACAAAATTAAAAAACAACAAGGGAGTGACAAGGGATTTTATAACCATTTCATTACTACCTCTTTAATTGTATATGGTGGAACTGCATAATCTTGAAAATGAAATCTTTGGAACTGATTCTCCCTATAGTCACTTGCCATAAGCATCTAGTGCAATAGCACAGCATGTAACGCAATATTAATATTATATGCATCAAGCTTTAAACATCCCTGTGGCTTCCCTGCTGGAACTGAAGATATTCTAACACACTTGTGTTCTTGCACTGCATTAAATCTCATATCTAATTTACAGACTATAAAATACAATATTCACAGATTACAATAAATAAAGAAAGATACATTCTGAAAACACAAATACAATTGGTACATGGACAAGTGAGGCAATATTTAATAAAATGGAAATACTGTAAAGCAGACTCTTCCAGGGAATCTGAATGAGCATGAGTCCTCATTGAAAAGCTATCAATTGTCTTCTGTGGGGCACTGTGAGGCAATATCGGCAAATGGAAGGGAGATGCTGCTGACCAAACTAGACTGCTCGGTATTTTATCATCATAAGTAAATCCATTTGGTGAAATACAATTCTTTATTCTATTGACTGAGTACTCGCACAATGTAATCCTGCTTCCTGTGAAGCATACAGACATCGTAGATGGACTATTAGAAAAGCTTGGTTTCCACCCACAGTCTCCATTGGGAACACTCATCAAATTAAAGTATTGGTGTGTTTCCTTATAGAATGTATCCCAACAGGATTAATCACATGTAAGGGAAGCTCACTTGAAAACTTAAAGAATCCACACCAAATTCTTATTGACTTTAAAATAAATTTTAAATTTTAAAAAGTGTATTGATAATAAATCAACACTGGATGTTCTTATCTTAGAGGGTAATGACAAAAGTAATTTTTTTTAAAAAAAAAATCTTCCGGTGTGAATCTGTAATGAAGCATGGGTGGAGTGCCGCATATATAAATTTGGACCATTTCAGGCAGGGTAAGTAATGTGAGGCCAAGTTCCAATAGTCTAAAAGCTTGTAGATGTTCTGTGGAGGGAAGCACAGTTGGACTCACCATTGCCCTATTGTTAACCTGTATGTGTTCTCCCTTCCCTCCTTATCCTAAGCTGCTCTTCATTCCCTACCTCCGTTCCCACTACCTCATTCTTCCTCAGATGTTAAGCTGCAAAACTATAGACGTGTATAGACAGAGTCCAACGTATGCTTAAGAGTTATGGAGATGAATGTGATGTTTATTTATATACCGATTGTTGTTATTGCCCATTTCTAAAATATTTCAAGAACAGTCAGCTTGAGGGGGAAAAATTTCTACACAGATGAAAAGGAAAGGGCTATGCCCATTTCTAAACTTTCCGGTGCTGAAAACAAGTCGCTGGATAGGTCAACCTTTGGGCCTCAGTTCAACTTAACACTACCATAGTGAAGAAACTGGGGTGCAAGAGCAACTGCAAGAAAGAAATACTGGATAAAAATCTTGTGTTCAGTCTGAAAATGCACAACTGCTAATGCAGCAGGCCCTGCACCATTGCAATGACATCTTGATCTGCTCCAGTGGCCGTACTTATGGAGCAAAACATGAATACAAACAACCCATCACATATATTTCTCTGTGCACCCAAGCATAGGAACCATTCCTTATGGACACTGGTTTGAATCTGAAAGATCCTTTGGAAATGACCCTTCAAAGATAAGTGTGAGTGAGCTATACATTTCTTGAATTGTTCACTGTAGAAAATGAAGAACCTGGCTTTTTTTAGAAACTTGTTTTCAAATACTCATGAAAAAATAGGGGCTAAGCCTTTGTTTACTTTACCTTTGAATTGTATGAAATGTCAAGTTTTATCTGCTTTTTTTCCTGGCAGACTTGCCTGAGATTCAGAGACTAAGACGAGAAGCTTTCACAGTCCTTCTTCTTGGGAAAGGACAAGAATGCTGAATTGTCTTCCCACTCCAGTTAGGTCATTAAATAGATGTTGACAAAAAATAAAGGCTGGAAAGTAACAAATGAAAACCTTTTCCTTTCTTAACACAACAAGCTTCAATTTCATAACTAATCTGCTCTCCTGCCCTCTCCTATTGTTCCTTTAAAAAAGCGCACTCGGTTTAAATGCTTAAAAAACAGAAAATTTGAGGAAGCTTTTCAGGTTTCCTCTATATATCATTAGAAGCACAAATATAACATAACATGTGCTAAGGACAAATATAAATTTGTTGAATTGTCATAAATTAAAAACTTATTACTCAGACATTTAAAAAAACACATTTCATTGTGTTTATTTAAAATATACATTGCCACACAATTAGTACTTCAGTCATAGGTATCCAGGAGTCAGCTAGTAAACATATAATCACAATGAAATTTGAAAAAACACACACATGTAAACCAGCCAAATGTAACAACTGCAAATCACAATTAAATCCACAAGAAATTCTTCCTCTTCAGCATAATATGCACTTTGTGTACTGTGTGATTCAGTGATCTCTCTTTGAGTGATTTGTGTTTTTGCCTTTTAAATTCCTTCTGGTTTATCATTAAATTTAATTTTTTAAAAATTCAATAAAATATAAAAAGATAATAATTTTACTGAATAGACAGGAAGCATCATCTCAAAGATCAGGATTTTGCTCCTCTCCCTTGGGACAAGCCTATATTAAAACTTGATTCAAACATTCAGGTAAAACTCATGGTAGACTGTCTTGAGACTCTAAAATGCTGATATAAGATCAAAGGATTCTGAATGTTGCTCCGTGGAAGCCCTTGCTTGTGGAATACCACCATGTCATGGAGGATTTCAGGGTAGCTGTCTTTTTGACATCTTAGCTTTGTGCAAAGACACCTCTGCACATGAATAGCTCCTCAATCTTGTCAAAATTGTTTTATGCTTCCTTGACATTTTTACTTAAGCTTTCCCTTGAATATATAGGTAGTGAGCAACCAAGGGGCATACTTCCAGTTTTTGAGTGAGGCTTTGCCTTCTTTGGCTACAGGCCCAATCCTCATGAAGAGGACTTTCTAAATGCAACTATTTTTTTTTTTTTGCCTGAAGGGACCTAGGCCTTGTCTAAATGGGTTTCATTTGGAGTGGGCTGGTGGCAGGCTAAATAGGATTGCTTTGTGTTTAGTGGGGTTGGCATGCCATTTGGAGCTCTCCTCAAATGCATACACACCTCGTGACCCTATTTGGTCTGGCTCCTTTAAGAAGGTTAGAAGGAAAAACTCCATTCATGCAACCTCCTGCCTTCTCTCACTTCAGGAAGGGATATTCCATTTTTATTACAGTGTATTATTATTTCCTGTAAATATAGCAGCACATCAGTGCTGCCCTAACAGTTTAAAAAATTGCTTCCTCCCTCTGCTTTAGGGAGGAACAGAGGAAGGAAGTTTTTAATTTCCACATTTAGTATCCTCTTACCTCTGTATCTGGTTGTGTCAAAAATCCCCTGTTTTGCCCCCTCCTGTTTAATCCTACTTCAGGGAGGCAGTTTTAAATTTTTTAAATGTTTTATTTATTTTTTAAAGTGTTGCAGAGCATCAGCACTGTCTTAATACAGTTTTAAAAAAGAAAATGCCTTTTACTTCCTCTGCCTCTCTGGAGAGCAGAAAAAAATGTTTACTTTCCCAATATCATGATGTGGCTAAGCTGTTTTGTCAAGCCACTTAATGATACTGGCAAAGAGGAGGGGAATTGACAGTCACAAGCTTGCTTTGGCTTGTGTCCAGCAATTGCAATTACAAATGCTGGAAAGGAACCAAAATTGTGTGATCTTAGTGACACCAAAAAAAAAACAGAAGCTCCTGACAGTGACCCAGAAAGGAGTGGGTACGAACGCTCTGGGAATGGGCTGGTTTGTTCCAGCAATTATGATGTGTGATCAACAACAAAAAGGAGCGAACCAGCCTGTCCGCACAGTGGATCAAGCAGTGAGGCAAATTCCCATCTGATTGCATGTTTAGTAATAACAAATGCAAAACACAAACCTTTTACTCATCAAAACTATTTTCCCTATGAAATTTCTGCAGATGCTTTGCTTGACCAGGACCCTCCTTTAATTTGCTTATCTCAAATTAATTGGTTTGAATTATATTTAAAGCAACTAAAATAAATGTTATTTAATGAAAATGTAAAACTCCAATACCTTTAAGTGCAGTGTGCCTCCCCTGCTCCCCTTCTCTTATTTTGCAATTTGGGATCCAATGGGGCCAAGTCCCTAATATTTCTCAGCACACTCAGCACACTTCTTCAACCAGAGTGGCAGCGTTGCCACAGAAAAGGCCAGTAAAGCAATTTAACATTATTTATTGCCACGATGTGCACAGTTACTCAAACAAGTTCCTCTACCATTTTGTCTCTTCTAGGAAAACAAACTCTGCAATAGAAAGAATACCACTCTTCTAAATAATCTATCATGGTTTAGAAACTTAGAATATCCCAGTTGGCATTCAATTGTGGGGACAAGTACTTTAAGAAGTCACTATATCACCGTCAGGCTGGGGTGGGGGTGCAGAAATATTTCAGTGCAACCGTTCAAAGCTTCTAGACTGTTCTTACTAGGAATTCACACAAGGGAACCTAACTATTCAGACCAAAGCATTCTCAACGAGATTATCTGTTTTTCTCCTGTTGGACCCACCCAGCCACCCCAGCAACTCTGTGACTGGGGTTCATCTATTTCTATTCACCTATTTATTTTACTGTGGGGGAAGAGGAACCAAGAAAACAGAAGTGTTGGTTATGTGAGCAAATAGTTCTGCTGGCACAAGTCTATTACTGCCAATGCTCCCATCAGCAGTAGGCCTTAAAACATGGAGTTCCAGTTATGAGAAGAAGAGAATTTGGGATCTAATTGAGTCAACCCCTTTCTATTTCTCAGAAAGGCCCTGGGATCAGGGGCTTTACTACAGCAACCTGCAGCGGCCATAGGTAATCCAACCTCACTCTCTGTTGGATTCACTTAGGTGTTTTTATATTTCACTTGACTACCAATAGCCAGTAAAAAAAAATACTGTACCAAGCAATTCCTTTTCTCCAGTGTCCCACCTGGGGCACCTGAGAACCAGCAAACCTGCCATTAGGCTAAGTCGGGCGGCTGTGTAAGGTCCCCCACTTCTTTCCCAGTGGCTCAATTGACAATGACATTGCTGCCATCTCATACTACATCCCCTCCCCACACCATGCTACTATTCTCATTATCAAGTGTATATCAAGTGGTGAGGCAGTTCATCTGAGAGCAGACACACCTTTGAATACACAAGTTCTCCATGATTTAAACTCCTTGATAGCCTCAAATTTCTTGAAACTGAATTATCACTCCTGATATACCAAACTGTTAGAGGGATTCTATAAAGTGTAGTAAGCATAACAAAAATATATGGATTCCAACCCTAAATGACCTTGAAAATCAGTTTCAAAGTCATGTCAACATGGTTTCAGACACTTTTCAAGATCTTTTCACAGTTCCCACAGAAACAAATTCATTTCTAAACACTATACAGTAGTACCTCAAGTTACGAACGCCTCGGTTAACGTCACTTTCGGAGTACGAAAGGAAATCCGTTGAAAACAATGCCTCAGTTTACACTTTTTTCTGGTTTTTTTCAGTTTGCGAAGAAAGTTGCCTTGTCTATAGAGAAACACCTCTCAACCCACCTCAGTACATAAGGAAGTCTTCCCTCCTTTGAGGTGAATAAAAAATACCTTGTAAATAATGAAGCTACATCGTATAGCAGAACCTCTTTGAGCTACCAGAGTCTTTTCAGCAGTCAAATGTAGATTAATATAGTCACATAAACTGCTGGATTGCTCAGTGGTTTAGGTATCTGGCTATGGACCCAGAGGTTGGGAGTTCAATTCCCGACTGTGCCTCTCTAACAGAGGTTGGGCTCAATGATTCATAGGGTTCCTTCTAGCTCTGCAATTCTAAGATTACAGTGGTACCTCAACATAAGAACTTAATCTGTATTGGGACTGTGTTAAGTCAAAATGTTCTTAAGTCAAAGCACAATTTCCATAGGAATGCATTGAAAACCATTTAATCCGTATCTGTTGTTTTCGTTCTTAAGTTGAGGCACTGTTCTTAAGTCGAAGCATTAGTTCCATAAGAACTAATGCAAAGCCAGTTAATCCATATCTACCACTAGGGGGCATTTTTTTATTTTTTATTTTGACCTAAGGTGAACTTAGGTCAAAAAAAAAAGGGCAGGAAAGGGTTTTTTTCTTTTTTCTTTTTTCTTTTTTTTTTGGTTCTTAAGTCGAGGCTCCATTCTCAAGTCGAAGCAACTTTTTCTCGAATTGTTCATATGTAGGGACATTCTCAATTCGAGGTACCACTGTATTATTAAGCTGGCTAGACAGCTTAGCGGTTCAGGTTGCAGAGTTATAGTTTCGGAGTTTGATTCCCCACTTTGCCTCTTTTGAAGATAGCCAACCTGTATGGCTTTGGGCAAGCTGCACAGTCCAGGATACCTACAGAAGAAGGGAATGAAAGACCGTTTCTGAGTACTCTGTACCTGGAAAACCCTGAGAAGATTTCCAGCAAGTCAGAATGATGATTATTGTTATAGTCATATAACCCATTCGACCAAACAGTTTACACAGAACACATACAACGTAAACAGAAAAATGGGGTAGAGAGGATAGAGTATTGCTCAGTAATGGCACCCAAGATGACACTGCACTTGGGGTAGCAATGTACAATTTCAGCTTACCTGCAGACCATAGTCAACCTAACAGTTCGTCTGTGTACATAAACATTGAATAAGAAAACACCATCTCCTATCAATAGAGGCTTACTCCCATAATGTTCAAAGCCCTGCTGCATAAGATGCCTGTGGAAGGGTGATATTTTCAGTAATTAAACACTTCCTCCTTCTGTCCATGTCTTGTCTAAGTAATCTGTTTCACCGCCTGAAAACTGCACAATGGGAGGAGGAGGAGGAGGAAGAAGTCTTTAATTACCAAAAACTCCCCCTGTGAGTGACATCATCACTTGTCCACAGGTCTAACTTATAAAACAGGATTTTGGCTGGTAATTCCCTAGAAGTAGAATCAAACCTTTTTCAAATAAATAATTTTAAAAATCTGAAAATCTTTGAGCATCTTCCTCAGTCCTGTGCAATAGCTGAATAAGTTACAAGCCCTACTAATTCATAGCAAGGTGAACTAACAACTTGGTGTGCCCACAGTACAATAAGCTAGATTTCAGACAATCTTTGGTCTGATTGGGGCGTATTCTGTGATGTTTAGAATACAGGAGTAATCCTACAGGCTTGAGAATTATAACTGATGTCATTAAGCACAACATTCCTAAAGCCATCTTGACAGGTATCCATGACTTTATCATAGATACTTTATCTTGCCAAAAGCTTTCCAGATTCTCATTTGAAGGATCAAGCCTTTCTCCAGAGATGCGTCAAGCTGGACTCCAATGAATTCTGAAAGCAGTTCAGGGACTAGATGGTGAGATAATAATAATAATTTATTATGAAAGTTCCTTCACACGTCTGTAGTATTTATTATAATATATCACAGTCTTCCAGAGAGTGGTTCTTTGTCAGCCAATTGTGAAAGAAAGGGAAAGTTCTAGCCTCCTGCATTAAGATGTTAAATGCGAAAATAATGAATTCAGTTTCTTCTGGCCATGTTCATGGTCTTCCAGTGTAGACAGATCAGTACAATCTCCATGTCCTGCAAAACTTTCAAATAATTCCACAATTCAAGGGTAATTACTTCTGCAGTACACCAATAGACAAGACCCAACTATTTTAATCTCTGGCAAAGCTATGTATTAGTAATGTTGTTTATAATGGATACATTGAAATCTACCTCCTGAAAGTGAGAGGAGACAGGATGGGGCAAGGACGGAAATTCCCCCACCCTTGTTTTTGTTTTCTTAAACAGACCAAACAGGACCACTTGAGGTAAATATGCCATTTGGATGCAAGGATCACACTGCTGTTGAGCATGAACTGAACTACAAACTGGAAACAAAGCCTAAATTGTGCTGGTTCGTGGTTCGGTTCTGCAAATTATTTTGCCAAAATGAAATGAAGCACCAAAATTTTCCACTTGGCACTTTGTTTGCTTCAGCAACAGAGATGGTTGCCTGCCCCTTTCCTGCTGCCCCGTCACCTTCCTATTTGGTCCCACCTCCTCCACCACCACCATCAGCACCACGATCACCACCACCATCATCTTCAGAGGCAGTGGTCTGGCTTCCCTTCTAGGAGCTGGGCCTGCTGTCTCTGCGAATGCACCCACCTAGCAGCTGATCAGGGCAATCAGCTGAGGTTCAGGCACATGCACACAGGCAGCACCTGGGCTCCTGGAAGGGAAGCTGCCTGCTACCTTCTGCCCATGTGCCCACCTCCCAGCTGATCAGGGTGATCAGCTGAGGGTCAGGTGCCTGCATACAGGCAGCGCCCGGGCTCGTGGAAGCCTATACTGCCACCAGCAGCAGCAGAGCAGTGGCACCGGCAGTATGACAGGAAAAGGTAGCCCCTCCCGGCATCAAATGAAAACTGAACCATTTCATGGTTGTTTTTTCTAGTTGGTTCATGGCGGTTTGTGGTGACCAATCATGAACCACCATTTTTCAGATTCATGCCCATCTCTAGATCACACCTGATGGCATACTTTATAGCCACGCTTTCTCCAGCACAATTCTAGTATCTCTCTATTAATTTTTTCTAGTTGGGTATGACATAAGTGTCACCTGTGGACTACTTTTAACATCATTTTTTTAAAAAAAAAATTGCTGATATCGATTTGTATGGTTGGCTGTTCCATATGTTTTTTTCTAAATATTTTCTGGTCTGTTGATGTTTAAATTTGTTTACCAAACTATCTTTGGTCCTGTGCTGCTACCATATTTTTACAAGAAAAAAACTACAGAAATAGCAACTAGCTGGTTCCAATTATTTCAGATAAGATATCTCACAATTCAATTCTGTAAGTCAGGATGTAATAGACCATTAACAGAGCTAGAAAATTACTGTACAGATAGGAATAAGAAAAAGAAAAAAAATACTAATTTCACTTATTTATAGAAGTATTCTGGATAAAGAATATGAAACATCTATCTGATCTTGCGACCTTATGTAATATATAAGATTCACTGTTATCTGTGGTTTTCAGCATCTGTGGTAGGCTTTGGAACACATCCCCAATGGATATGGTGGTCATACTGTACCTTTAAAGGCCTTTTTTATATATATTTATAGCCCTTGCAAGGTTAAGGAGAACAAATATAGAAAAAATGGTTTTCTTTTTTTCAAAATAATAAAAGACAATGGAATGTATAGGAAGTAGGTTCAAAGGTTTGAGCAACTGTAGATCTCCAGATGTTCATGATCTACAATGCCCATTATCTCTCACACCCAAGTTCATAAATGATGGGTTCATGAATAGCTTAGCCTCACAGCTAAAGGCTACCTGATGAAGGCCAGAGCATTTCTAAGTGCTGATTATTGGTCCAATAGCATTATCAGATGTTCAGTCAAAAGAGGAAGAATGTTTCTTGTTTTCTGCAGCCACAGGTGTTATACAATAAGAAATTGTGTTTTTCTTCTCCATTGTTTCTACCATTTATGAAGATGCAGCATGCAGCAGATTGTGTAAACAAATTAAATTGGTAAAAGCAAATTATTGGCTTTTACCTGCCCTTTCACGGCACACATTCATTTTGTTGGAGAGCTTAGCATCAAGTTGCCAACATTCAGAATGTGGAAATGTTATATTTTTGGTTTTCCAGATTCCTCTATTGGCAAGGCTCACTAAGTGAAATAGTAGGGCTGTGAGGGCTGAGGGAGAACATTCTCCTTATGCTGCCTTTTCTCTGCTTCAGGCTATATTGATGTTGTCCCATTAAAGTCCCACCCTGATCACTGGGATGTTAAAATGTACCTGCTAGTCCATTCAGCAGAACAGTAGATACAGTATATTCCATACTTAAGCATGGCTGCAATTTTCTAACTCAGTTTTTATTTGATATTCATCATGCATGTTGGTGTTCAGCAGAAGTCAGTAGACAGACCGTAACAAAAATGTTACCTTAAAAATAGTTTTAATTTAATGCATCAAAGGAAAGCCAGCTTTTGTAACAGCTAACAGAGGAGTGAGTATGGCAGGAGGAACTGAGAGCTAGGGAGTAAAAAATCTGAGCAGAGAGGGAAATTGTTCCTTAGCCATGGATTATTATTATTTTTTCAGTTGCCATATGAGCAATAGTTATGATGAGGACTGAGGGCGATGATACAGGGAATAATATGTAAAGTCACATTTTAGTATTTAAAATAACTACAGCTGGGGCTACATTTTGAAAATAAATTCAGTTTGACTGACCCTTTGCAAAATTAACCAGGTATTTTGAAAATGTTTTAAATTGGAACATAAAAAGGAGCAGGGTTCTTTTCAAAATGTTATTTGAATTCCAAAAATATTTCACTACCTTGTACTGAGCTTTTAGAAAAGCCGATTTGAAGCAACTGAAGTTTGACCAACTTACTGAAGAAATGTGGAATTCTTATCTTACCTCCTGCATGAGGGCAGTTTTGTGTGTAACAGAAATGTGGGAAAACAAGAACGTGCTTCAAACCTTCCTTCCATACACATTCATCCCATCCAAACAAAGCACCATTGTAGAATGATATGCATATAGACTTATTTATCTGCCATATCTCTATCTCTATCTCTGTTGACTTCAAAGCAGCATAGATGGGTCTTCTCTTTCCTGCTTTATCATCAAACAACCCCATGAAGCAGGTCTATAACTAGGATGGGGTAAAAGATGATTTGCCCCAGGGCCCCAAATGTACAGTGTGTACCAGTTCCTCAGCCTTCTGAGAGTGACCTGGTGGCTTACCGTAGGAAAAGACAAGGTGCACCAGGCATTGCTTAGTGTAAGAGTCCCTTTGTGGTGCCTAAATTTCATACAGGTCCCATGCTGGGATGCAGGAGCTTCAGACAGTACTTCTTATAAGATGTCTATCTGCCCTATTACGCTGGCAAAAATCACCTATAGTTGTCCTGTCATGCATAATATAACAAACAAATATTCTAAAGTTTTCTTCTGAAATAAGAATGCAGGCACATTATGTATTTATATGGAATGCTGTCATTGATTCAGCAAGAACAAATAAATTCTCCCCTACCTTTGCATCACAAACATAGAGCCTAAAAGCTTCAGGCGACTTTTACCCCCGGACTCTCTTTTTGTCAGATCAATGACTAGTCACGTTAACAGCAGTGTTTAATTCTATCAATATGTGACCAATTGTGTTAGATTGTTTGGTCATTGATTTCACTTAGTGCTACTGTTCAGCTCTGAAAAGGAACTACTTCTCCCTACATTGCCTCATACAGAGACAAATGCCTACACTGACATTTCATCTCAGAAACACACGAGGTCCACTTTAAGAAACGGCTATTTGTATCAGATGAATGCAGCATCAGGTTATTGCACACAACGCCATCTTGGTTTTAAAGAAACAAGTTCATGCAGCTATCCCTTACTGCTCCTCAAAGCTGAACCAGGAAAGTGTATAGGTGAAATCCTGTTGTGCAATTACACAAATGACATAGCCTTTGGAAGCAAATTGTCATAAGTTAAGAATTGTCCATTGACATCTGTTCCATACTGAATCATGTGGCTTGGCACACAACAGATAATGCCTACAGAGATTTTTTTTTTTTACTTACCTCCATGCACTTATAAAAATTACGCTATTTACATAACTATGTAACAGGATTTCAGCAACCAGCAGTCTTGCTGCATAAAAGTAGAAAGAGGCCAGTAAGAAACTGAGCTTTTCATCAGAAAGAGGAATATCTAGATCACATTCCCATCCCATTTAAACATAAATTGTTGTGTCCTAATATAGAATGAGGCAGAAACTGAGCCTGATTAAAATAAAACAGTTATTCTGTATTATAACTGTTTTATTTTAGTCAGTCTCAGTTTCTGCCTCTACATTCTGTATTTGGACACAACAGTTTACATTCAAAACTAATCCATCCCTCCTCAAAGCTGAAGGATGTTCATGTTTTAAATTTTGGTGTGTACCACTTCAAAAGATTTAGGATACATGCCATGTGTGTCTTCTGCTGATCTGATCAGAGGCACATTCAATTGATATGCACTTCAGAAAAAATAAAAAGGGAGAATCTGTCCTCAAATATACTGAGTTTTCGCTGTAAAACAAGGGCTGAAAAGTAGGATTGCAATCTGCAATCTAAGTCAAGACTGTTCTATTCTAGTAAGAATGTGCCCCCAATTAGTGGAAGTCACGGAGAGCCAGTTCCTTCCCATCTGACACCCTGAGCCAAATAATTCAAATGGGTGAATTTCAGTCACTTGCTTTCTCTTGGCTACAAACAGATCTGTAACTGGCAAAGTTGGCATGCAGGGCTTTGCTGCACTGCTGGTTAAGCTCTAGTCACATGACATTGGCCTACATGGGAAAATCATGGACAAAAGCAAAGGAATGCCTGACTAGGAGTGCACGGTGACCACATTCATTCTGTACTGAGCCCACCTGTTTTCTGCTTCCTTTTGCCCCAGAAAGTGTGCTTGAAGGCAGTAGAAGCATTGGGAATGGGCAGGTTCACACCCTCCTGACAGCAAGTCTAAATTCCTTCTGGATTACAATATAAATCAATTTTGTTCTCCTGGATGAAAGTCCCAGTTGCCCCACCCTAGTTACAGTTCTGGCATAACCTACCTCGCAGGGTTATTGTGAGGATAAAATTGAGAGAAGAGGTCTATGTATACCAAGTTGAGCTCAGTGGCAGAAAGGTGGGATAAAAATGGAACTACAGTAATAAATAATTGAAAACCAGTGCTGCATAGTGGTTAGAATAGGATTCTGAAGATCTGGGTTTAAATCCTTGCTCACACTCAGACAATCACTGGGAAGTGGCAATGGTTAGCCAATCCTTCAACATTTCAGACACCTCAAAAACTCTTATCAAGGATACAGTAAGTTGAAAGTGACTTGACAACAAATAGCAAAATAAATATCTGGAGCACCTGAAGCCACCCATCTATGCAAGTTAGTTGGGTGGGTGAGGGGAGTAGTTTAAATAAAGTCCCAACAACTAAATGTCTTATAATACTTTAGAGACCAACAAATTTATTATGTCTCAAGCATACGACTACCTCAGACCAAGGCATGAGACAGACAGCTCCCCCAGAAGGAAACGGTGACCATTCTGGGGCGATCTTCTAGTATAGCTTTTGGAAACATGAATCTTGGAAGCCAATACTTTGCTCTGAGGACCCTTCAGCACTGGGCACTGACTGGCTACTTTGCACAGCTGTACTGGTTATAACTGTAATATGTTTGGCAGCTGCAACAAGAGAGCAGCCAGATCTGAATCTCACAGTGACTTGCAGTTAGAGAGGAACAAAGGAACAATCGCCTCTACTCGAGTGAGATTTCTCCGAGGGAATTTTCTTTTGTTTTTGTTTTTTCTCTAAAAGCTCACAAGAAATCTTGATCATTTTTTTTCTGGAAGAAAGACCAAGCTGTGCAGGATCACGGCAAGATTCTTCCTGAGCAGGCTTCACTTAGAAAGGAGTGAAGAAATGCCAAACTACATGCAGGGCTTATACTATTCCTGCAGAGAACAGTGTCCTTCCTGCACAGGATTCTTCTTGAAGGGGGCAGACGAAATGCCAAACTGCACAGAAATGGCTGCAGTTCCTTCACAGGACATCCTTCCTGTGTTTAATATGCTTATACGAATGCTGAACGTCAGTGAGCTATACTGTTACATATTTGCCCTGGACAGTTATTACTTACAGTATAGAAAAAGCTCACTCTGCCTGCCACACTTCCCCATGAAGTCAATGATAAGTTCAGTTCTCCACGAGAACAAAAATGGCACCAAAAGCCAAAGGAAAGGCTTCATTGTAAGAGGCTGTAAAGTTCATTGTTCATGTTTCTGCAATTTAAAGCTCTGGTGCCTCAGGCAGCATGTAGGACACTGAGGGGTGGCTGCATGCCACTCTTAATTAAGATGGTCAGGAGGTGTGCATATATTAAAAGGTCCCAGCCAATTGGCTGTTGTGTGCAGCCAGCTAAAGCCTTCAGCCCACCACCAAAGGCCTTTTTCTAGCACTTGGCTTATCAATTTACTTGCAAATGGCTCTCTGAAGTATTAACCCAGGTTAATTATTCGTCAAATATGATTATGCACTGGTAATGTAAAAAATCAGAAATGTAGGATGGAATTTTTCACTCCAGCAGTTTGGCAATTGTGGCAGCTGGTGGAGTCGCTGGAGTAATTACCAGCCCATTCCAGCCGGTGGATCAGCCTTCTGGTTCGGAGAAGGGTGGGGGAAGAAAAAAAAAGGGAGAAGGGAAAAGCAATAAAGAACTACGGAAGCGGGGATATGAGTTGTGCCAATCGACGTGGGGGGGAAATTTCACAGCTGCTGGTAGTGATAAATGAGAGCCGGTAGCCCTACTTCTAATCAATACATGTAAATGCTACTCATTACAGCTTTTATACACACTTCTCAATTAGCCTTTCCTCCCACTGGTAACAAGGAATGTCATGCTTTCTGGACTGTGAAAGTGGTTGAGCACTAAGTTCACCTGCATCTGTAAAGACACAGTAACAATGCTCAGGGCTCAGCCTGGCAGCAGGTGGTAGCAGTGGAAGTCTAAATTCCTTCCGTAATGCAAACTAAATAACATCCCAAGTGCTGCCATTTAATTAAACGGGCACCCTTTGTATTTTTAAATACAATTTCTTTTCCCTTTCTCTCTTGGATCCACAGTAGAGTGAGGAAGAGACTCTGCAGTTTTTGCACTTACATAAAAGAAAACAGCAGGTTCCCACAGGGTGGGCACATCCGGCCAACAAAATGATTTTGGGATATAGTGAACCAGCAAGAAGCCCCATAAATAGGAGCTAAAGGGGAGCACCAGATGAATTTTGGTCAGCTCTCATGAATTTCAGGGCAGGAGATTTTTCCAGTTAAGTAGACTGCATTTTGTATTTTTTAACATACCACAGCAAGGATTTGAACAGGGCCGTTACAATGCAGTCTCTCAAATATCTGATCCAAGAAGCTCTTCCTGTGAAGTTTAGTCTTTAATATACCCTTTAAGAAAGTGTATTTTTTCCTTTGCACTCTGCTACGGAAATGTGTTAAGTGCAGGGGACATTCTGCCCCCTTCCTTTTTAAAAAAAATAGCAATGATGTCTCCCTCCATGTTGGAGGAGTTCATACAGGCATCAAGGGCCAGAGTATGACCTTCCAGCAAACCCAAGAAGGCAGCCGATAACCACCTGAGACAATGAGACCGCAAGTCTTGTGAGTAATTGCTCAACAGTGGGAGAAATAGGCTGATGATCCAGACTTAAAAGGAGACCATGCCGCCTGGGCCTATTGAAAGTCAGCCTCTGCTGAACAATAGAGTCTTCAAACTCCCATTGAGAAGTATATTTTTTTCCATCATTGGAACCAAATGACCTCATTTCAGGAGGTCAGCTGCTCCTTTTCTAATTTACCATACCCTGTTTTACTCTATTAGGAGATCATCATTTGTCAATTCCTCTGCTAATCATGTTTTATTTCTGCTGTAGGGTTACATAAAAAAAATATAGGGCCACGTTAAATGTGGCTCCAGTATTATGTGGTGGTGTACACCTACACAGTTGTTGGTTTTTTGCAAATAAGAACTACTGATATATGGGTGTATAGTTACACAAAATCTACAAACTGCCTTGTAAAGTTCCTATTTCTGAATCTGAGGGCACATTATCTGTGTTTAAGGCTGTGTTTTGCTTTAAATACAAATGCAATGAGCTTTGTCTATGGTAGCTTCTTACTTGAATGTTTGAATGATGTACCAGGGTCATATGTGTGGCACACTGAGAAACACAGAGAGTAAATGTTTCTCTGGGGTTTACTCCCTGTCTGCTACTAGTGTTCTGTATCATCTGTAAACAGCATCCCTCAAGTGAAACTGCACAGCACTCCCAACTCGTCAATCATGATGCTTCAGCCTGCCCACCTGCTGTGTCTGGGTCTTACATTTGTCTGTGCTGCACCTTTTATCTCACAGCACTAACTGCTTTCTCCTCCAGTTAAAAACAGGCATATGATGTAGCATATTCTACTCATATGTTTTGTGAAGAAAACAGTTTAGTGAAAATAATGTCTCATAACAAAGACAACATTTATCATCTCTGAAACTGCATGTCACAGAGCCTTTCCTGATGAAGGAATAGAAAACAAATTTGCTTTTAGGAAGGGCCCTTGTCTAGCATGAAACATGGGACAGCTGTCAAAGCGGACACCTGTTGTGTGGGGGGCAGGAGAACAGGGAGCAGAACAGGGTTTTTTCCCCTGGTTCTTTCATTGTCAGTGGGAGGTACCTCTTCCCATGCTTAAGAAGGAAAACTCAGAATGGGAGAAAATGAAAAAGATTCATGGCACAGTACATATTGCTGAGAGAGAGTAGGAGGGACACTTCGTGACTCTCACTCTTACAGTTCTTTTTCCCCTTTGCATGCACTGTCTCTCATGGTACATAATGGAAATGATAGATCTCGAAACAGAATGTTCAAAAGTATTCATGTCAACTATCATCAATGATGTCTCTGAAACAATCCAGGAAATGTCCATTACAGCAAACATTCATGCTCCACAAAACCATGTTGTATGGGTCATCATTTAAATCCAGACCTAGAACAGACTAACTGAAATAATGGAACTCAACTCACTATTTCTACTTAAATCCCTTTGATTTCAATGGGTATATTCCAAATATTTAAAATATACCACATGAGTTCAGGCATGTGTGCATTAAAGACTAACTGAATACTTGCAAACTTTCTTCTTCTTGACTAAAAAGAAGGTATCTCAGCACTATGAACACAATATTTTTCAAAGAGCAAAATGCTGATAGCACTTTTAAGCTAGCAACAGTATTCACAAAAAAGGAGAATTTTGTGATTAATGAGTTGAGCCTATTATGTAACCATCACCTCATAAATTAGCAAGAATTTTCTGCTGCCATTAATACTTTTTCATTCAACATGTAGAAACTGTCAATAGGACTTCCCTTTAGTGCTAAGTTCCCCCCTAACAAGATTGGAATTAATTAATTAATTAATTAATTTAAAATATTTATACTATGCTGTTTATTTCCTAAAAAGAATCCAAGGTGGTTTACAGTACCAAAAAATCAGTATGAATGCTAAAAATAATAAATTATTTCAGTATTAATAAGAATTAAACATATATATTACAAATCGTAGATAAAAGCAATACTACATTTTTTAAAGAACATACCGTATTTTTCCATGTATAAGACGCTAATTTTTTCCTAAAATCATTACACTAAAAATTGAGGGGTGACTTTTACATAGAAGTAAGTTGAGAACATGGAGAGAACAAAACGACCCGTATCTTGCCTCTTTAAACAGGCTTCCTTCAATCACTAGGCTTAGCTTCCTCCAGTCACGAGCCTTATGGAACTGATGTCAGCTGATGCTGTACAACCCAATTGGAACACACCTCATTGGAGGTGGAGCCAGTATGGTCAGATTCAACGGGGACTCCTAATGTCTGAGCGGTCTGAGCCCAGAGGCTGAATACTCAAAATTTTCTTAATTTAGGGGTTAGAAAAGGGGGGCATCTTATAGACGGGGGTGTTTCATAAACGGAAAAATATGGTAACTACAACAGGCCCTTTAAGAACTTAGTCAGCCATTTTAAAAAAAACTGCCTGGAGAGAAAGGTCTTTGCTGCTTGCAGAAGACAGCAAAGATGGGGCTGGCCTGGTTACTAGAGTTCCAGAGCCTGGGACCAGAATCAGAGAAGGCCCTCTCCTATATCCCCACCAAATGTGCCTCCCTTGATGATTTTAATACCCTGGCAGGCTCAGAATGGTCTTTGAAATAGCTTGGACCCAAAGTGTTTGGCCTTCATATTTTAAAAACAGCACTTTGAATTGTGCCCAGAAACAGCAGCCAGTACAGCTGCTTCAATTGGGGAAAGGGGTGTTATGTGATCCCTTTAAGCAGCCCTAGTAAACAGTATGGCTGCAGCATTCTGGAGCCACTGAAGTTTCCAAACACTTTCCAAAGACAGCCCCACAGACAGCACATTACAGTTATCGAACTGGGATGTAACTAAGACATGTGTCACCCTGGCCAGATCAGACATCACCAGGAACTGGTGGGGCTGGCACACTAGCTTTAATTGTGCAAATGCATTCTTAGCCATCACCAAAACCTGGGTGTCCAGGTTCAGAGATGAATCTAGGAGCACACTCAAGCGATACAACTCTGTTTTGGGGTGTTTGTGGTGTCACAACCAGCATAGGCTGGATCCCCATGCTCTCGATCTACAGTACCTTTCAACTGGCCAGGAGCAACTTTGTCTTACCTGGATTAAGTTTCAGTTTATCTACCCTTATTCAGTCCATCACTGGTACCAGACATCAATCAAAAGTGATAACAGCTTCCACAGATTTAGATGGAAAGATTGCACAGAACAAAAAAGAACTCTGAAGATGCCACTGGTTGGGTGTTAATAAGGAGTCCACAAGCACCAGCTTCTGAGTTCTTCTCTCCAGAAAAACAGTGCCTCCAAGTTCTATCCCATAGAGACAGCGCAGAAGGAGACCATGGTTGATGGTATTGAAAACCTCTTAGAGATCCAGAAGAACCCATGGGGACACACTCCCTTGGTCCAGTTCTTGGCATAGATTATCCTCCAAAATGGCCAAAGCAGTCCCTGCCCCATAACCAGGCCTGAACTGAATTTTATCTGGGGGAAAAATCAATTGAAGGAAGGCCTTTGGATTTGGCAAAGCAACTGGGCAGAAACATCTTGTTTACATACTTCAACCTATTATCTAACTTAGCCGCCTAGAGTGGTCGCAATGACCAGATAGACAGGGTACAAATAAATAAATAAATAAATAAATAAATAAATAAATAAATAAATAAATAAATAAATAAATACACACACACACACACACACACACACACACACACACACACACACACACATACATACATACATACATACATACATACATACATACATACATACATACATACATACATACATACATACATACATACATACATACATGTTAATATATAAATAGGGATGTAACAGTTACCAGAGATATTAATGACTAGATGCTTCTCCATGCAAGTAGGAACACTGAGTGGTTCCCTTTCATAATTGAACCAGATTCCATTGGCATTGACAAAGAAATGGGGAGGGGAGTGAAAAGTGACATTGTAGCTTATTTGTTACAACATGGTATTCATTCTTATTAAGGACATGGAAATTGACCCTAAAATCTTTTCTGAACAGTTGTTAATGGGACTTAATTAGACCTTAATTCAAAAGGACCAAGGTCTCTAGGTTGTTCATTAATGAGCTGTGATTCCTGCTGTACTGTCTTTAGAGGCCTCTATTGGGGACCCTTTAATCTCTAAGTCATCTCTTTGTGCTGGGAACATAGTTACCAGTGGACTAAAAGGAAACTACATTTAAGAATGCAACCCCTACATACTTTCCTAGGAGTAAGGGTGGGACTTAAGTAGATATGCAGAAGTGACCTGACATTTTAAAGCCCGTGTTCTGTTGAAAGGGCTCCAACTTGTTACGGGTTTTCAGAATCTGCATCCAAGGGAGTAATTTTTACCCTACCATGCAGATAGGATATCGTATCAGCTTCCATGAAGTTTATGGAGGATCAATCTCTTCCCTCCCCCATTGTTCTTAATTAGCTTTTTACTCTTCACAACTCAGCCAGCTCAAACTGTCCAGAACATCCTCTCCCCTTACAGGCTCCTTGTGCTTTGAGTTGGCACAAAGTTTCTCCCAGCAACCTCACAACACACCGTAATTGTTTTGCCCTCAAAGAAACATTGAGGAATGAAATAAGCATAAATATATTTTCCTCCTGGTATCCTGCATTAATTAAACATGTGGCCATATTATTTCTTACCCTGTCCAAAGAGAGAACACAGCAAGCTTCTGTACTTGGATAGCGGACTTTATAAGACACAGGGGGAAAACATGGTCTCTACTGCTGTCTTGCACAAAAAGCTGCTAATGAGAGATACTGAAATGGTAGCTGTCACTATGAATTGAATCAAGGCAATCAGTACAATGTAAGAGAAATTAAAAGCTCCCAGTGGCAATGGATCCCATTTCAGTCATTAGCTGCTAGGGAGTGACAGAGACCATTCAGAGGACCAAAACCCTATGAGGGTCTTCCGTCCTCAGGGGATTCACTGCTAATGCTGTTTTATGCCCCACTTCCTTACGATATGTAGTGAGCACAAATGAATAGTTGTGTTTATTTATATATTTTAATGCAGCTTGTATTTTGAGCTGGAGTGGGAGAGCAGCACAGGCAGACACACAAAACCCAGAAGCATTAAACTAATAACCAAGCAATGAAACTAAGCTATTTGGATGGCACATAAGTACAATATTAAAGCTTTGGTTTCTCACTCACTACATGTCCTGTGTATGTAAAGAGAAGCAACATGGAAATGTATACAATGAATACGAAGTGAAGTTTTTCATCCTCTTGTATCCCTTTCCCCCCGCTGAAGAATCTTACACTGAGAATGAATCAGAAAAGCAAAAGGTCTAGTAAGCTGTATTCCAGTATTAGAAGCATGAAATATATATATAACTCTTCATATATATATATATATATATGAAGAAGTAGTTTCTGAATATTTGTTTCATGCCGCTCATTTCCAAAAGCAAGTGAATCAAACAGGCGGACAGAAGGTTACAGATTAGTCTTGGTCATTGCTCAAAGAGTGTGGGTTATAAATAATAAAGGAGGAAAGGGTGAAGGACACTCAAATATAACTTGGGGCCCGGAACAGAATAATAATAATAAAACAAATCTAATTTTCAGCTTTCAAATACCAAGTAACTTTGAATTCTGTGACATGTGGAACTGCCCCTGTTGCAAAATGTGTTCTTGTTAAAGATATATATATATAGGTATTGAAAAAACACACAAATGATTTGTTTTCCAGCACACAAGATGCAAGAGGCAAAATATAGTGTCCATGATTATCTGGAAGCTTAAACACAGAAAATGTTCATGCAGAACCTTGATCTCTCATCTGAATAGAAGGCATTGAATATATTTGATAAAACAAGGGAAGCAAATGTTGAAATTCAGTTGCTGTCACTTTAAGTCATGAAATAAGGATGATGTCATCACATGGCAAATTTACTGTTTACTTTAATTTGATCTGAAATGCTATATCGCCTTTCTTCATGTTCTGAGGCTCTGTAGGGATCTTTTTTTCCTTGGGGGAGCCTTGGGGAACATTAGGGCAGGGGGGAAGTTTTTCATACAGGAAAATCAAGGCCAGTGGTCCTGCTGCCTCATTGGGATCATCGGTGACAATATGGCAATACCTTTCCAATATAAAAGGATCTCTCTTCCCCCCCCCCCCGAACATCCTGAGGCTCCCAAAGTTTTCCCGAAGGCAAAATTGATCACTAAGGAGACCCGGAACCAGAAGGCAGGATACTGTTTCTTAAAATAAACAATAACACTGCATATGATGACAATCTCATTGCGGTATGTAAAGATGTGCAACAAGATTTTGGCCAATGGCTCTTATCAGTTCCAATCAAGGATGATACATATATTCTGTTCTCAGAACCATCTTAATTATAAAGCTTTGTAATATGAATAATGAATAATTTTATTGTTGCTTAGACTGTAGTGGATACCAAATTTAGCTTTGTTGTTGTTGCTGCTGTTTCGTCATTAAGTCATGTCCAACTCTTCGTGACCCCCATGGACCAGAGCACGCCAGGCCCTCCTGTCTTCCACTGCCTCCCAGAGTTGGGTCAAATTCATGTTGCTAGCTTCGATGACACTGTCCAGCCATCTCATCCTCTGTTGTCCCCTTCTCCTCTTGCCTTCACACTTTCCCAACATCAGGGACTTTTCCAGGGAGTCTTCTCTTCTCATGAGATGGCCAAAGTACTGGAGCCTTAGCTTCAGGATCTGTCCTTTCAGTGAGCACTCAGGGTTGATTTACTTTAGAATGGAGCTTAGCTTAGAAAATTCAAATGGGAAATAACTGTTTACCATTGATGTCAGCATATATCCACTCCCTTCTTTTATATATCACATCCCTTCTTTTATATATATAACAGAACATATATTCTATTCTTAAATATTCTAGTATTTAGGTATTTTAAGAATATAATATTCTTAAAAATTATAAAATCATTCCCTTTTTTGCCACACATTTTTGTGATTATATAAGAAATTCACAGCTTATTTAAGTCATCCATCAAGTCCAGCATTTCATACTCTAATTGGCAGTAGATCACAAGAGTCCCTGACCAGGGCACATTTCTGAACCCTGTTTACTAACATCATTTAACTGGAAATGCTCAGAATTGAATCTGGGACCTTCCACACCTACTGCTATCACTGAGTAGAGGTCCATCCCAGTTGATTTCCTTTAAGTTCATGAGATTGTCATACCTATGTGTATAAAACACCCTGATGGAGGATAACGAATTTTCAATTTTCATTCACTTGACATGACTTCTAAGTATACATCTTCTCAGGGGTGGCTCCTCTTCTTGCACCTGAGACAAAAAGAGCAATGCCACTTCCACAAATACGTTGTGTGGAGCAGTGGAGGCACAACCAGTGAGTACCCATTGTGCTGTGTGCCAATGCACCAGAGGAGGAGATATCCAGCCCCTGATCACAGAAGGAAGGCAGCAGAAGCTAGAAAGGGAATGTGGAGAAAGTGCTGAGGATTCCAGTGACAGTTCCAATGACTCACACACTTCAAATGAACACTGTAGGAAGAGGGGGTGTCATGTGCCCTATGTATGTAAATGGGTATTGGTCAATGCCTGACTCTATGGGCACAGGTGATTTTCATAATCCATATGCCGTTGGTTCCAAGGACTTCTTGGGATCAAGCACTGAACAAAGAGCTGGCTCTGGAGAGTTGTCTGAAGTGGCACATCTCAAGGCAGCAGAGGTTCTGCTAAGATAGAGGATGGGGAGAGTGATAGATCCACTGCTCCTAGCATTCCATAATCTCAGGTTGCAGCCTCAACCAGCCTCATGGTAGGAGTCATCCCGTTTTTGCTCCCTGATAATGTTGTAAGTGGAGGAGAATTCAAAAGAGAAGGTTCATTTTGGATTCTCTATAGAAAGAATGTAAGAGAGAGGGCAAAGCAGACATATTTGGGTGCGGCTAATCCAATTTTTTTTTTTCTGGCAGATTTAAGGCAGGAGAAAAGAACAGTGATATGAAGAAGGTGAAGCAAAAGCCCTTCTTTAGAGTGACAGCTCTATCATTCATAATCATATGCACACATACTTGACCAAAAGATGGCAACTGTGCCATAAGAAGAACACCAAAGTTGGACAAAGCAAAAATATGTCATTCTTAAACTAGTTTCCTGAGCAGTATGAATTGAGCTATGGTTGTCCGTTTTATGATGATTTACTTATTGCACAGAGAAAGGTACACGGGATTTAATATTCTGTTTATTGCACAGCCCCTGCCTTATTTACTGCACTCAGCACAACCCTACATCAAGGCACAGAATGATTAATTTCTTCACACATACTTTTTATGGTGCTACCATAATATCTGACACTTACATAAAAATGAACAACTCAACACACCAGCAAGGTGATATTATATTATAAAGATCTGGAATGTGCAAACTACCTCATAAAAAAAAGAAAAGAAAATCATGATACAACAAAATTTGATTCAGCAGAAGACAACATTTAGGTGTCTCCCTTGTCAGTAGAATCTACATCTGTAGAATCTGTATAAAATAATGTATGATAATAGTAGACGTTTAATACCTCAGAATTTTAAAATGATTCCACTACGCTGTGCATGTTTTGTCCTACCATGTTGCCTCCAGTGTATGCTGACACTAGCAGAATTTCAAACTTATATAAGAAATTTAAGGAGTGGTTTTACCTATACCATTCCTCCCGGTGACTATCCATAGCAGGGATTGTCCTAGTCTGTCAACTTACACTACACCAGCTCTCCTACATACATGTTTTTTAAATTTTATTTTTACTACCCTCTGATTAGGTAGGTCAAATTATCTGCATATTACTGGTGAGGAGGGATAAGATTAAAGTCATACAGAAGACCTGTCTGCATATTAATGTGTTAAGTTAGACAAAAGCTATTTAGTAGAATCATCTTCTTTTCCAATGTTTTTTTATAAGTGCACACATGGACATGGACACACACACATTTTTTTCTCTCAGAAGATTTATAAAATATTGGAAATTCCCAAAGTAATTCACAACCTTGCCATGAATTCCATATATCGATATAAGCATACAGTTTTCATATGCCTTCATTCTTATCTCTCCCCTCAGCAGAATACATATAATTCGATCTGTTTTATTAGATCATTGTCAGAACTTTCACCTAATCATCTTGCTATAATGTTTACAATAAGCTCATAAGGTTGGTCAAATTATCCCCTCTCCTCATGGATGGTGTGTGTGTGTGTGTGTGTGTGTGTGTGTGTGTGTGTGTGTGTGTGTGTGTGTGTGTGTGTGTGTGTGTGTGTGTGTGTGTGTGTGTGTGTGTGTGTGTGTGTGTGTGTGTGTAAAATCCACAGATAATATCATAGGCCCACGGATGGAGGAGATTATAATGTCTCTTAAAGGGCATCAAACAGTTTGCCCCCCCCCAACCCGTCTATATTATGTTTATTGAGGGACAGGGAGGATTGAGGGCTTTTGGACATCCCAATGCAGTTGATACACTACCTGATGCCTCCCAGGTGAAATCTTCCTTATGATACAAACTCCCTAGGACAGGGGTGGCCAATTAATTTCTATAGGGGGGGCACATGAAAAATCTGAACAGTGTTCGGGGGCCAAACCATATTTACTTAAAAATAAAATGAAACAGTGATGTTATGATTGTTTTTATTTTAAACTTGTTAATCTTCACAAATACTAAAGAGGTTTTTTGTGATATGTTAAAGATAAGCAACTGATCAACTTTAGACAAGAAGCAATAAATGGTTTTGATGACAGGAGTGGCTTGCAGGCCATACGTGGCCCTCAGGCTGCACTTTGCCCAGGTCTGTCCTAGGAAGACCTAACAAGGTACTGCTTGTTAGTCCTCAGTATAAGAATGATCATAGCCATGGTTCCTTTACAGGATTGTTTCAAACTTATTAAGATAATACACATACATTTCTTTGCACATTCCAAAACACTATATTATTCCACAAGAAGAAAACTGTAGTTTAAAGCAAATGTTATTTGTTAATGCCCCGAAGTAAGGAAATTCATGTTACAAATCAACCTCCACTCCTCACTCAGAACACTGGCAAAGTGAAGTAAGCTTCTCATATCTTAAATATCCATCGCAAATAACAACCAAATGTGAATTCCATTTTTCAGTTGCCTAAAAAAGATGTGGACAGTCAGATAGACAATCAGATAGTTACTGTGACTATGCTGTAGTGTTTACTTGGGGTAGACGTTAAGGTACAAGATGCATCACAAGTTTTGATGTTCTGAGTGAAGGGGCTTAACTTCCTTACTTTTGAGCTATAGCTTCAACCATAACATTTGCTTTAAACCAAGTATTTTTCCTGATTTTTAAAACAGGGGAACACAGAAAAAGCACTACTGTGAAAAGAAATCTGCCTTTACTAAAGAATAGAAAGTGGCACTTTTAAAAAAATGTAGTATTAAATAAACAAAACAGTCAAAAGAAACTAACTCTTATATCACCAATTTTTCTCCAAAATGCTAGATGTGCAAAGAACCCATGCCCACTTACAAAGGTGAGGTGGTTGCTTTTTAAGCCACTCTATTAAAAATGCAGGTCCTGGCTAATACAAGGTATTGCATGCCTTCTTCACCAGCAGCTGATGTGCTGCTCAGAGTTTTTCCACCAAAACCAGTATCACCCAAGATGAATGCAGGGTGGGGGGATAGAAAACAACAATTTTCATTCCACAATTGCCACTATACCCTTTTGGGTAAGATGCATGAGGTGGCAAGATTAAGAGGAAGAATTGTAGCATCAGTGGATAACAACCATAACAGCAAAAAGTTGCTAAAGATAAAACAAGCACAATATCCGCCATTTGTTTGCATGGGAATAACATAGAAGCCTCTCATCAACCACAACTATACAGAGCCATTGTGTACTATTAAAAAAAGCTATGACTGTGAAATGTAGAAATAATTTGTCCATTGTTAGGTCAGTTACTTTTATATTAATCAAACCCATACTGTTCTGGTAAGAAATGTGGCCAAGAATCATGCAGTAATGAGCTAGTATTGTTAGCTACCAAAAGGCACCACTGGTGTGCAAAGTAGCCACACAGACACCCAAAGGTTGGTATGAGAATAGCATGAAATCTCGGCACATTAACTCTTGTGCTGCTCCAGCAATAGATTAATATAATAATCTCTCTGTCTCTTACTCTCTCTCTTTCTCCTCCCCCCACACAAACACTAGTGCTAACCTAGTTTGAAACTAAATGTTTCTGTCTTTCTCTCTGACAAGTATGAAATTGTACAAATGTCAGTAGATGTCGTTGTAAATAAAGAAAACTCTCAATAAAGGTCAGTCTAGAGAACGTGAATTTCTCTTCTACAGAAATATAGCAAAGTACACCAAATTATTACTTCTCTTTCAGGTCCTTGCCTCATTCAGCCTCTGCTTGCAAGTCATCTGTTTTCCATTTTTGCCACTTCCTTTTTTTCCTGCCAGTTCAATATACTTAATCATTGATCTTCATTCATAGGTGGGCTTTATGGCATTTAAACTGGGAATATTCCAGTAAAAAGACCAGCCATCTCATCTCATTTTTGAATGTTCAAATTGTCCTCCAAAGTAACCAATGGAATGGTGAATGTATGGATATGTATTCTCCACAGATATGTAAATCAAAAAGAAGAATCTGGAACCCAATATCATTTCTTGACACCAGCAGGTTGCTGGTAAAATTCTTAATGGGGCTTGAACAAGGAAATAACGTCTTACACAACTGCTTCCTCACAAAGGATGTCACTCCCCATAGCAAAATCTTGAACACACTCCTAATACTGCACCTGCTAACTAACCATGCAGGCACCAATGTAACTAGCTTCTTTCCAAAGTCAGTATGATGCTGATGTGAAGGATCCTTCAGCCAAAGGTCAATCTAAACTGGAAAAAGGCAATTCTAAGCCAGAAAAAAGCTCCACATGATGCCAGCAATTCTACATTGACTCAAAGCAAGGCAAATCATAGTCATGATCAAGGTAAAAACAAAGGGATATATGTCCCACCTGGCCCCCTTCATATGGTTTGATCCTTTCAGATAGTGCTATTTCACTTCTACATGGACTAGACGCACACATATCACCCCAACTATCAGATACTCTGGGTCAGAGGTCCATGACAAAGAGGTTGCAAGAGAAGTGACAAGGCTTGCCTTTCTCACCACTGGGTTTTTTGATAGATAATAAGATACAACAAAAGAATTTGGCATGTTTTACATCAAGTGCAGGCGGAAGGGAAGCTGGGATGTACTGGCAATTCCCTGAGCAATTTGCTGTAGAGATGCAAAGGTTTTTGACCCCCAAATGTTTAATAGTAGCAACAACTAAAAGGCTTCCCACACTTTCTCAAATTATGTTGCTGAAACAGAAAGCTCAGGGAAAATCCAATAGCTTTTTTTTATCCTCAGAGAAACATGTGTTCAGAAGCCCGTTTTTCAGTCCTTGTGTATGTCCACCATCCTAAGCCTCTATTGTGCTCTTATCCCTGCTCTAATTTAAAAAAAAAAAAGCTTTATCATATAAACCTAAACTCTGGCTGCCAGATTTACATTGCTACTTCAGCCTTAGTTTGTGGCACAGGTTGCAAGTTTTGTTTTTGTTTTGCTAATCATCCTGTCTCTCGATAAGTGACTATTCATAGAAACAAATTGGCAGAGTTCTATTAATTTATTATGCAACCCTATAAATATTTACACACACATAAATGCTGCTGAGTTCATTGCCTGGTAGTTTTGTGGGGTTTTTGTTTGTTTTTTTGCAACTGCAGCCTTACACTCCCTTTTTTTTCCATGGAGCTGAACAATCTGACTTCAGGATGAGTGGTGCTCCATTCAACAGTTCTGTGTACAAACTATAGATGTGGTATAGTTGCTTTCCTGAAGAGGATTGTTTGCAACAATAGTTGTGCTGAATTCCACCTGAAGCATGGGACAGAGTAATACTAGGGTCCATTCCCAGTCGAGCTATGAAAAGCACTTGGGCAGTAACTGCTCAAGTTGCTAATTTTTTCCTCACTGTAATACAGAGAAGGGCCTGGTTATCAGAAGATGCTTGATAACTTTCCTCTGCTTTTAAAAAAATATTTCTGTGCACTTTCTAGTGTGTGTAGATTGGTGGACATGTATCTGAACAGGTCCTATGACCAAAGTTCCCGCTAAGCTGGGCACACGTGCATGCACAACTCTGCTTCCCTCTGCACAGCTGTCTTCCTCCTCCAAACAGCAATCACGTTTGGTTCCAGTTGTGATGGAACCCATCATGAGGGAGGGGTGGAGTCACACACACACATGCAAGGGCGAAACTGCGTACAAGAGAGAGGCAGAGCCCCACCCAGTGGGGCTGAAGATTAGAGGGTATGTTGCCTATGACCATAATAAGCTTTTTGACTGATGGATGGAAAATCACTTGGCTTGTAACAGGCTGAACAGTTCTATTTCACTAAGCATACGATGAACTAAATTAAGTTACTTAAGTTCCTTAACTTTAATTTACTCTTCAAAATATCAGAGTATTTTATCATGGTCCTGTACCTTGAATTACAAAATTAAAAAGGCAAAATGATAAACTCCTGTGAGTTATTCAAGTTCTGTGTGTCAGATGGCTCTTAAAGACACAGCACCAGTTTAAAACAAAACAAAGCAAACAAAAACATAGCAATTGCTGAGGGACAGCTACAAATCTGGAAATTCAGAAAGCCCAAAGAATTAAGCAGCAGAATTAATCTGTGAAAGAATAAAATTTTGACAAGATCTAAAGAGCATCAAGATGGATTGTTCCAGAGAATTTGGGAGTGATTTGTTGCAAGTAGTGTGCTGAGTGTAAATCATTCCTGTCCAAATAACTAAGGCATAACTACATTACCTTTATAACTTAACAAGGGATATTTTCATTCCATTTGCACTGTAATTTATACTATAATGATAGTGACGTATTTTTAGGATCTTGGAACAATCATTGTAAGCAATTACAGTACTTAGAAATAAATCTCCGTGTTTTGTGCTTTACCCTATCTTTAAGAATTTGTTAACACCCAATAGCTTGGAATCTTCTAAATATTTCAGGTTTTCTGCCACTTAGTGGACAAAACACAGACGACTTGCCTAGCCGAATGAAGTGTGTTGGTATAATCTTAAAATATTCCTCCAAGATTGGTACTGAGCTGAGGCTGTGCACAGCTATACCCCAAAACATCTATAGTTTTTTTATTGGAGAAATACCTCTTCTCAGGTTGTGCTCACACTGACAATTTGAATCAATTTCTGTTCAGACTTTTTAAAAATCAGCTCCAAGTCGGATGATATTTAAACTGGTGGCTGCATTCACATACACTGAATGGACATTGATTTATTTCAGGTGATTTAAACCGGTTTTGGTGTCCGCACTGCTGAAAATGACTCATTTCCTTTCTGTTTTAGAAGCATGCTGCTCTTAAAGGCTTTGGTTTTTTTTTCCAAAAAAAGACAAGTGATACATCGATAAATCAAGTATCTAGGTGGTGCCACCTGATGTCATAATAGTCACTAGAAACCATGAAAAAAACAGATGTGACCACATCCAATTAATGATTTTAAAAAATGAGAAGGGGGAAAGGCTTCTAGCTGCTTTGCAAGGCAATCCTTCTGGTAAGCAGACTGTCCTTCATGTCCAGGCACGTCCACTCTGCACCTGCTGATCTTCTGCTGCTCTGACAGCTCCTTCATCAGCTGAATGGAGAGAACAGGGTAGGTGGCTGCAATCCTGAACATACTGATGAACTGATGCAGCAATAAACATTTTTAAGAGAAAAAAAATAAAAATAAAAAAAGGAAAAATGGCAAAGCCTCTGCTACCCAAAATCCACATAGGCACAATCTAAAATGATAGCAGCATTCACAGCTACAAAATCACATTGAATTGACTTTAAAAGAAAGGTATTTTAAAACGCTCCTTCCAAAACTCACTTTGCAGCCCATTAAAATCAATTTTACCTTGTCTCATGTGAACAAAAAAAATCTAAATCAGGTTTTGCTAAGAATACTCTTTCATAGGCTGCACTATTGATTTTCTGAATAACTAGCCACCCCAAATTGCACAAATTTTGCACAAACATCAACAGAATGCTGGCCGGTGTTATTTCACAGTGTTGTATGTGTAAAATAATGAGTAACCTAATTATTAAAGTACTCCTTCCTTAGAATGTGAAGAGACTTCCTATCTGAAGCAACTTCCTAACAGAATAAACATTTTCATAAAATCAGAAATATGTAAAACAGAGTCAGCAGACATGGCTTCTAATCAGAAGTATTTAAAGTGGTTTACAGTTTAGGGAAGAGAAAGAAAAGCCCTTTTTAATATAGTCATTCCTTAAAGGAATTTTAAGACCATCCTATTCACTAGGCCATAATGGCCACAAAGGGTAAATGCTGAATTATTAGAGAGACACTTATTCTTTTGAAAGAGATGGATGATCACTAGAACTGGTTTTGCACAACTGTGAGTAGCTACTAAATATTATGGAGCTGGTCCCTATAAGATTGTCCTCACAAGCCTGGTTTTAGACATGTACATGGTGGCACTGCAGGTTAAACCGCAGAAGCCTCTGTGCTATAAGGTCTGTAGATCAGCTGTAAAATTGAATCCACATGACGGAGTGAGCGCCCGTCGCTTGTCCCAGCTCTCGCCAACCTAGCGGTTCGAAAGTATGCAAATGCGAGTAGATAAATAGGGACCACCTTGGTGGGAAGGTAACAGCGTTCCGTGTCTAAGTTGCACTGGCCATGTGACCATGGAAGATTGTCTTCGGACAAACGATGGCTCTATGGCTTGGAAACAGGGATGAGCACCGCCCCCTAGAGGCGAACATGACTGGACAAAAATTGTCAAGGGGAACCTTTACCTTTACCTGGTAAGGAAGTTGACTCTCATAGGTCTGAAACCAAAGTACAGGGCTCTCAGCATGCATACCCTCGTACATCTGCTATTATTCTTTACAGATATTATTTGTATTTTGCATTGCATATATGAATTGTGCCATTATAAGGCTTGCATAGATTCACATTAATGACAGTGTGGCAATAAACTAGAGTACAGTACTGTAAAATGTATTCCAAAGTGTGTGTGTGTGTGTGTGTGTGTGTGTGTGTGTGTATGTGTGTGTGTGTGTGTGTGTGTGCATACCTAAGACATAAATTACAAATGCTACACAATGGGAATAACTTCAGTCTTTTTACAGTGCAGCCATTTTAGTAGTTTTTGTAGTTAGATGGAGGGCTCACTACTTAGGTGTGCTTTGTACTACAGAGCTGTAGTTTGAAGCATTCTGAGGCTGCTTTTTTGAGTAACTGACATGATGTTTTATTTATTTCTGAGAAACAAGAAAGCAAAGTGCTCATTTTTTAAAAAAATGTAACTATTATAGTAACTAACTACTTTGGAACACTGTAACTCAAAAAAATTGCATAATCTACTCTGTTTACAACTAAAGCACACAGATGTTTTGCGTCTCACTATGCATACTGCTCAATAATGTGATTGGTAATCTGTGGAGAAACGCGCCTCCCCAAGGTTGCTAAGCTGTTGGCTGATTCTACAGTTGCACGGAATGCTCTCTTGGATGATGTCACAGCTGCTTCTGAGAGAAGGCGTGGCTACCCATTTTTCCTCTTTCTCATAGAGATAGAGAGCTAACTTCAGAGCCTTTCTTTGACCAATCTAACTGGCGTTATGTAACCACTGTCCTATCTGTATACAGTGGTGTCTCACATTATGACGTTAATTCGTTCCAGTGAAATCGCTGTAGAATGAAAACGTCGTAAAGCGAAATTAAAAAGCCCATAGAAATGCATTAAGACCCGTTTAATGCGTTCCGATGGGCTGGAAACTCACCGTCCAGTGAAGATCCTCCATAGGGCGGCCATTTTCGCTGCTTGTGCAGTGAGGAATCTGTCCCAGAAAACAGCGGGGGGGGCATTTTGTTTACCCGGTGGCCATTTTGAAACCACCGATCAGCTCTCCGGAAATCATCGTTTTGCAAAGAATCGGTTCCCGAAGCAGGGAACCGATCATCGCAAAGTGAAATTCCCCCATAGGAAACATCGTAAAGCGATCACAAAAAGTTCATCATAATGCGATTTTGACGTTAAACGGAGCGATCGTAAAACGAGGCACCACTGTACTGTCAACTATCTGTGAGCTTGCTAAAGTAACAAAGGAGATTCCTCCTGCGGGTGTGACAGACTAGTCGCCCATCAGGAGCACTGCTGGCAGACATCCTTGTGTGTGTGGCTGACTTTAACTTCTCTCTCTAAGACTATTTGCTATCCTAATTACTTGTGATCACATAAACTATCAGCCTGCTCATTTTATGACCGCAACAGTAATCACTACACATGGTTTTTTAATTAAACGCCATGCAGAACAAAGGGTGCCATTTGGGCACAGGAAGCACATTCCTTCTTTTCTTAGTCACTGTCATTCATTCCTCCATTGCCCCACCAGCCCATGGCAAGGAAAAACTCAGTGGTGCCAATGGGAGGCATACTAATGCTAATTGTTGTGCTTCAGGGAGATCACTCCAGTGCTCATGATACATCACAGAGGGCACACACATGGTTTCATTTAATTATTTTTATTTGGTATTGAACCAATACTTGGGTTCAAATCCTTATTATTTTAAATATTAATTTTGACTATTTTATTTAACTGTTTTAAATAGCTTGGTGGGAAAATGTGTAACTAACATATCATTAGGTTTTTTTCTAAAGAGTATTAGAAAAAATGTAATGCCTCTGTAATCATCATCATGGAACTGAGTTTGCCTGTAGACCTCCTGGGTCAAATTTTTGGATTTCCATGCTTTACCTCCCAACCCACAGTTTTGAACCATCTAGCCTGGTGATGAGTTCTGAAGAAATAAAAAGCTTGATTACTGTCATGACATTTCAGTTGGTCGTAAAAGAAATTTAGGCTTTTCCCATCTGTGGATTTCCTGGGCCAACTTCACTTTAATTTTTTTTTCACTGTACATGGTGTTTGGAGATAAGAACATTTCTGAATATCTGATGATGGGAATATAGAACAGGGGAGAGCCTTGCCTTTTTCCCTTGTTTGTTTCTTGAAAACAGGAGTGGTATTAAAGGTAAGGTAAAGGTTCCCCTTGACAATTTTTGTCCAGTCATGTTCGACTCTAGGGGCGGTGCTCATCCCCGTTTCTAAGCCACAGAGCCAGCGTTTTGTCCGAAGACAATCTTCCGTGGTCACATGGCCAGTGCGACTTAGACACAGAACGCTGTTACCTTTCCACCGAAGTGGTCCCTATTTATCTACTTGCATTATGCATGCTTTCGAACCGCTAGGTTGGCGGGAGCTGGGACAAGCGACGGGAGCTCACTCCGTCGCGTGGATTCGATCTTACGACTGCTTGGTCTTCTGACCCTGCAGCACAGGCTTCTGCGGTTTAGCCTGCAGCGCCACCACGTCCCCAGTGGTATTAATATATGGCAACCTTTGCAGCTGCTAGAAACACCACCCTTTTGCTGGGACCAGCACATATGCCTGTCCTGTTTGCCCGTGGTTCAAACTGATGAGTAAAGCTGGCACTGTAGTTTCCCTCAACACTGCTAATGTGACATCAGTTGGGATCACTGTGGAGAGTTGAAAGACAGCAGCCAACCTCTTGGTCCTGCCCCTCATCTCTGCCTATTAAGCCTGCCAGGATCCACAAAAGAGATGAAGGACCCTATCAGAGGCACGTTGCCAAGCCCCTCTCCCCAACACATGCAGCCTGCCTTGGCTGGTGATGTCTTTCTGGCTGTTCCTGGAACTGGAAAGGTGGACTAGGCCGACTTTTTTCTTGACCCAGGAGAAAAGGGAAATGGTGATTATAGCAAAGGCATTGGGCTCTTTTGAAAAGACATATTGTTTAACGTCAAGGACAGTATTTGACAAGCAGTATTTGAACATCTAGTGTACCTTGGTTCACGCAAAATGCAATGAGTTCCATTTCTCTGTGTTTGTAAATACAGCGTGATGTCAGCAGCACAAAATGCATAGATCAATTTAGACTTTGCCTCCTCTTAATTGATTAGGAAGCAAGATGTCTCAGAAGTGTGAAAAGAGAAACAGCCCTGTAAGCTGTATCGCTGTTTCAGGTTTACACTTCCTACAGTGCATAGGCTCACCTAGTCTATAACGTATTTTTCACCCTTCTCTATTTGCTCAGTGACTTTCAAACACTATTTAAATTTCACTGTCAAACTGCACAATTATTTTTACCAATCTGCTGAGAATGCCTGTCTGGGACAACAATCTAAAGGTTCATTTGGGCATGTGCAAGGTGTAGTATGTAAATTTCAGCTAACTTTTTTTTAATGCATAAATTCATCTTGCTAGTAATGTTCCTCAGACATCAAATTCATTCCTGTTTCGGTCACTAACAGCTCATCATAGCTTACCACAGCAGGTTCAACTGTAAGAGTAAAAAAATGGGAGATTTTACAAACTACACAATTTAAAGGGGAAATAGTGTCTAAGCACTACTCTGGGTGGCATCCAGACAGATGTTGCTGCATATCACAATCTATTGAACAACTTCTCTACAAAACAACTCAGAAAGCCCTCCCAATATTTAGGAGAAAAGCCCCCATAACCAGACTATTTCTAAATATTAAGGTAGGAATAACACCATAAACACTTTTCTCCATGTAATAACCTCAGTCTCCATTGTAAATACTGTGGTGGTGTCCTTAGAACAGAGCTTGAAAGTAATAACAGTAATGTAGCTACTTGTAATGGATTACATTTTGGGATATATAGGACATAATGAAGTTACATATCAAAAGTAACACAATGGCCAGAATTCTATTGCTGTTTACATAAGATTTCTGAGCATTCTCTGGCTAATTGGTCAAGTACCAGGTCATGTTGCAGTAATGTGCCTGGTCACGTGCCCAATTGTGCAGCTGAGGTGCACCATAGTACCTCATTAGGTAAAGATTCCCCTTGACGTTTAGTCCAGTTGTCTCCAACTCTAGGGCACAGTGCTCATCCCCATCTCCAAGCCGTAGAGCCAGCATTTGTCCATAGACAGTTTTCATGGTCACATGGCCAGCGCGACTAGACATGGAATGCCATTACCTTCCCACTGTGGTGGTACCTATTTATCTACTCACATTTTTACATGCTTTTGAACTGCTAGGTTGGCAGGAGCTGGGACAAGCGACGGGGGCTCACTCCGTTGCATGGATTCGATCTTACGACTGCTGGTCTTCCAACATTGCAGCACAGAGGCTTCTGCGGTTTAACCTGTAGCAGCACCACATACCTATGGTATCTCATTACATAACTGTAAATATGCTTACATAGAAAAAAGTTTAAAGGGAACTATACATTTAATTAGCATTCTTTCAAAAGTATACAAAGCTGTATCATGACAGCAAAGCTGAAGCTAACATTCTAAGTTCACAGTTAAACCTAAGCAAAATGTGACTTTTGACCAGAATCCACATGTTCAAATTATTTGGCTCTCTCAAGTGTTTCAGCCTTGGGAGACATCAAGTAATAATTCTACCAGCTACACTGAAAGACCACCTTATTGAAGAGCCCTCCTTCAATTGTGTTTCTTGCTTGCTGATTTTCTCCTGAATTGTTTTCACTGGCAGCCATTTCCTCAGACTGCAACAGAGGGAGATCTGGTGAGAAGCAGGGTTACTTGACCAGCTCTGCTGGCAGACTTCCCTTTTTTTGCCTCTTTCCTCTACCCCTCTTTTGCCTTGTCTTTTCCATCTATTTATATTGTAAACTCACAGATAGGGGATGATCTTGTTTTTATTAACTTCATGTACACTACTCTGAAAACCGCTTTGGCTGGGAATTGGAACAATGCTTTCACTTAAAAAAATAAGTATATAGACAAGTTGTTAACTGTGAAAGAATACTACTGAACAGCAACTATCCTATTCAAAAAGTTAAATGTCACTGTATGCTACTTATTAAATATAGGCAAAGATTAGATACTATTGCATGCCAAACATCAGATACTGTATTGTGATCAAATATTTCAACCAAATTGTGTGAGAACCACTTCATGGATGTACACCTTAACATGATGAAGGGTTTGGGTGTGTCAGCGAATCTGAGAGCAATACAATCAAGAGGCCAGACTTCATTACAAGCCTGGGCTCCCAGCAGAGTCACCCAAGGTGGAATGGTCACAGTTGAGACAGCAGACTAAGATGCATTCACCCTCTTCAAGGGTAATGGCTGCATTGGAAGAAGAGAATGCATAGTTCCAGTGGTAATGAGGGCAGAAGCTACTGGGCAACAGCAGTAGCTGAAGGTGACACTGGTGGAGGAAGCAACAGCAGTGACACTCAAGCCAATTTTTGTAAGTACTGTACAGAAGGTGGCAACGGTTCACTAATGAATTTTCCTTATTAGGAAAATTCTATGAAGATACAGGCCAAATTGAAACAAGTGGTAGCACTGAAAAATGAAAGTCCCAGGTTAGAAAGCAGCCAATCAGCTACTTAGGAAGAGCAAAGGATAAGCGCAAATAGTGCAGTCACTAATGAGGCAAATAAATTACAGCTGAAAGGTTATCTAGTGGCTGATGTGGACAGAAGTGAAAGGAAATTCCAGTGCTGCACAATACATAAAATTGGAACATGGAATGTGAACAGTCCGAGTCAACATAAGATGGAAACTATAAAGCAAGAAATGAACATAAAAATATTGCAGTTGAACTAAAGTGGACTGGAATGTGATACTATCAGACAACTACAAGGTGTTCTACTCTGGAAATGACAACTCAGAAGAAATGAAGTGGCTCTAATACTGAGGAAAGATATAGCACAGGCAGGTAGGAGCTATAATACAAAGTCTGGCTGAATAATAATATTAATTAGACTCTGGGGAAACCTATCAATATAATCCTCATTCAAGTCTATGCTCCAATTACAGGTGCTGAAGAAGATGAAAATGAAAGCTTTTATGCAAGCATTCAGGAGGAAATTGATCACACTCCAAAACTTGACGTACTTATAATCACAGGTGACTGGTATGCAACATTAGTGAACAAAGCAGAACCAAGTGTTGTTGGAAAATTATTCTAAGGGCCAGAAACAAAGCAGGAGAAAGACTTATAGCACCTGCAAAACCAATAATCTGTTTATTGTAAATACATGCTTGAAGCAACTGAATAGACAGCTGTACACAGGGGCACCATCAGATAGCCAACAAAGAAATCAAAGAGATTTCCATGATTGGAAGCAGGAGATAAAGAAACTGTATTCTGTCTGCCAAAACAGGACCAAGAGCAGGTTGTGGTACTGGTTATGAACTGTTAATATCTAATTTTAGAGTAAAACTGAAAAAGAAGACTAAAAGAATCCTAATGGCAAAATATAACTTGAACATTATTTCTGATAAATTTAAAATCCATATAAAGAACACATTTGCTTTACTAAATTCCATTCACAGTGAACCAGATGAACTCTAGATTGAAACCAAATATATTATTAGGAAAGAATGTGAAAAGATCATTCCTATGGCAAAAAGAAATAAAAACATAGATGAATGATGGAAGCAACACAAATTTGCTTAGGACAGGCAAGAAGCAAAAGTAAAAAGTGACAGAAATACAGTCAGAATCCTGAATGTAGTTTTTCAACAACTGTCACATAGAGACCAAGAGAACTACAACAGCAACCTGTGCAAACAAAGAAACAGAGAACAATAAAAGGGGGGAAACAAGCATTCTCTTCCAGGAGATCCAAGAAATCAAAGGGAAATTTAGGCCTAGATTAGAAGTGCTGAAAGACCAATGGGAAAGCACACTATCTGACCAGGAGAAAATAAAGAGAAGGTGAAAACACCTACATCGAAGACTTATACAGATGAGGTAAAATTATTACAGACCCTTTAAAAGAGAAATTCTATGATTAATAACCTTCAATTCTAGAAAGTGAAGTGAAAGCTGCTCTGAAAGCTCCAGAAATAAATAAATCACAGAGGTAGATGGGATACCGCTAAAACTGTTTCAAAACACAGAGACTGAATTGGTCAAATATGACAATAAATAAGGAAAACCAAGCAATGGCTCACAAATTGGCAATGTTCAATATATATTCCAATCCCCAAGAAGGAGATGCCAAGGAGTGCAATAACTATAGAGCCAATGTTCTAATTTCCCATGCAAGCAAAGTGATGCTCAAGGTGTTGCAACAAAGGCTTTTACCTTATATGAAGTGAGAACTACTTGATGTTCAAGCTAGATTGTTAAAAAAGGAAGAGGCACTCAAGATTCGATTGCAAATATCCACTGGCTACTAGAGTGTACCAAAGAATTCCAGAACAAGATTATGTTTTGTAGACTACAGCAAAGCCTTTGACTGTGTGGATCATGAGAAAGAAGTATGCCTCTGCACTTGATTGTCCTAATGCATAACCTATACTATCGACAAGAAGCTACTGTTAGGACAGAATATAGAGATACGTACATAAGCATATGGAGAGATATTTGCTATAAACAAAGGTGTCAGATAAGGGTGTATTTTATCCCCTTACCTGTTCAGTCTGTACGCAGAATATATCTATCAATTGAAATGGAGACTGCAGTCAAGAAAGCAGAAGGAGACTGAGACTCAGAAGTACAGCAAGGATGTGTTATTGGAAACCAAAACCAAGATCATTTGCTCTCTCATGTTTTCAGTCATCTCTGGGTGTGAAAGCTAGACAGTGAAGAAAGCTAACCAGAAAAAAAATGATTAATTTGAAATGTATAGCTGGATGAAAGTTTTGCAGATACTCTGGACTGCCAGAAAGGCAAACAAGGTGGGTCCTAGATCAAATCAAGCCTGAACTATCTCTGGAGGCAAAAATGTTGAAACTGAGACTGTCCTATTTTGGGCACATCATGACAAGTCAGGATTATCTGAAAAAGACAATGATGCTGGGAAAGGTGGAGGGCAACAGGAAAAGAGGAAAACCAAATACAAGACGGACTTAATTCCTAAAGGAAGCCACAGGCTTGAGTTTGTGGATGCTGAGCAGGGCTGTTGAAGACAGGAAATTTTGGTGGTTGGTCATTCATGTGGTCACCATATGTCTGGGTGACTTGACAGCACATAACAACAACAACAACAACAACAACAACAACATGGGGGATATCCTTATTTTACTGTGTCTTCCCAAATATACACCTGCATCAAGATAACATGTATATAGGCTCACTGCAGGTTATAATACATGCACTGTTGTAAAGGAAGCCACAGCCTTGAGCTTACAAGAGCTGAGCACGACTGCTGAAGACAGTATATTTTGGAGATTACTCATTCATAGGATCGCCGTACATTGGAGGTGACAGGACAGTACATGACAATATCAACACTACAATACTGTTAGTAGCCGATTACAAGTGTCAATGTATTAGGTTAGCCCAAATTTCCATCTGACTAGAACAGACATATGAATTCTGTGCAACCAAAGCTTCCATTGTATATTGTAAGCACCAAAGTGGCAAGCAATATCATTTGTTTAGGATGAAGGACACTGAAGGTTTTCAAAAGCCAATTAAAAACTTGGTTGTTTAAACAGGCCTACCCCCCAGTCAATTAAGTCATTTTCCTTTTCTTTTTCTCTATCTTTTTTCTTTCTTTCTTTCTTTTGTATACCACCATCTTGGAAACCTTTTGTTTAGAACTAATTAGTATAAATGCATTTTATATGTTTTTTAACTTGTTTTAACTGATGTAAGCCGCCCCGAGTAGATGTTGTCTAGAGGGGCAGGGTAAAAATCAAATAAATAAATAAATAAATAAATAAATAAATAAATAAATAAATAAATAAATAAATGCCACAGATAAAGCAATTTAAAGCATTTTTCCTCTCAGCAAACTAAATAAGAAAATGATCAAGGTGAAAAACGATCTTTTTAGTACTGCCAGACTTAATTCATGGAAATACTGTGATGTTGTATTTATTTATTTATTTATTTATTTATTTATTTATTTAAAATACTTTTACCCCCACCCTTCTCCTTAAAAGGCCCAATGAGAACTGTTTACTTTTGAACAATGCACAAAGTGGAATTTCCTCCTAAATGAGTTACCAGAACACCTTGCAGAGTAGCTTCTCAAATCTGAGTATAATTTTCTTGTGATTTCTAAAATAACTGTTTAAAAATATTTTCTACTTAAGAACAGAAGACCAGTTTTGGTGGACTCTTGTTTGCTGTCTTATGCCTTATCATAGAATTTGTTCCCCTTCACTTACAGCTCCTGCCTGAAGATTCCTGCCCTGAACTGAGGAATGACAGAGCACCAGGATTATGATGAGAGTTTAAAAAGGAAAAATGACTAGTGCGTACAGGATGTTCAATTATTCAAAGCTTTTTATATACCCTGTCTTTTCTCATTATTTAAAAGGCAAGACCTTTTGCCCTTGCCTTGGCCTAACTTTGGGCCAGCACTGTGGTCCCTGAGCTAGAAGAAGCCTGAATCTGGTACATTCATTCCTCTGTCTCATTTCTACCCAATCTTCAGTTCTCCTAACCACAGATCCTAGTTTGCAAAACAGTTTATTCTGTTGGAAGATCTCTGGGATCAGTAGGCAGGTTCTGTCAACATACAGACAGGTTGTATCTGATCCAGATCTTCTCCAGCCCAGGAGCACAGAGGGGAAAACACCTCATATAATATATATATACATTCTCATGTCTCATGAAATTAGCAGGAACCATTATAAGAGAGAAGTTATGATGGCTACAAGGCTCAGCTAACATACCACTGAAGATGTGTTCCCATTTGTTGTTGTTTAGTTGTTAAGTCGTGTCTGACTCTTCATGACCAGATCACGTCAGGCCCTCCTGTCTCCACTTCCTCCCCGAGTTGTGTCAAATTCATGTTGGCTGCTTCGATGACACTGTCCAACCATCTCATCTTCTGTTGTCCCCTTCTCCTCTTGCCCTCAAACTTTCCAAACATCAGGGGCTTTTCCAGGGAGTCTTCTCTTCTCATGAGATGGCCAAAGTACTGGAGCCTCAGCTTCATGATCTGTCCTTCCAGTGAGTACTCAGGGTTGATTTCCGTCAGAACAGATAGGTTTGTTCTCCTTGCAGTCCAGGGGACTCTCAAGAGTCTCCTCCAGCACCACAATTCAAAAGCATCAATTCTTTGGCAGTCAGCCTTCTTTATGGTCCAGCTCTCACTTCCATACATCGCTACTGGAAAACCTTTGTCGGCAAGGTGATATCTCTCCTTTTTAAGTTGCTGTCTAGGTTTGTCATCGCTTTCCTCCCAAGAAGCAGCCTTCTTTTAATTTTGTGGCTCCTGTCACCATCTGCAATGATAATGGAAACTAAAATCCGTCACTACCTCCATATCTTCCACTTCTATATGCCAGGATGTGATGGGACCAGTGGCCATGATCTTAGTTTTTTTTTGTTTGTTTTTTGATGTTGAGCTTCAGACCATTTTTGCACTCTCCTCTTTCACCCTCATTATGAGGTTCCTTAATTCCTCCTCACTTTCTGCCAACAGAGTGGTATCATCTGCATATCTGAGGTTGTTGATATTTCTTCCTGAAATCTTGATTCTGGCTTGGGATTCCTCCAGTCCAACCTTTCACATGTTGTATTCTGCATAGAAGTTAAATAAGCAGGAAGAAAATATACAGCCTTGTCGTACTCCTTTCCCAATTTTGAACCAATCAGTTGTTCCATATCCAGTTCTACAGTAACTATTGCTTCCTATCCAACATATAGATTTCTCAGGAGATGGCTAAGGTGATCAGGCACCCCCATTTCTTTAAGAACTTGTCATAGTTTGCTGTAGTCCACACAGTCAAAGGCTTTTGCGTTGTCAATGAAGCAGAAGTAGATGTTTTTCTGGAACTCTCTGGCTTTCCCCATAATCCAGAGCATGTTAGCAATTTGGTCTCGAGTTCCTCTGCCCCTTCAAAATCCAGCTTGTACTTCTGGAGGTTCTCGGTCCACATACTGCTGAAGCCTGCCTTGGAGGATTTTGAGCATAACCTTGCTAGCATGTGAAATGAGTGCAATTATACAGTAATTGGAGCCTTCTTTGGCACTGCCTTTCTTTGGGATTGGGATGTAGACTGATCTTTTCTAATCCTCTGGCCACTGCTGAGTTTTCCAAACTTGCTGGCATATTGAATGTAGCAGCTTAACAGCGTCATCTTTAAAGATTTTGAATAGTTCAACTGGAATGCCATCACCTCCACTGGCCTTGTTGTTAGACAAGCTTCCTAAGGCCCACTTGACTTCACTCTCCAGGATGTCTGGCTCAAGGTCAGCAACCAAACTATCTGGGTTGTCCGGGACATCCAGATCTTTCTGGTATAATTCCTCTGTGTATTCTTTCCACCTCTTCCATGGCAGACTGTTAATGATTAGGATGCTTTTTCTGTCTTTCTCATATTGCCTCTCTCTTGCGTAGACTTTTTTCCACAGAGGAAAAATCACAATAATATTAAAAATATGCTGAAATGGAATGCTCATTGCATCAATCAGTCATTCAGCATTTATATTGATGAAGAGAATATTCGAGTCCTATGAATTTGGCTTCTGACTAAAACATATTATACTTCTAGACTTTCCTCAAGAACAGAGTTTGTTCACTGTTGCCAATATTAAAATATTGGGGGGGGGGAGAGTTTGTAGATCTAGCTTAAGAACAACTGCATAAATAAATTGACAAAGCACCTATTTTCTCCTGAAACCTCTTGTCTCACCCCTCACTCTTCTCTAACTATATAACCTTATATGACATAATAATTCTCTTATCTTCTGTATGCTCTCCCATTTTCCACAATAATCAGCCAGAGGTACTTTCAGTCTTTTCCCTCTTTTCTGGCATCTGCCATACAAGTTTTTTTTACAGGGTATTGGGTGTGTGTGTGTGTGTGTGTGTGTGAAGTACTTTCAGATGAAATGGGCTAGAAAATCACATTTTAATTATATGATGGTTATATAGTGACAGATGATGAGAGGCTTCCATGTAACATCCCTCATAGACACTAATGAGGGAGACTGTGCACCCCCTGCTCCCCTGGAGGACATTTTCATTACGCTTGTTGTTCATGGATGACGCAGTTCTTCCTCTCAATCCTGTCACCTTCTGAAAGCTTGAAGTCTTTATTTGTACCTTTTACCCAAGCAAGCATTTTAAAGTGATAATAATGGAGTGAAAATCATAGTTTTCCACTGCACATACACACATACTGTCACCTTGGGCAGAACAAACCTTCTGTGGCACATGCCTGATCCTAAAATATGTTCTCTGGGAAACTGGCAATCTTTGAGTAGCACGCCAACTTGCTCACAGAGAGGAGAATTGTGACTAAAGCCTTGTAATATGCAGGACCCATCTCTGTAAGAGAGAAACGCCTATGGCAATTCCTTCTCCTGTGTGAGTGAGGGTCGTTTCTTTAGGGATTCCAGTGGTTGGCAGAGAGAAGTTCTCCCAAGTGTTTGGTTGCTAGAGCAGAGTTATGGTAACCCTAATACGGCTTTCAAGGTAAGTAAGATATTAGAGTGGTTTTACCAGTTCTCCAGTATGTTTCCATTGCTGAGCAGGGATTCAAAATCTGTTCTCCAGAGTTCTAGTCCATCACTCTATTCGCTACACCATACGCTATCTATTACACCATACACTACACCATACACAATTATTTACATAAGGCTTTAAAATGCTTCTTACCTTATGTCAATCAGTAATGACAACCTTTCTTTTCTCAACATTAATTTCGATGTTTACTATGTTTTAAAATGCAGGGAAATTCTTAAATAGAGTGAAGGTGGAATACTTTGGTTTAAATAAAATATTATTGCTGAAGCTTTAAACCATCGTTTTTTCCCCTGTGGTTCGCAGACCCTCAGGGGACCAGGATCCCCTCACAGGAAATCCACAACGCTTGAAGAAATGTTATGATCTTTTGCAGTTAAAAAAGAAAGAAGGAATTAAAGAACGTAAGGAAGAAGGAAAAGGAAATATAGAACAAAATCTTAATTTCCCTTGCTTGTTTGTGTAAAATTTGGCTTTTCTAACCTCCCACCTCCATTAAAAACAAATGTAAAAATTGGTTATTTTTTTAAATTAATTTTTAAACCAAACTCATTAATAAAATATAATATAAAATATAATTTAAAATTTACATTCTGTCCATACAATTTACATTAAAAAAATATAACAACTCACCTTCACCCTGGGTATCATTATATTTTAATTAATTTTTTACCATTTTACCTGACCTTCAACCCATCATTTAACTGTCCCCATATTGCCTTCCAAAAATGCATATAATTTTGGTTCAGCTTTTCCCTTTGCCTTTATTTACCCCTTTACTCAATACAGCATTTATAACTTCATCCCATATCTTGTTAAATCTATTTAACTCTCATTTCTTGAACTTAATTTCCAAATATTTCAAATTTCATTACACTATTCATGCAACTGGAAAAGCCAGTTTTGCTTCCAGTTTTTGCAACAAGCAGTCATGCTGCTATTAACATTATTATAATCTCCTATTTTATATTACATATATCATCATTTTCTATTAAAAATAATAATGGTATTTTTGTGACATTTCAATATTAAATTCCAATATTTCTCTAATCTCTTCAAAAACTTTACACCATACTTTTTGTACCACTTCACAATTCCACCATAAATGCCAGTATATTCCCAATTCTTTGTCACACCTCCAACATTTCTTAGAATAATTAGCATCTATAATATTTAGTTTTATTGGAGTTAAGTACCATATCCATATTATTTTATACCCATTTACTTTTATTTTGCTTTACATATTTTTAAAAACTCTTCTACAGTATTCCAAATTTTCTTCCAATATTTTTTGTCTATTCTCCCAACATGTATCCTGTATTGTTTTTAACCCTTCTAAATGATCCTTTTCTTCCATCAAACTTCTATGTAATATTAATATATTATATATATTATTCCTTTCTCCTTCCTTTCCTCCTTCACATTCTCCATATTCTTTATATTTTCAAATTTTGTCAATTTCCTATCTTTAACTCAATTTGTCTCACTATATTTTATCCAGTGTTCCAACTGCATTAAATTTAAATAATTTAATTTTTCTTCTGCAGACTAATTCTTAATTGTTACTTTTTTTCCTTCCAATCTTTCCATTTATATATCTGTTTTCTTTTTAATATATTTTTCAGTTCCTTTATCCCATGTCTTGGAAAAATTTCCAGCTCCACTACTGGAATTAAAGGTGAAATTCCAGGACAAAATACATGTTTCCATTTATTCTAAATCTTTAATACACTATTTGTAAAAGGGTTCTGGATCTTATTTATTATTCTTTTAATGGTATTGTTTTCTCTTTATACCAGTACTATTCTTGTAATTCTCCCATTTCATATAACTCTTGCTACTCTGCATCATATTAATTCCTTGTTTCACGTTATAATATCTAGAATAACTCTTAAATGGTTTGATATGTAATATTTACTAATGTTTGGTAGTCCTAAACCTCCTTTTTGTATGGTAAATACCACATATTTTCATTTAATCTGGTTCTCTTCTCATTATAAATTCATTTATTAATCTCTGTATTTCTTTCAGCTCCTGTTCTGAATATTTAAGTGGAATCATCCAAAACAAAAAATTAAATTTGTGCAGTATTTTCATTTTGCAAAGCACTGTTTTACCCAACCAAGATAGTTTGATCCTTTTGTAATTTTCTATCTTATCCTTCACCTCTTTCTTTGTTCTTTCCTTATTTGTTTTCTTCAAATCTTGTACATTTTTTTGTAATGCCAATAGCTAAATATGTAATACTCTCCGTCAGTTTATTGCTAATCTAATAAATTCTAAGTTATGAAAATAACTGTTGGATAGCAAATAGATGTTTGATATTTCTGCACATGGTGAGAACATGCAATTGAATAACAGTCAATGGCTAAAAGACAGCACATGACATTTCTTGCTACTGTGCAGACAGTCAGAAGCTGCAGGCAGAGAGAGTCTGAGTCAGTCAGTGTCAGTGTCAGTGTTCAGATGGACTTTGTTGTCGTGTTTCTTCTTCGATTTCTGCTAATAAAACCTTTTGGTTATTGTCGGGTGACTTTTCAATGTTATCACAGTGAATTCCATAACAATACATTTTGGCTGAGCCTCAGGTTGGATCACCAGCTGAATTTGAAACATACAAGAACTGATGCTGTTGATGAGGGTGCATCCTGTTCAAAGCAAAATGAAGATTCTTCTTGCCATTATAGCAAGGCATATCTGTCAATGAGACCCTTCATAAGAAACTTTAAGTAAATACTTGATGCACTTTAGGCTTTTAATTCTTGAGTTAAGTCTTGATGGTCTGTGGCAACAAAAAATATTTGAAGGGGGTCCATGGTAAAGAAAAGGCTAAGAATCACTGCTGTAGACCATAAAGTGAGGGCAGTGGAACCACCGTTCCATACATACACCCCATGATCAAAGCATGGTCATGTTGATGCACTCTTCTTCTACTATAACTTCTACCACCAAATAGAAGGACAAACCACTAGCTACCCCACGCCCTGTGTTCACTGGTAGTGTGGAACCACTAGAATGAACACATTTTTTGTATTGTGTCCGCATCTAAAAACAGCAGCTTACTGGCACAGTCCTCTCTACAGTTATGCAATTTCTATTAAAGCAATCCAGTTAATCTGTATTTGAAGCCAGAGGTTTCACTGTGTTTAATGGGCTTAGTCATAAGAAACTAGAGCATGTTTCTTTCTCTTTCTTTCTCCCACTCTCTCTCAACCCCTCTCCCTCTAGGGAATCAAAGAATAAAATTTACCGCTTGTTTTTAGCTGGGGTTAAGGTTACTGTGGAGTAGGCTGAACATCCTTATTTTTTGATTCATAGTTTCAAACCTAACTTTTTCCTTTAAGCAGAGACTTTCTTCTCATTTGGGAATGAAAACTATTTTTAAAAAACCTGAAATCCTTCATACTACTACCACTGAACCCTTCCCTTAAATTAATTTGACAAGCTGTTTCCCAAAAGGCTGCACAAATGTTGGAAAATTTAGCCCCATCCTGTGGAAATAAGCCTATTGAAAGAAGACTTGAAAATACCCGTCACATTTTGAAGTGATTCATTAAATTATAACCAGCTATAAATAAGCAGTTCATTAGATTTTTTAATCTCAAAATTTCCAAAGGCCATTTTCAAACTGACCAACAGTATGCTTACCATGAACCTGTGTCCTACACATCTGATCCTTGTGAACTCCTAGGCAGACTACCTCTAGTGCCTTTCGTTGCATGAAGATCTCCATAATAATATAATTGTTTTGAGTTTTCTAATATTCTGTCTAGGCCTTTGGGTTTTACGAATTAATGTCTGAAGCAATTCATATAATCCAGAAATTGACTTTGAAGTTATTGCATTTCAGCCAGACACAAGAATCACACTGAAAGTACAGGAATATCTAATACACTTTGCCCTCTGGAAATGGAAATTTCCCAGGAGAGTTGTCTTAGGAAAAACTCTTGCCAGCTCCCATTCCTGACAAAGACACTGCATAAGACCTGATGGCTGCATGATCAACGAAGGCCACTGAGCAAGGCGAGCTAGCTTGCATGTTCTTGGCAGGATGCGCTTCCATACTGTTCAATATGGTATCATGCTCATTAGGCAGAAAAGCAGACCACAGTCAGGTAATGGAGCTACACTACTCTGATTTAGTCCCTGAAGCACTCTCCTTGGTACAGAGGGTAGATAGTTAGACAAAGGGCACACCCCACACAGTTATTACGCTTTGATACTATTTTAGGTGTCATGTCTCTTACAGAATACTGGGATCTGAAGTACTTACAATCCTCCTTTGAGCAAAGAGTGATAAGTAGCTTGCTAGACTGCACATCCCCAGATTCTGAGCCATAAGGTATCCAATTAAGTTACTATTAAGGTATGTGGAAGGCACATGCAACAAGGAAGAGCACGCTGGTCTCATTCCCTCTGTCACCACTTTCCTCATGAGAAGCAACTGCTTGAGGAGGAAGATACTGTTCTATCTATATAAGCTCTCAAGGTGAGCTATAATCCTGACTGGAGGAATATTCTGACCCACACGGAGAGCCTACATGGATACAGCCCTTGTCTCCATATAGTTGATTTCTTCTGTGAAGGAGATCCCAGAGATGGGGCAAGCATGCTCTCCGCATCACATGCACCGAATAGGACTACGGTCAGTGTGCTATGACACTGCTGTAACAGAGCAATGTGGATATGCTCAGAGATAATATCCCATTAGTTTAAAAATGCCACAAGGACCCACACATTCTTTAATATGGGAAGTGTTCCAGCTTGGCTTGGCTTTTTCCTATTCTGTGAGGACACTTAGGCCCACTTGAAATATAACAGGCAACCACAGGATCAGACTCTTCACCCATCTCTCAGAATCTTGCCAACACCCTCGTCCCATGCAACATCTGTATGGAGACATTAAGTGTTTTTTTTTCACCCAGCATAAAAATATGTATATAATTTGGTATACATTTATCCTTACATACACATTTTCTATGCATTTTCCCACTTTTCCCTAATGCATGTTTGTGTATACTTTCAAAATACAGGACAAAATCCTATTGCAAATTTTCATTTGCATAAGGGAAAGTACTGTACTCTCTCTCTCTCTCTCTCTCTCGCAACATGCTGCCTGTCACGTGCTCAGGTATGTGACTAAATGAACAACATGGGGTATGTCTGAGCACATGGCAGATAGTGGAAACTATTGCGCATGCAAAGTACTCAATTTTTGGTTTATGTCATGCAAATGAATTAGGATGGTGGTCACAGATGTATTTATTTTTTTAATTCTTATTCTGAACAGCTCTGGGAATTCCTGGTTTGAAGAGAAGGATATCACGCATTCAGATAAATCAGTAAACACACCTATCCCAGTCATGGAATCATAAAATATCCTGGAGTAAATGAGCCCAGCCTTCCCATTCCTTGAGTATATATACTTTTGGACAATATATTAGGACATATGGCAAGGTACTGGTGAACCTTTCCAGAATTGGATGATGGTTCCTTTTACATTTCAGGAAGACCTTCTGGGCCTTAGGATTTGGAGTATGACTACAGCCGGTTTAGAAAATATGCAAATAGTTTTGCAAATAAGCATCACTGCATTTACAGTCAGCAGATGCTACCAGACTCTGCCCATGATGTCTCGTATTGTTTATTGCAGGTAGCCTCAGGAGGCATATTTTTGGCTGGACAGAAGTCCAGCCAAAAGGATTTGGGATTGAATTTCCTTTCACAAAATTTTGTCTTGTTTATCACATTCAGAAAGCCTGCTATGTATAAAAAATACTGAGTCTGCTGTTGCAGTGCGAAAGAAAGAAAGAAAGAAAGAAAGAAAGAAAGAAAGAAAGAAAGAAAGAAAGAAAGAAAGAAAGAAAGAAAGATGCCATTATATATACTGAGTTTGGTATTATGCTAGCCAGATCATGTATTTTAAGACAGTGGCTGAAATCCAGTAGTAAATCACATCTAGAGTAGGCTCATTGAATCAATGGAATTTATACAGGTGTTGATTCACCACATCCCCAACTGTTCAATAGGCCTAGTCCAGTTGAGACTTAATGCTGGATTTGAATTATTATGCTTTATAATTACAATCAGTCTTTTCTTCCTGCAACCCAACAAGCTAAAAAGTCTTCTACCAACAATATAGATTTTTTGCTTTATCCGAACTGGAAAACTAGATTTGTCATCTTGAGACAAGCCAGGGTATCAAAGTACAGTTTGCAAATAGCTTTCTTTGTTATTCTGATGGTATTAGCCCGCATGCCTCAATTTGGCCTAATCAGAAAAGTTTAGTTAATTGAAGACTTCCTGGGTTGTGGGGTTTTTTTATAATTTTATTTTATTTTTTTGGTATGGAGAGACAACAGGGAGCATTGGGAGGCTATGATATTTAAACATAGCCCATGTTCAGTAATTTATTTATTTTTCTAGGCTTTCCATTAATATTTGCCTTAATGCTATTTGTTACAAGATTTTACAATAGGCTGGAAATAAATATTGAAATAATTAAAATATGCAGTGGCTGAAATCCAGTAGTGATTTGCAAATCGCTTAGGCCCACTGAATCAATGGAACTTAAGAGAGGAGTTGATTAAACAAATCCACACTGATTCAATGGCCTTATTCTAGTTGTGACTTACTACTGAATTTCAACGAATGACAAATAGATGTAATTTGTGTTGGTATAAGCTTATAACCCCTGCCTTCATTTTGTTTCATTCTGACTTTGCCTAGAGAAAAATGCAACAACATGTGACCTTGATTTTTATATGGCTTTCTAATTATAAGCTTTTAAAAATATATATGTTTATTAGTGTTCTGTTACTTTCACATTTCAAACTGCTGAATTGTTCTCCTCTACAATACAATAATTCTGATAATTAAAAACCTCAAATATTTGCCATACATGGCATTGTGTTTATAGGGTGCGCCAATTCTCTCATATGAAAACTCACTAAAGCATGGTCTACATCAGCTCCAATAACAGTTTATACTAACAAATTACTGCTGGAAATGTAACTTGCAAAACCTTGCCATTTCCTCTTTATGAGCATGGAAATTTATCATTCTAATAAAAAGAATAAGAGAATTAGAAATGAGAGAATTATTTCCTGGTGATTTTCCTTTTCTTCTTCACTGCTGATTGTTGGTCAGGCTAACCTAGTTACACACTGTGGTGTGGTGGTTTTCATAGCTTGTTGCTATCAAATAACCTCAGTTCCACTGAGATACTTTTTAAAGAGGCATCCAATTTTTTTTGAATGGACACCTATATATTTACCGACATTCTGTTATTACACTATACTGTATTAAAGCACTATATTCATCAATAGCTGTACCAAGGTGAGCATCTTAGATGGTGCTGCAATGTTAGAGATGGCAAAGACCCTGCATTTTGGCTTACCTTGCATACCCTGAATATGGCCGCATTCCCCCATCACATGCAGAACTGGCAGCAGCCACTACCAAATGCCACCAAAAGAAATCCTCGGCTTACTCCTCCATTCTTTAGTCCTCTGTTTTCACTCCAGTGACACTGGTTGTCTTTTTGAGGAAGAACTGATTGTGAGGTTGGTTGTTATTTTTTGTTTTGTTTTGTTTTTTGCCACCTCTCCAAGTGTTCCTTGTCTGTAACGACCTTCACAGCTAGGTCTTACTGAACAAGCATCCATGCAGGTAAGTGAAGGGATACAGAATGGGAAAGTAAGCTCGGCATTTCTTTGGTATCCCAAGGAGGCCATTTATAATGGTTCTGCACATGATGGGCTCTGTGTGAGACATTGTGCTCTGACAACTCTATTTATAATTTATTGTAAACTGATTAGCGGCATTAACAGAAAGAGTAGGTGTCCAAAGTTAGCATGTCAAAAGGTAAAGATGGATTATCTGCCACAGGTAGAGTTAGCAGGAGATGGCACATCACATTTGCAGGAGGACATGAGGTTTGAGGGATAGTGAATTCTTAGGAATTCATACATAAACCCAGCATGCCACTTAAAGTACACTCATCAGCCACCTGCGATACATGTACTGTATCACCAACTGGAAACCACTGCTGTATTGTTCCCCAAAATACAAAAAATTGAATGTACTGCAAAAAGAAAGAGGAAGCATTAGGGAACAATCCATATTTTTCCTTCTAGACCTATATTAAGCATATGGATTGACTCTGTCTCCAAGGAGCATGGACAAGATTCAGAATGTGTTATTCTCTTAAAATCTGCCCTCCCCTTTTTCTAGAAGCATTGTAGCTAAATTGTAAGAAAACACTTCAAAATACATAACAGTTGTAGAGTTTGGAGAACTCTCTCTCTCACACACACACACTCACTCACTCACTCACTCACTGGCTAAGGAATTTGTGGAGTTGAAATCCCAAACAGTAGCTGTTCCAAAATGCTAGCCCTATGCCAGGAGTGATCATTTGACTTAATTTTTTTCTTGTGAAAAACCTACAGTAGGTGTCTTGAGTGAAGTTGTGATTGAAAAAAGGGATCCCAGTGCATTATTAATATCAGAACACAGATGTTAGAAGTTTTTAAAAAGGTTTTTAGAAGTTTAAATTCATTAGATTTGATCAACCATTGGTAATACTTAGAGATGACTAATTGATCTAATTTCAATAACTCTATAATTTCAATTAATTTCAATATTTCTAATCAATGTGAGATTAAATCTTGATAGTGCCTATCACCTGTAGAAACACACTCCTACCCCTTAATTTCTTATTTAAGAGAGTGGTGCAATGATTTTTGCATCAGATTTTGACTACTAGTTTTAGGAGTTAAGCACAACAAAGTAAATGTAATGTGTCCATTAACTTGTCATCCAACATGGCAGTGATATCCTGCTGATAATATACACAGTGTCCATGTTAGCTACAATCACTTGCTTTATAATATGATTTCATTGCATTAGCAAATTAACCTCTGGTCTTATGCAGCAGATTCAAAATATCTGACTCAGAAGTGAACTTTTCAATTCTGTGACTGTTCTGTTAGAATGGCACACACATATTATATAAATAATTGTATGAGTTCTGTTATGGTTTCCATTATTATATAACACCTTCATTTAAAAAAATAGAAAATAATAGAAAATTGTGTGCAGTGGAGTTCAGGAACTAGGAAAACTGGTTTAAAGTCAGGGAGGGAGATTTAAGAATTCACTTCCCAAAATGCTGAGTCAGAAGCAAACAGTCTGTCCTTCAGCAGAACAGACCTAGTGATGCAGAGGGGAGCACTCCCCAAACCTCAATTAAGTGCCCTTCCCCCAAATTATTAATGTTCTGGAAGGGCTTCTTCTGGAAAGGGTTGCCGTAAGTCAGAACAGATATGATGACACATCATCATCATCATCATCATCATCATCATCATCATCATCATCATCATCATCATCATCATCATCATCCCTGGCCTGCTTCATATAGTCATAGGTGCAACTTGTTGGTGAGCAAATTGATGGCTTTACCTGCCTCTCTAGTGATAGGCTGTTGCTCCTTACGATGTCATGCAGATTTCTTTTCAGTGAAAAAGACAGGCGAACAAGAATCCCAGAGCCTTCTCCATAAGCGATTCATTGCTTCATAGATTCATTGTCATGTTCAAGATCAACCAAGAAAGCACACAATTAAGATAGCTTCATTGTCATAGTTAATCATATTCTATTTTTGTTACTCAGATTTCCTTCACTATATACCTACTATGCACCCATGAAATCTTGCCAGTACCACCAGTCTTCAGACTGCCACTTTGCACCCTCAAGCTTCTCTTAGGCCAAGATTTTATTAACTGTGGCTTCCATTCCTTGCAGTTCTGCCTCCACCATAGAAAAACTGAAGCAACCCAGCCACAGCAAAGGGATTTTTGTGCCAGTCCCTATGTCTTGATTACTCTCCTTGTCACCGCCTCAACAATCCTTGTCAGCAAAAAGAAAGAGTTGTATAAAACTGAAATGAGAAGCACTGCAAATCTGCCTGACATGAATACGATACTGGCCAAAAAGGAAATCCCTGGAGAAGTTTTATTCACAAAATCCGATAGCGGTTCTAGAAAGACACTGTCAGTCTTCCAGGACTCAATTAGATCTGTCCCTGAATATTAAGCTTGCAGAACTAGTTCCTTATTTACATACTTAAATAACAAAAATGTACTCTATACTCTCCTTCTGCTTAGAGTTATCCATTTAGTAGAAAAACAGCATTTTCAAGAAATGTTCAAATTAGCACCACGATCCTACACATTTATTCCAATGTAAAGCCCACTGTACTTGAATGGAACTGGTTCTTATGTAAATAGGTCAAAACTATATTCTCCAGAAAAAAAGGATTGAATCCATAGTGACTCCTGTTGTACCATATTACTCCAAGCTACTGATGGTTTCTTTATAGGCCTAACAGGTGTTCGGTGCTTCACAGCACTGCCTCCTCCAGCAGGTATCTACTCAGGGTCAGTGCCTGGAGGAGGCAGGACAAAGAGCCAGGCCACTGCCTCCATGTGGGCACCTGCCAGAGGAGGTGGGGCTTTGAAGCACTGCACACCTGTTCAGCCGATAAACGAATCAGCACAAACCGCCAAACCTGCAGTTCATGCCAATCTGTACTCCAAGCCCTCCAGGGCTTCAAATGGCTCCCAGTCTGAATCTTTTCTGCTCCAGTTGCAGGTGGTACAGGACTGCCCATTTTTGCTACCAGTTGTCTCCCTGCCCCTTCATCCCCACCTCTCCTCCCTCAACTACTGTTGGGTCTTCCAATTTTTTTTCTACTTTGTGCCTCTGTTTGGGCATGCGGACGTGTAAATATGGCAGTTTTAAAAATATGGCAGTTTTTAAAAATCACACATCTGAAGACACACATAAACATGTTATTTAAAACATTAAAAAGGTGGTGCTGGCGGGGCATGAGGTTCCCACCACGTAACATCATGCCCAGTTCCTGGCACACCGACAGTGACAGTGTGCACACCCTCACGCACCAAATTAAAACAAAGAAACATTTTTTAACTTTATTTATTTATTTATTTATTTAACTTATATGCCGCCCACACTACCCAAAGGTCTCTGGGTGGTTTACAACAATTTGAATTCAATAAAAAGACAAAAAGATAAAAACAATTTAAAATACAATGCTCTAAAAATTGTATTTTCAAAGGCTTTCACGGCTGGGATCTGATGTTTGTTGTAGGTTTTTCAGGCTGTCTGGCCGTGTTCTTGAGGTTTTTCTTCCTAACATTTCACCAGTCTCTGTGGCCGACATCTTCAGAGGACAGGACCCTATCTGTGCTCTGGCACCGGAGCGCAGAGTCCTGACTCCTGTCCTCTGAAGATGTCGGCCACAGAGACTGGAGAAACATTAGGAAGAAAAACCTCAAGAACACGGCCAAACAGCCTCAAAAACCTATAGCAACCATCTCTAAAAAATGTTTATCTTGCTCTCTTTTGCATGCTGTACTCATGCTATTGTGAAATAGTTCAGTCTAATGCAAGCCATGCTGAGCAAACCCAACTGTTGCAACACCTAAAATTACATCTTGCCCAACAGTGGCATATCTACAGCTCCCTCCTCCCACTTCTCTTCCTTGGCAATTCTAGTTCTCTGATGGTTTTTGGCAGACTAGGGATAAGGACCCTATATCCCTATATGAGCCTCCCTGACTCTTAAGATGTTCAAAAGAGGCCCATCTCTTGGCCTCGCCCTCATACTCATGTCTGGTGAGGACATTAGTGGCTGTTCCAAGGTTGTGGAGTGCCCTCCCATGGAAGGCTAGGTTAGTTATCTTCCTATTCTTCAGGAGATGGATGAAGACTTCCTTTTTAAAAAAGGCTTTTTAACAACGAATTTGGGCAATGAAGTGCTTTGATTTTGGGATGCTACACATTATTATTGTTTTAATGTGTTTGAATGTGTTTGAATTTGTTTTGAACTGTTATACTAAAAGATTTAATATTACTACTATATGTTTAACATTTTTAATGTAATGATTGGCTGAAAACTTGTTGCACAACTTGATGCACCGTAATAAAGATGACACAATAAGTCGCAGCCATGCCACAACCATTTTGGGCAATAAACTGTTTCCTATAGACCCCCCAGGTTCTGGGGATCCCCAGGGATCCCCTTCATCCTAGGGAAGTCACTGGGAGCCACTGAATGGGGGTGTGTGACAATTTAAGGCTAGAAATTTGTGGCCACTTCTCCTGAGAACCACAGCAGTCATTTTCCAACTTTGAATCGTTTCCTCCTACTGTTCCATATTCTGCTTTTCTGCCATGGATCCCTGCACAAGGAGAAAAGTGGCATAAAAATAGATAGATAGATAGATAGATAGATAGATAGATAGATAGATAGATAGATAGATAGATAGATAGATAGATAGATAGATAGATAGATAGATAGATAGATAGATAGATAGATAGATAGATAGATAGATAGATAGATAGATAGATAGATAGATAGATAGATAGATAGATAGATAGATAGATAGATAGATAGATAGATAGATAGATAGATCAAGAGGTCACCAAAACCTGGAGGGAGGGGGATCTAAAAAGTTTTTTATTACCACATAATGCCTGCAGCATGACCGAGGATGACAACATCATCCTCATTGTGTGATGCAGCTCTCCCAGGAGGATGCCAATCACTCTGTTTTCAGTCGGTTTGTTTCTTTTCTCATTGAGCTGCCATGCATCCCTTCACAAAGAGAAAAGTGGCATAAAAATACAACAAGACTGACAAACAGCTCACACTTTCATTGGCCACCTAGCACCAATGCAGTGTTGTCCGCCTGTAAAGAAGGAGCATTCGAGATCATGCTGAGTGATGCTACTCATTGCCAAAGCAACAGCATCAACAATCCCTACAACAGTATACACTTTGTGCAAGAACATCATTTGTACCTCTCTCCTCATGCTGAATGTGGGCATTGTGCTGTTCCTGCAAGGCAACAGTTGGTTTTAAAACCTGCATATATTGCTCTCATGAACTACTGTTGCTCCATCAAGGCAAGAAAATGTGTACAGTTGTTAAATATAAAAGTTAAATTACTCTCTGCTCTCAACTGCTCTTCGCACAAGGCATCTGCATACACTTTGAAGATTCCCACTCTATGTGTAAGAGACATGACATGTGAAACACTCAGACAAATCAATTTAAGACTAATTCTTTTTTTTTTGTTGTTTCCCTTTGGCTGTAATTATTTTTCCGTTTATAATACAAATCTATACTGATCAACTGTGGTCTAAACCACTGGTTCTTAACCTTGGGTTACTCGGGAGTTTTGGACTGCAACTCCCAGAAGCCTTCACCACCAACTGTGCTGGCTGGGGTTTCTGGGAGTTGCAGTTCAAAAACATCCGAGTAACAAAGGTTAAGAACCACTGGTCTAAACTACATGCATTATTATCTGTCAGAGTTCTGCCAGAGCACCTGAATTGCCACATAAATAAAAGGTTTGGATAACATATTCTTAGTCCTCTGCCAATGTAGCATCACAAGATGCAGTGTCACATTGTCAATGCCAGGGGTGCTAACCCAGCTCCGTCTAGCTAGCAGAACATGTGTGAGGATTTAGAGCTTTAGAATTAGATAAAGTTCCTCTCCATAATATTGGCATGGAAATTATCTGCAAAATCTTTAATTTCCTAGCCTTTGTTTCTTTAAAGAAATTCACTTTCTTTTTTTTTTCTTTCTTTTTTGGAAAAGCAAAACATTTTAATCCAGAAAAAAGAGGCAATTCCAAATCAGCCAGCAAAATATCTTTGAAAACTAACATAAATGTGCCATTTTAATGCCTCCTAATCACACAAATCGATACCCGAGATTTTTGTACTTGCACATGACCTTCCTCAAATTATCCCTCTATTTTGGTTGAATCAGAATGAGCGCTGGCTATTTGATAAAAAAACCACTAAGTGTGTGAAATGAGGGGCCCTCGTCGCTTCTGCCAGACTCCTCTTGACAGCGTGATGATAGAAGCATCACATCCCTGGGAGAGAAAATGCAAACTGACAAGAGATGAGCCTTTAGATGTTGAATATAATCTTGAATTGTGCTTGAAGTGTCTTATTATCTTGTCTTTTGATGTCTGAAGGGGTGGCTCATTGTTAGAAAAAGGAAAAACCCTTGCGCATCTTTTGCCATCTTTAAAAATTGTTTGGCCTTTAACAACTGCTTTTCCAACTAATGTCCATTTCTCCTGACAATAAATACGGCAGGTCGTCAGCAAAGTGACAAACAATTTACTTTACATGCCAGGCTTTTATGGATTTTGAGAGCTCATGTGGAAGCATATTATAAAAAGCACTTGGAAATTAGCACCATTACCAATGCTAAGGCGACTGAGATTTGGTGTCTGTATATACTACTGCTCATGGTTATATGGTCAGTCATTACTACTCTTTCTTGCTATTTCTGAGTTTATGTGCATGTGATTTTATGTTTCCCAACATCACTGTCAGGCAATTCATGAAGTTCTTAATTTCCCTTTTTCTTACAGAAAATCTAAGAATTGAGGAACAAAGGAAAATATTCCTCTCTTTGAACAGTCTGCTTGCTACAACACATACAGGATGCATAAAATCCTATTTATTAATCATAACAAATCAATATCTGTATTAATGTGGTACAGTTTTATGTGCATTCTAAGCCTGAAACAATCAGAAGTGTATTTTCTTGTCCAAGACACTTGATATTCCCCCCCCTTTTAACTTAAAAAGTTTAATGATCAATGGGATCAATATGTTTTCTTAGCAACTAAGTTATAAGCATGTTAATTCTGTTATACAGTAGATGCAGTATTGCCAAAACAGCCAACTTCTTTTTCCAGGTGTTTTTGACTCTGAGGAGCTATAAGAATTCTCAAATGAATCATAAAGTGTTGCAAGGTTCAGGTTATTGCATCATTATAAAAATGTATCGATATGCTGCAGATGACAAGGCATTGCATTGTCTGTGATAACCTATTGCAGGGATTGCATGAACAACAACAGATAAAAACAGATAAACAAAATCTAAAACAGCAGGAATCTCTTTCGTACGGAAATTACATAGGTTTTTGTTCTGTTTTTAATCTATGGGTAGGAACATTTTATTTAGGACTGCACACACACACACACACACACACACACAAAACAGATCATCCTTGAATAATGTTGTACTCCATTCTAATGGTATGGTCATAACAGTACTCAAAACATTAAAAGTTAATGCCTGTTGTAGCTTCAGTTACTGTCAAAGAGTGCTGTTTAGACTACTGTAGTATGATCTTTCCAGGGCTGAAGATTATTTAGAAAATTTGATTGGTGGAAAATGACACCACATGGATTCTAACTAGAGTTGGTTTCTACCTCTGTATCAGTTTGACAGGCTGGCAGTTCAAGTGCCAATCCCACCCTTTTGTTGACTGTGCCAGCTGGACTCAGTCAAAGGTGCCTTTGTTCCAATGAAGTGTTTAAGAAAAAAAGCAAGAAATCATTATTTCTTTAAAAAAAAACAGACAAAAAACAAAACAAAAAAAAACTAATCCCAGAAGGAAAATATGGTCATGTGCAAGAAATGAGTGAATGAAATTAAGCATACCTGGCAAATATGTAATCGAAAAATGAAATCACTTCTACTCTAATACTGTGCTTCATGGGAATTACAATGTCCACAGAGATGTCTGGGAACCTCAGCCTTCCTAATTCAGTGTAAGATTGACATCTGCAATGTGAATATGGCCCATGTCCAAGACAGTAATAATTGCAAGGCAATTACTTCAGGCAGCAGATAGTGGAGGTTGCATCGTGGTGAAATGTTGGAGAACTGAATAGCACATCTGCCTACCCTTCATGCCTTAACATATAGTGGAGGATGTTTGCCCATCAGCAATATTGGAGTGAGAAATGATTGATGGGTTGATTTCAATACACAGAGTTGAGGTCAACAGCATTTTCTGCTTCTCCTTGGGCAGCAAAATCTGTTGGGCCAGCACCAAGTATAGGACTAAGTCCTTATGCTCATGCTTATAACAAAGATGTCTGGGAAAGCCAAGGGAGTGCATCTAGAACAGTCAAACCTATGACCAGGTAGTATATCTTGATATACATTTGTGGTACATGCTATGATTTCAATAAAACATGTTACAGACACCTAAACATGACCAAATTTCACAGATCCTGTGTTGTATCTATAATATGAAAATCACAATCTGAGCCATGGTTTTAACGGAACTTGAAGTTTCTATTAACTGATTTTATTTCATTTGTTTTAACTCATCTAAAAGAATAAGACTAAAAATATTCTCCCAACCAATGCAAACATGAGTAATCCTTCAGAAATAAGTATATGCACTTCTAAGTGGCTGAACATGTGAGAATTTCATCTCAGGGCTCAAACAGGATCACGACTTATTCAAATTTTTAAATAAAAATTTCAAACCCATTGCCAATCTGAGTATTTGCCAAGCACGATCAAAATAATAATAATAATAATAATAATAATAATAATAATAATAATAATAATAATAATAATAATAATAATAATAATAATAATAATAATAAAAAATACAAAGCATTCACTCGACACTAGCAGCTCCAACAGGAAGGGGAAATATGGAGTCAGATAGATCGAGAATGGCAAGGAATTGAGGCCACTGGAACTTTTAATAGGCTTCCCAAGAAAGAAACTCCAGATGCCATTGGTAGCATTGGAGATTACTTGATTGCTTCACAAAGGATGAAGTAAATGGCTCAAGAAAGCGAGTCAATTGACATTGATCAGGGCACTGGGTCAAATGAGTGCTGTTGAGGAGCCTGGAAAAAATAATGAGCAGAGAAAAGAGAATTCTGATGACAGAGAATGACAGTAAAATTACTCTACAGAGAACTACACACAATAATGGTAAAATGACAACAATGCTTTATCAGAACCCAAAAAATAATGTTCATTCACGCAGTTCCATTGACTTCAAAAGTAGACATTTGAGTGAATTACCCAATGACACCCAGTAGTGCTATTACGCAGTGTTACCTGGTAGAAGTTGTGAAACGTTATATCTCTCTGAGGCTCTTGGGGGGAGAAAAATAGCAGTGAATATTGCACAGTGCAACAGTGATCTCACTGTGTCATGTTGTATCAAGGTATTTATTTTAATCTAAGAGCAGAACATTTATTCTAGCATAGGCAGTTTCTCTTGTGTGTGGTAGTTCTTAGGGAGACATCCTCTATGCAGCCTAAAGGGCAGCAAGACTATGCTGTCCAAGAAGCCTTGGATCAGGAAATGAGGCCTAGAATGCCATACAGATTCAAAGCCTTGTGCAGATGAATGAAATGGAAGTGCCTGTAGGTGTGGAGTCTATAGGCTGGAACTGTCAGAATTCTGCCCGGGGAAATATTTGGAGAATTATTGGGAGAATTCTGGTAGCTGAAGTCCATCCCTCAAAAGGCATACCCTAAACATGGAGTATTTCATATCATACTATGTGTACCATATCATATTGGTACAGGAAAGATACTACTATAGTAATATTTTGTTTTACTATAATTTGCCCTCTGCCTGCACAACCTCTGCTGAAGTTGCTTAATAAATCTTAAATGTTACATAGCACTTTCCTTAATTTTTCAAAATTCAATACTGGCTTCTAGGGAAATACAGAATCAGAGCTTAGTAAAGTTACTTTTTTGGACTACACCTTCCAGATTCCCCCAGACAGCATATCTAGTATGGAACTCTGGACCTGCAACATAAAAGTTAGGCAAATTCTTCCAGCTCTGTATGAGCTTTCAGTTTCACTAACCGCTCTTCCACTCCACTGGATAGTTCAATGTATTAGGCATCTAAGTTGAGGAGTCAGCAGTTAGGATATCATCTCCCCACTGTGCTTCCCAGAAGAGCCAGCTTGTGTGGCCTTGGGCAAGCTACATGGCCCCAGAATGCCCCCAGAAGACGGTGTTACATACAGCACTGATGTTACCTGTCTGTCATGGGTTTGGAGGGAAAGTTCCATCCTATGGGGAGTGGAAGGCGGGACATCAGGAGGAGGGGCTGTACTGTATATATATGTGGAGCGTGTGTGGAGAAGTTTAGGAGAGCTGGAGGAGAGCTGAGAGAAGAAGCTGGTGTGGGAGTCTGTGTGTCAGACAGGGTACTACTGTGTGTCAGTCAGTACCAACCTGATAGGTTCAGGTGTCTGTATGGGTAGCCAGAACTGATAGGTTCAGGGTCTGTGCTTTATTGAAAGGTGTTCTGTGTGAACCAACCTGGTGTATGTATGATTGAGACTAAGCCACGTTACTGTATCTTATTCACTTGATCATTTTATTTTTCCCTGTGTGTTATTTAAATAAACCTTATTCCTTTGTTTGTTTAAAAATCCATCCCTGGTCTGTGTGACTTCTTACAGGGAATGGTTGGTGGCAGCTTAGTGAAACTGTGGCATACCCCAGTAGGTCTGGGGTTGTCACATTGATTGGTGTCCAGCGTGTGGGATATGACTGGTCCAGTTGTCCAGTGGTACAGCAAAGCCTTGGCAAGTGTGCCCAGAGCAAAGGGGGTCTAGTCAGGGATCATCTGAGAGCGCGTAGGTAATCTTCTAGGCTTACCTCACGGGGAGGTACGCTAGTGGAAGAACGTGTAACCTCAGATTGGGGACTAGATTAGGGAGCTCTGAGGCAACCTGTTTTGGCGGGAAAAAAGCTGAGGCAAAGCTGAGTGAAGTAGCAGTGATCTAGCCTGTCTGCTGAGAGGCCTAGCAGAGGGGCGTTGGATTCTGGCTGGCAACAGTTACAAGTTAGTGCTGAAAGAACAGCAGCAATCTATAGAAGGCTGGTCCTGAGGCAAAGGAAAAAAGTGGTCGCTTTATTTTGAGGCTTGACTTTTGAAAGCAGCCTGTTCTGGGGGGGGATTATGCCCTTGACTCGAAGCCAAATGGCAGAAATGGGTGAAGTGAGGGAACCCCAGGTAGACCAAGGTTCTGAGGAGGAATTTGGCTCAGTGCAGGATGAGAGCACGGGAGAACAGAACCCAGAACTCAAGAAAATGCTCATAGTCCAACAGCATGAACTGAGGGTGAGGGAAATGGAGGAAAGATTAGAGAGAGAAAGAATGGCGTTGGAAAGGGAAAAGGAAGAGAAACAGGAAAGGGAAAGAGAGAAACAAAGACAATTTGAATTGGAATTGCAGAGAGAGAAAATGGCGTTTGAGTTAAGAAAATTGGAACTGATGAATCAGAACAATAATAACAATAGGGATTCTGAGGGGGGCCAATTGTCTAAAACTGACCTGAAGAAATTCCCTGTATACCACAAGGGAGATTGCCCTGAGGTGTTCTTTTCCCTCGTGGAAAGAGCGTTTGTGGACTTCTCAGTAAGGGAAACTGAGAAGATGACCATCATGCGATCTTTAATCAGTGGCAGCCTGGCAGAAGTATATGCAGAGATGCCAGAGGAATTGCTGAGAGATTTCGCAGAGTTTAAAAAGCTGGTGTTTGCCAGACATGGGATAAATGCAGAACAGCTGAGGCAAAGATTCAGGTCACTCACCAAGAAACCAGAGCAGACTTTTACCCAAGTGGGGGCCCAACTGGTGAGGCTGCTAGAGAAATGGCTATCTCAGGAGGGAACAGAGACCTTTCAGCAGCTCAAAGACCTGATAGCGCTGGAACAGTTTTATTCAGTCCTGCATGGGGAACTGAAGTTCCAGGTGAGGGAAAGGAAACCGAAATCTGTGGCAGAGGCGGCCGAGATCGCAGATTTTATTTCCCAAATAAGAAAGCCCTTAGGTGAGGGGAAATCTATAAGCAAACCTAAAGAGACCTACAGCAAGTACTCTCAGGGACCAGGGAAAAACCAGCAAGTGGGAGGGGCCCATGGTGAAGGGAAGCCCTCAGACATGAAACAAAGACCTCAGATTTTGGAGGGAAAACCAAAACAAGATGAGAAAGACTCAAAATACAGCAGAAAATGTTATTTCTGTCAAGGAAAGGGCCATCTAATCTCAGAGTGTGAGAAATTAAAGCAGCTAAAAAGAAATGTGCCTCATGATTTGAGTGGAACCAAGCCAAAAGCTGTGTTCTGTGTCCAGAAAGAGCAAAGCTCCTTGCCACTGAGGGAGCCTGTTGCCATGGCTACTCAATCTGGAACAGTTACATCTGCTGATCAGGCTGAGGAAAATGGTCCTCTTGTGGAGGTCAAGCGCTGCTTACTAGTGAGAACAGATTCGCAGTTGTTTGAAACCGCAGGGGTGGACGTAGGAATACTTGACCATCAGTATAGGGGGCTGAGGGATACTTGTTCCCAGGTGACCCTGTGCCATCCAGATATTATTCCTAGGGAGTATATAATCCTGAATGAGAGCATGAAGGTGGCAGGGATTGAGGGACAGGTGATCTCACTGCCAGTAGCTGAGGTACCTGTGAACTTTCAAGGCTGGAGGGGAGTTTGGCGGCTAGCGATTTCATCGACTCTGCCAGCAGCCGTGCTCGTGGGAAATGACCTGGCTGAACATGTGAAACGGGTGCTAGTGATTACACGCTCACAAGCTACCACGGGGACAGTTCAGGGGGGTACTGATGAGCCCGAGACGGAAGCAGAGGGGAGTTCCGAAGCTGTGGTGGAAACCTTAACCACAGACAGCCGATTTGGCCAAGAGCAAAAGGCAGACGCCACTCTCCAAAAGTGTTTTGAACAGGTGACAGACGCCCAGCTAACACCTGAAACCCCAGTGAGATTTCGAGAGAAAAAGGGAATTTTATATAGAGAGACCCTGAGGAATATCTCAAAAGGGGGAGATGGGATCAGAAGTCAGCTAGTGGTACCTGAAAAGTATCGCCCCATGATCTTACAGAGGGGGCACTCTGACATGTTTGCTGCGCACTTAGGGGTGAACAAAACACAGCAGAGAATCACACAGAATTTTTACTGGCCTGAAATAGGGAAGCAGATCAAGGAGTTCTGTAAACAATGTGATGTGTGTCAGAGGCAGGGGAATAACCGTGACAGGACCAAAGCAAAGTTGTGCCCTTTGCCTGTGATTGACACTCCGTTCAAATGCATACTGGTGGATATTGTGGGACCTTTGCCCAAGGCCACAAAGAGGGGGAACAGGTTCATTCTCACCATTGTGGACCATGCCACAAGGTACCCTGAAGCCATTCCCTTGACTAACATTGAAACTAACACAGTGGCAGATGCCTTGGTGGGGTATATGTCCAGGATGGGATTTGCCTCAGAAATAATCACAGATTTGGGCACATCGTTTACATCGAAGCTCATGAAACGGTTATGGCAAATCTGTGGAATTAAACACAAGGAAACCACTGCCTATCACCCTGAAAGTAACGGGTTAACGGAGAAGTTCAATGGGACTCTGATGCGCATGATTAGGGCTTACTTGGCAGAGAATCCAAACAATTGGGACCAGAAGCTGCAATCCCTTTTGTTTGCTTATCGATCAGTGCCACAAGCCAGTACCGGGTTCAGTCCGTTTGAACTCTTGTTTGGGAGAAGGGTGAAAGGGCCCCTTGATTTAATCAAACAAAATTGGGAGCAGATCACCCAGGATGACCCACAAGACGTTGTGACATATATAGACACCTTGATGAATGACCTAAAGAGAAACCTAGAGCTAGCAGCAGAAAACCTGCAAGCTCAGAAGGTCAGACAGAAAACATGGTATGACCACAAAGCCAGGGAGAGGCACTTTGACCCAGGGGAGGAAGTGCTTTGGCTTAGGCCCTGCAGAGAGAACAAACTGCAGCTCAAATGGGCAGGACCATATAGGGTCATTTCCAAGATGTCAGATCTGAACTACCTTATAGAGCAGGAGGAGAACCAAGCAAGGAGGGTGGTACATGTGAATGCCCTAAAACCCTACTACAGAGGGGAACAGAGGGTTTTATTTGCAATAAAGGCAGCTGAGAGTGAGGAAGCTGAATTACCCTTCTGGGAGGGTAGAGGGGAAGTAAAATACAACCCAGATGAGGTAAAGATCAGTCCTGCACTTACCCAAGACCAGCAGCAAGAACTAAAAATGCTGCTCATCAAATATCAAAAGGTGTTTTCCAATAAGCCGGGGATAGTGAAGGGAGTGATGCATCGGATCCACACAGGGGATGCACCCCCGCAGGCAGTATCCCCATACCGAGTGACGGGACCCTATAGGGACAAGGTGCGGAAGGAGCTGGACGAGATGCTTAGGGAGAACATAATCGTCCCCTCTTCTAGTCCTTGGTCCTCTCCGATAGTCCTAGTAGACAAGCCTGATGGGAGCATTAGGTTTTGTGTAGATTACAGGAAATTAAACCGCGTAACCACTCCTGATGCCTACCCAATGCCCAGGCTAGACAACCTGATTGAAACCATAGGGGGTTGTCGGTTCATTTCATCATTGGACCTAGTAAAGGGATATTGGCAATTAAGAATTGATCCCAGGGATCAAGAAAAGACCGCCTTTTGCAGCCCTTTTGGTCTCTATGAGTTTAGAGTCCTGAGCTTTGGTCTCAGAAATGCACCAGCCACATTCCAAAGGCTGATGGACCAGACCTTAGCAGGGCTCAGTGACTTTACTGTGGCCTACATTGACGACATAGGGATCTTCAGCAATACCTGGGAAGATCACCTGAAACACCTGGAGTTAGTGCTGCAGAGGTTAAGTGCAGCAGGGCTAACAGTAAAGGCGAGCAAGTGTCAGCTGGGTAGCCCAGAAATAAAATACTTGGGACACATAGTAGGGGGAGGAGTGATCAAACCCCTAGAGGCCAAGATAGAAGCAGTTCGTGATTGGCCTAGACCCAACACCAAGAAAAAGGTCAAATCATTTCTTGGGTTGGTGGGCTACTACAGAAAGTTCATTCCAAGGTTTAGCGAGATTGCGGCTCCGCTGACCGATCTGACGAGGAAGAAGACTGATGACCGCATCCCGTGGACCAGCGACTGTGAGGAGGCGTTCCAGAGGTTGAAGGAGGCCCTCATCAACTATCCAGTGCTGCGTGCTCCAGACTTCGACTGGGAGTTCATCATCTACACCGATGCGTCTAACAGCGGGGTAGGAGCAGTTCTTTGCCAGGAGGATGAGAATGGTGACCAGCATCCAGTGTCCTACCTGAGTAGGAAACTCCAGAAAGGTGAGAGACATTTGGCAACCGTGGAAAAGGAGTGCCTGGCCATAGTCTACGCGATCCAGAAGGCCAAGCCTTACATCTGGGGAAGACATTTTACTCTGTGCACTGACCATTCACCACTGCAATGGTTAAAGACAATGAAATCCCACAATAGCAAACTTATGAGGTGGGCTTTAAACCTGCAAGACTATGACTTTGAAGTGAAGGTGGTCAGAGGGTCAGTGAACTGTGTTGCTGACGCCTTGTCAAGAAGACCTGAAGATTGAAGACGGCGAAGGAACATGGACTATGTATATATTTTGGTGACCAAAAGGTTAAATGTACCTGTTGTTTATTAAACATGCCTGGTTTGTATCAATAAAGGTAACTTGATGTATTGTAAATGGTAAATGTTTAGATGCCTAATTGATATGGTTATCCTAGTGTAAGTATAAGTAAGTATGGTATTGTATGTTATTGCATAACTGTTTTTGTATGTTTTGGATCCAGGTTGTTTTTTGGAGAAAAGCACGTTAGCTTTCCCCCTACAAAACAACTTATAAAGAGGGGAGGTGTTACATACAGCACTGATGTTACCTGTCTGTCATGGGTTTGGAGGGAAAGTTCCATCCTATGGGGAGTGGAAGGCGGGACATCAGGAGGAGGGGCTGTACTGTATATATATGTGGAGCGTGTGTGGAGAAGTTTAGGAGAGCTGGAGGAGAGCTGAGAGAAGAAGCTGGTGTGGGAGTCTGTGTGTCAGACAGGGTACTACTGTGTGTCAGTCAGTACCAACCTGATAGGTTCAGGTGTCTGTATGGGTAGCCAGAACTGATAGGTTCAGGGTCTGTGCTTTATTGAAAGGTGTTCTGTGTGAACCAACCTGGTGTATGTATGATTGAGACTAAGCCACGTTACTGTATCTTATTCACTTGATCATTTTATTTTTCCCTGTGTGTTATTTAAATAAACCTTATTCCTTTGTTTGTTTAAAAATCCATCCCTGGTCTGTGTGACTTCTTACAGGGAATGGTTGGTGGCAGCTTAGTGAAACTGTGGCATACCCCAGTAGGTCTGGGGTTGTCACAGACGGGAGTGATAAACCACTTTTTTTCTCTCTCCTTTTTTTGGGGGGGGGGTAAATATTACATAATATTGACTGGTAATTGTAAATACTTAAATGCTGCATTATATTAATAAAATGTCTGAAGTCCAATCTACCATGAAACAACTGCATTGTAATGAAGCATTATGTGCTCAGACATACTTGACACAAGACATGCCTATGGATGTTTGTCAAGGTTCAACACCTTGTATGTTTAGGAGTGTTAAAATGATTATATGAATTGCAGGAAAAATTTGTCCTACAGTGAAAGTATTTAGTTTTTCAAAACAGTGGGCCAGCTCTGGCAGAACAAGATCAATGAATTCATAACGTCATAGCAGCTGATTGTTTGTTTTGCTTACAATGTGTACACAAACTGATGTGATGCAGAGTTGACTTGGTATTTCCAATCAAAGAGCACAATCTTTTGAAAAAGTATACATTCATGAACTATTTTTGTCATTATATTATTGCTAAGTATCAAAAATGCTGGATAGTAGTCTCATAAAGCTGAACATGTAATCAGAAATGCAAATGATTAGGAAAAAAAGCTTGTTAACTTAAGGAAATTGAACAGGAACAAAGTAAACACAGATTTGTATTAGGTTAGAACACACAGTACAGCAGGACTCCCATATTCACAGGGGAGTGCTTCCAACCCTCCCCCCATGGCTGCTTTAAAAAGTGCATAATAGTGAACACTAGACATGGTAGAAGAAAAAAAATCTGGAAAAAAAGTATTTTCACCATGTATTACCAAAACTGGCCAATAGAGGGAGCCAGAGATAATTTCAACAACAAGGATACATAGTATGGTCTCTGGCTCCCTCTAGTGGCCAGGTCTTGTAAATGCACCGTGAAAATACGTATTTCTAGGGTTTTATCTTTTAATAGTTTTAATATTTTCAGACCGTGGATAGGTGAAATCGTGGATACCATTCCCACAGAAATAGAGGCCCTACTGTACTTTCCTACTATTAGAAAATCTGAGTGACCAGATAAGAGAATGTTTATAGTTAGAAAAACATGAAAACATTTTATAAGAGCTATAAATGTATGATAGGGCACACACAGTTATGAATTAACAAACAAGCATTTATCACAAATCTACACTGTTTTGAGCACCATAAATCAAAGAAGATGTAACAGTACCGCAGCAGGTTTTGTTTTCAGATGCTGGCAACAATAAAATAGATTTTACATAGACTTCTAACACTTTTTATATTTTTAATATGCTTTTTATATACTGCTAAGAACGTATATATTTTAAGAGATTATTCTCTTTCATATGCTTCTTAAATCTGTTTTAGGCTATAAGTTCTTGTGTTCTTAGACTGCATTTGAAGCATTCACATTGTTCCTTTTTTACTTAAAAAACTTTACTAGTAGGTGATATGCTCCTGTATTTTATATTCAAATACAACTTAAGTTTTAATATTTACACTCTTTTTTGTAAATTGCAGTGATATATTTTACACATACTGTATGTGTCTGCAGTTTTTACATAACTGTAAGAGTTTTGGGTGTTGCAACAACTTTGAAGTAGTTTTGTACATATGGAACATAAAAGCAATGTAGATAAACCTGTAGAAATAGATAAGCTGATGTTGCTTGGAATTATTGGAACAGTGAAGAGACTCATACTTTGATACTCAGATGAATATTGATATGACTATCTGAGATTGTTTGGTTTCATTCTATGATCCATTTTATTGGAATAAATGCTAGATGTGACAAGCACAGACTTCTGACCCCCTCCCCCCTTGGAGATCTATGAATTTATGTCCGACTCCTAGGCAGAGCCAAACACCTAAAATCTAGGTCTGACATATTGAACAAACATTTTCTTGAGAGGGCATCCATGATGATAGCAACTAACATTTTGGACTGAAGAATGTGTAAAAGCTCCCAAGCTGTGGTATCTTTCTAACACCTCCACTCAAAGTTTCCCACAGCAGGTTTTTAAATACAAAAAAGACAACATGGGAGATCATATTTATTCACAAATAAGGCTGTCCCAGGTGGTCTGTTGTTATGTGAACAATGTATACTCTGATCAAAAAGGGGGATACAGATCTAAAATGTAATAAATAAAACTGCCTTGGGTATGATGCGTACTGTACTGGAACAGACCAGGGTTCACAAGCTCATTCTGAACCCAGATAAGACAAAGATTTTGCTCCTGGGGGGGTCCCTCTGAAAGGTCAGAGGGGATTGTCACTAAGCTGGATGGCATTGCTGTCCTGTTTTGGGGCTAAGTTTGTAATCTGGGCATCCTTCTAGACCTGGCTCTTTCTTGGGAGTCTCAGATCAGCCTTCATAACAAGCTTAGGCTAATCCCCCAACTCCACCCCTACCTAGATGAGGGCTCCCATAGGCCCTCAGTGCAGGCTCTGGTCATCTCCTAGATTGACTATTGCAGTGCTCTCTATGTGGGGCTTCTGATCGATAGAATACATAGGGTCCAGAATGCGGCAGCCAGACTGTTTGTTGGTGCAAGGAAATTTGATTGTATCATTCTGGTTCTAGCTTATCTCTACTGGTTACCTATTGTGTTCCAGATCAGGTTTTGATATTCATGTATAAAGCCCTTCACAGTTTGGGCCCATGTTACTTGTTGGAGTGTCTTTCCCCAATGTCATCTGCCTGACCCGCTAGATCATCACAGGTAAGGCTCCTTCGGGTCCCCACCACGAGGGAGGCCTGTAAGTCATCCACAATTCCAACTTTGAGGAATCAGCTTCTGGAGGAGCTTCGCCTGGCCCCCTCCCTGTGGACATTTAAGAGGCAACTGAAGACACGGCTCATCAGGGAGGTTTTCCACACCAACCCTAGTTGACCGCTTAGTTTTCATCCATTACTGTTCTGTATCATTGTTTTGCACCATCTATTTTAATGGTTAGCTGTTTTCAGCAGTTTTATTTTTATTTCTGGTTTTGCATATTTATTGTGAGGGTAGCAGGAGTTCCTGGAGCTTTGTAACTGCAGTATAAAGGAAGAGGACTTGCTGAAACAGGTGATCTTGGAGACTAACCCTCCCATCATAACTTGATTCTCTGGACCCTCTTGAAACTGGAATTCAAGAAAAGGAGTCAACTCTGCTGAGATCCCATCTCTTGGTTTGGTTTTTGAAGCAATACTGTCTCCACCTATTTCTTTTATGGCTATGTAAAATCAGAAAAAGTGACAACAGAAGGGAAAGGGGCATTTAATATATAGGGAACAGCAATTTAGTGATGGAGGATGCTTTGCTTCTCACTGGAAGCAGTGAACCACCTCAGTACATATAGAAATATTTGGTATTTATACTGTCAGCAGCTTAGTGCACATGTTGTGAACTCTGGAAACAGATAACTAGGCAAAAGGGGAGGGAAAATGTTGTTGTTTCATGAAATCCAGGAGAAAAGATATAGCCAGCTTCCATGTGTGCAAATATGATGGCACTTATTATATGCATATTGATTCTCTATTTCCAGCAGTGTCCTAGAGTAAATCAAGCCTAAACTATCTCTGAAGGCAGAAATGATGAAACTGGGGTTGTTGTACTTTGGACACATAGTGACAAGACAAGATTTGCTAGAAATGACAATATCATTGGGAAAAGCTGAAGGCAGTAGGAAAAGAGGAAGACCAACTATGGGATGGACCATCATCATCATCTTTGAACCACAGAGCTGGAAGCGACTCTACAGTCCAACCCCTGTCAAGGAGGCACAGTGGGGAATCAAACTCCCAACCTAAATCACTGAGCTACTGACTCCATAAAGGAAGGCACAGTCTTCAGATTACAAGAGCTGAGGCAGTTGAGACAGGATATTTTGGAGGTCACTCACTGATAGACTCACCATAAGTTCATGACATGTAGCAACAATAACATAAATGATAACAGTGCAAATCTTTCAATAAAAAATAATGGATTGTTGATCACCCTTGAAATGAATTATGAACTATAAACAGAAAATAAAAACCCCTACAGATCATCACTAATATATTTTAAAATATCATCTCTTTGCAAATTTATTTTAAAACAGGTATCTTAGCAGAGGATGTCAGCATTTGCTGAGACTCCTAACTCAATCCTCTTTGCACTTCTGTATGTTTTTCATGTAGGAAACTGCCCCATGATTGCAGACAAGTTTAAAATAAATTCCACTAAAATCAATATCACTAACTTCCAAGAGTGTGTCTGACACTGAACACTGTGCAGTGGGAGGAGCAAAATAGCAGTTGTTTGTGTTTCTTGTTTCAAACTTTTTCAATACAGGACTAGAAGTGTATCTTCAAAATTTCTCACAGCCAGTAAAAAAGCAATGTTCAGGGGTGATTTTAATTCTGTTAGAACCAAATATAAGGCTTTTAAGTATTAATCATTTAATACATTGCTACTCATACCAAGATATGACATATCACTTTTACAGAGCAGCTAAACTGGTTAAAAAATGGTGACAATAACACTCACATCCTATGCGTATCTACTTTTAAGAAAATCTCACTTAGTTGTACGTATGACACTATAATCTAAAAATCTAACAATAAAATAATAAGTAAAACCTGGCAAATAGTTAATATATTGTCACATATATGATAAAAATGTATTCAAATAATCACAAGTTTGGGTTAATGATTTAGTTATTTTAATAATTTGATTCATTCTATATAGCTGCAACAGTGACAAGATAGTATAATAACGGTAATGCAAGGGAAGGCAAACTGTGCTTCTCCAAATGTTGCTAATTTTTTAATTCCCAATTCATGTTAGTAGTTGTACACCACCACCACCACTCATATCTTCAGACACTAACTGTTAGAACAATACAACAATGGAACCAATTATCTTGGGAAGTGCTCCCCGCACCAATGCTGGAGGCATTCAACAAATAATTAGACAGCCGTCCTTTGCTTTGGATACATACATCTAGCAAAGGATTGGACTTGATGGCTTTGCATCATTATTCTATTATTGTATAAGGAAGGCTATTTAGTATAATATAATGTATATTAAATATTTATGTTTATAAACACTTTAACAATTACATTTGTATGCAGTATAGCATGGCAGTACACCAGAGATACACAGGAAAACATGCAGATTGGATCTCGTTTCTTTATACTTTAGGCCCAATTCCACTTGGTTAGAAACCATGCACATAAGACAATCGCAAAGCAGCTTTTCCCCTCCTGTTGGCTCTTCTTTGTTCATTCAGGTGTGTACTGTCCCTAGCTCTGCATTTTGTGCTGTTTCATCCTTTGGACGAACAGGTGTTTGGTGCTTCCTAAGCCCGCTTTTTCTGGCAGGCGCCCAGCTTCCCTGCCCTGGCTTGTCCATGTGCTGTGCTCCATGTGCTCTGAGCATGTGCCCGCCAGAGGAGACGGGGCAGGGCTGGGAAACACCAAACACCTGTTTGTCTGAAAGGATGAACAGTCACAAACTGGTGGTTCATGCCCATGTCTAACTGTCACACATCCAATATTACACTAACTGTAACACTGGGTATGTGAGAGAGAACTTGCTTGGAGGGGGAAACTTAGATGATTGACTTTATGTAATCACATCAGTAAAGAGGATTCTGGCCATATTGTATATTAAAGGTCATCTTGAGAAAATCCAATAAACCAAAGCAAATGTAACGTTACTACTTACTTTCTCTTTCCCTCCCTAATTTTTTTTTCATCCCCACCGATTAATCTGCTACAGTTTCCATGGACAATCTTTGATTAATGATAACACAATCCTGTACATGTTCACTCAGAAGCAAGTCCCATTGAGTTTGGTGGTAATTACTCCCAGGTACACATGTATTTACCATGGAAGCCCTGATCTTGCGACTCCACAACAAGTTGCTGGAGTTAAGACAACAGCTCAAGGCAATTTAGGATCTCAGATGAAATTTCCTTTGACCAAAGAACATCTAGTGCAATCTCTTTTCACCAATTTGAAAAGGAGGGGGAAAATTGACACTGAGCTAACAAGCTGATGTTAAAGAGGCAGATGGGGGCTGCATTTTGATTAAATACTTGAAATACTTAGAAAGCAAATACAATTTCAGCTTCTTTAAGGAGAGGCTCTTGAGTCAGATGGAATATGGTGTTATTCTTCTCCTGGTGACCCCTGCTTTCAGAATAAATGGGCTTTGTCCCATCTCTGATAGCATAAAAACTGTATCATATAGTGAAGGAGATGTCACAACAGAAATATGCCCTTATCTCCCTGTGTTTTATAGCCTCGTTTTTATATAATGATAAAGAATCAAACAGGATTTTTTAAAAAAAGAACACAACATAAACTTTTTAAAAGGAAGTACAACTAAAGACACTTGTGAACTAATAGCTCCTATGATATGTCCATAACCAAAAATTTACAGTACAGGCAGGTCAGAAGTGCTGAGAATCATCATAGAAAATGAAACATATGAAACAGTGAATAGAAATGTGATTGGAATTTGATTTGATTTGAGTCTTAGAACTGCAGTGCTGGAAGAGACCCTATGGATCATCAAGTCAAGGAGGTACAGCGAGGAATCAAACTCCCAATCTCTGGTTCTGCAGCCAGATACTCAAATTACTGAGTTATCCAGATGTTTGAAGGTGTAAATAACTTTAGCAAAATGTGTGCCAAGTATTTATTGTACACAATACTAAGTGTATGTGTAATCATCCACCCACCCAATATCACACATTTACCTGCTTAACAGTGACACTCCTCCTTTCAGTGGGACTCAACATAGCTACTCTTTGGAATGGCTAGTGTGCAGATAAGGCCTAGTTGTTGCCTGCCTCATATTGGAGCATACTGTACTACTACCATTTTGAGTGAAATTGTTTTGACCCACATTTCAGTGAAATTAATCTTTGTCAACCATAGACATGCACAAGCAGTTAAGAATTTGTAGACTTCTTCATCAACAACCAATAGTCTACAAAAACAACACCAAACGCCAAATGAATGATGACAAAGTTTCAAATAAAAAGGATTTAAACTCCAAAGTTAGAATAGCATCATGAAGCAAAAAATGGCTATGAGAACAGTGTAGGTTTGGATATTAGAGAGACACAAACATGCAGAAAGGTCGAGTTTGATGACAGGAAGAAAAAGATGTGGGCAAATATACGTTTTCCTTTAGCAAATCTCTATATTATCACAGAGAATCTGAATATGTAACTATATCCCTTAACATCTTTGTATTCACCCCTTTTGAATGTGTGAATGTCTGATGTATTATTAATCTAAAACTGGTTTCTCAAAGAATGTAGCCGTTCCCTCACAAATTCATTATAACATGTTCATTTAGAAAGAGCATATATTTAAACTGTAGCCATATAAAACAAAAACAAAATACCACTGAAATATATTTTTTCAAAGTAACAAAGACAGAACTTTAGTTAATTTTTTTTAATTTTAAAATCTATGTATAACCAAAACTGTAATGCTGAAAGCTGTACAAATCAAGGGAGAATTGCATAACTTTCCTGTACATGTTTGATGGACTAACTCAAAAATGAATTTTAACAGCTGTATTTGTTACAGCTGCCATAGCCCTGGCATTGGTAAGCATACAATATCAGCTGACCTGCCTGCCAACCGATAGTAGCAACCCAGGTTCACCTACACGGACATATGTCACTGTGTTGCCCTGCCTGTCATTTGAGAGTGAAGAATACAAAACTGGCACCAAGCTAGGCGTACAAATGGTCCCTCTGACCCTACTCCCATAAAAGGAGAACCACTTGGGAGGGTCCTTGCCCTATGTGATGCTCTCTCCTTTCATTTGGATCTGTCCCCATGCCTCAAGACCAAGGTTCCCTCTAACCTGCGCGTGTGCATGCATGTGTGGAGCTCCATCAGGGCTGTGCACCAGCAGCTGGAGTTGGTGCTTGTTTAGTTCCAGTTTCAACTGGAAACCACCATCCCCCACACGCATGGGGTGAGCTCTCAGGCAGAGGGGCTGAAAATTAGAGAGAAAGTTGCACAAGAACATTTCAAAAGCTGTGATGATAAAATAAGGCCAAAACCAAATCAACAATCACACATAGAGAATGGATGGTAGATGGGAGACTGTTCAAAACACAGTGGCTAGCTTGGACTGCATGTAGACTCTAAATCCTTCTCAGATGCACCAGAGTTTAAAAAACCTTACTGCTCTGTTCTACCTGGGAGCTTTTCCCACCCTTGCCATCCTGACTGGCCAGGACTGCAAAGCCCACAAAGAAGGTGTGTGCCAGCTATGAAGGCTCCTGGGAAGCCACCCAATGGAGGCAATATGGCAGATGCCACACCACCAAACTTCACTGCCATACCTTGCCAAGCCAAGCCCTGGGTAAGTTGAAGACCTTCACATATGGAATGGCAACATAAGAAACCTTCTTTCAGTGCCTTACGGTCCTAGCAGATAAGGAGCACTGCCATAGCTGGAAGTACCAATTGCCTTGATTGGTGCCACAGAAGAATTTCCTGATTCATCAACAGAAATTATGAGTGCAGTTTTGGAGAAGGAAATCCAACAGCAATAATTATGTAAAAAGCCCACCCGTTTTTCTTTTGTTATTGATTCTGCTGGAGGTAACGTACATAAAACTCGTCTCATTTGAGTACATCCCCTTTCTCTAGAACAAAGTGAATCTGTGTATTAATTTCATAACCAGTGAAAAATTGAAACACATAGGATCCACTGAGTTCCTTTTTCATTTTTTCTGACATTAATGCTTCGAAGAACCAACAAATAAGTATACATTCTGTGACTCTTGTTCAAGACAGAGGGGCATGGCTTTCACCAGTGACAGCAACCAAACTGTTTTCTGCATCCCCTCCTGGTAGCTGTGATTTCATTTTCCCAGACCACACTCAATGCTACACCATTCTGGGGAAGTGGTCCTTTGGCAGGGGAAGACAGTCATATTTTCCCATGCAGCAGCTTAGAATGATGCAACATTCTGGAACATAAAATGTTTACTGCCTAGAATGGCCCAAAAATCAAACCTAAGTCAAGGAGAACTAATTACTTTTTTAAATTGGAGTAATGGCAAGGGTGAACTTAAAGTAACTGCTCTTGCTGTCAGTGTAGTTAACCTCTAGGTACACAGTTCTGCTGTTAGGTGGTAAGAAGTAGAGAGGCAACATCAATTTCATAATAGGTGGTAAGCGTTCACTGGACAGTTTTCCTACTTTTGATTAAACACATTTTATTGTTTTTAATGATCACTTCAAAAAGTAGAAATTAAAATATGTAATTTATGAACCCAAAATCCTCTGGTATAATTCTTCCTTGCAAACTGCATTTCTACCTGTTTTCATAACCATTTTGTTTATTATGATTGCCCGACTTGCTGTTCTTAAATATTGCTGTTTTCTGTTCTGTAAATATCTATACTCAAGACTGAGAAATCATGTTAAGATTCTGGTGGTAGTTTCATATACTGTATAATACTGACTCATTATTTGTTTATATGTTATATTGTTTCCCCTCCTCCCTTCAAGATGCTCAGAGCATCACTTATACTGATTCAAATTCAAAAATCAAATTCAAATTCAAATAATTTATTGTCATTGTACGGTATACCCATATAACAAAATTCACACAGGCACCCAGAGACCAGACCCACATGCACACACATAAAATTTCCCCAAACACTCCCCACCCACTAAAAATCCCCCACTAAGAGTACAAACATCTACACCACAGGCTAAGTAACACTGTCCAACTAACTATTCACTACTGGTGGTCTTTAAGCTCATTATTAAGTGCAATTATAGCTCTGGAAGAAAAACTATTCAGAAAATGTGTTGTCCGAGTCTTAATTGTTCTAGATCTTCTGCCAGAGGGCAACAGTTCAAAAAAGTTGTAAGCAGGATGGGAAGAGTCTCTCAGGATGCTGTGTGACTTCCTCAGACAGCGGGATGTGAAGATGTCATCCAGGGTTGGTAGCTGGAGCCCAATGATATTCTGGACAATTTTAATGGTTCTCTGTAGAGCTTTTTTGTCCGCTACAGAGCTACTCCCAAACCATGCCAGAATGCCATAGGTTAGGACACTCTCAATGGTGCTACGAAAGTAGGACAGAAGTTAATGCTGAGATAAATTTAACTTCCTGAGCATTCTCAGGAAATACAGCCCCTTCTGTGCCTTCTTCACTAGTATGTTGCCATTTATAGTCCATGAGCGGTCCTCTGAGATGTAAGTGCCCAGAAATTTAAAACTACCAACTCTCTCTACTTCCTCACCATTTATGTACAGTGGTAAATGTACATTTCTCTTCCTCCTAAAATCAATTATGAGTTCTTTAGGTTTTTTGATGTTAAGTGTAAGATTATTTTCTTTACACCAGAGTATCAACCCTTGTGCTTCCTTTCTGTGAGCAGACTCATTGTTCTTATTTATGACCCCCACCACTGTCATATCGTGTCATATCGTCCACAAATTTAATAATTGCATTGGTGTTATACAGTGGGGTGCAATCATGTGTGTACAGGGAATAGAGGAAAGGACTTAGCACACAGCCAGAGGAAAGGGAGAGAAATTAATGTCTGGTTTATTTCTATAAAATAAATATTCTAACCACAATTTTCCACTCAGATGCATTCACAAAAATGATGTGCAAACTAGTGAGAAGTGCAGGAAACAAAGTACAAGGCTGGAGACTGAAACTCACAGATTGTTGTAACTGATGGAAGCAAAAATTGGTGACAATTCAATATTTTTCCACAATATTTTCTAATATTTAACTATAATACAAAGTATGAGTTTACAGCATTCATGTATGCAAGGGGACTGTCCCTAAGTTTATAGATAGGGTGATCTTACTGCCAAAGAAGCAAGTAGTTCTTCAGACCAAAAAGCGCTTGCCTCATCTGATTAGAACACATTCCAGAGACATGCTATTAGCTAATTACAGTGCTGTTTTATTCAATTAGTTAATTATTATTATTATTATTATTATTATTATTATTATTGTGTTTCCATAGCTGTATCAGAACAGAAGGTTTCTCATGTTCTCTAGTGTTAAAGGTATTGGAGGCAAATTCATAGATAGGCAAACACTGCATATTCTAGGTAAATACTTAAATTGTGCCTCACATGGTTATATATCGCCCATAGGAGGAACTATAAAAATGCAGTGTTTCACTCAAGAGAATGAATTATTTGTATCTTCTTGAGCATGTCTTCAATGAATAGGGAAAGCTTTCATCATAGTACTTCCCTCCAATCCTATTTGGTCCCCAAACTTTCCACCATAACATTATAAGATCCTCCATAACACCAGGGATTAAATCATTTCTCCTCCAACAGTGGATTTTCCCATCTTTTGATGTTCCAAAATAGGGTTTGGGTTTGTTTGCTTTTTGGAGCTATTCCTGCATATTAATGACCAATTACTTCTTGTGCAGCTCGGGAGGATCACCATAGTACAAATGCCTGATTCTCCTCAAATGCTTTAATAGAAAAAGTAAACTGATGTGTCACAAAACAAACAGAAATATAAAGCTAGCCCATGCTTAACACAAGAGCCAGTATTAGTCTAGCACACACAGAGACAGACAGACACAAACACATGGTAAAGAATACAATCAAGTTATTACATACACTAAACACCACTGTGTACATATATTCTCTCCTTCCTTCTTAGCATAGCTTGACATTCACCTTGATTTGACCTGGAATGCAAAAGTTAATTCTACCCTATATTGAATTTTTTTCTCATGCAATAAATTTCTATATAACTATTTTTAGCAACCCCCAAATTACCAATGATTCATATATTTTAACTTAAGAGAAACTGGCGCTGCATTTTTGACCTGTTCTATATTCACTATGCATCAAGGATGCCCACTAAAAAATAAGCATGCTTACTCAGTATGACTTAACAATGCTAAAAACAGTAATATGTCCAAATTAAACCATTCAATACAAAGCAATTCTTTTGCATCACACAGTAGCTGATATATAGCATATGTACATATGTGTATGTACATAGTACATATTCTATTATGCAACTGCTTTTCAGTGTTTCAGCCAACTATTAGATACTGTAGTTTACTAGTATCCTAGTAACTGAGTAAGCACACTTTACATTTTATTTTGACCTAATACCTGATCCAAAAGTCCTCATAAATAGCTACCAATATCTGGGGATAAACTGTTTCCTCAAACATCTGTTTGGTAGAATAGAAGTTTTTTAAAAAAAACATAGTGGACAGTTAAACACTTGTCTCACTCTTTTCTGTGAGGGAAGTAAATGTATGGTTAACTCTGTTTTTCCCTACTGGTATCAATGGAAACCAAGGCATAATTAATGTGCATGGTTAACGAAGAACAAGGACATATCCAATGAGATGCTGGGAGACCTGGCCTCACTGCGTAAGTGCATCATAGGCAAGTGGCTCTGGACCATTTTGATGAGATTTTTTTTAAAAAGTAATTAAAAGCAATGTATTTTACTTGCTCCTGAAAGACAAAGAAAGTAAAGCACTGCTTTTTAAAAAAATCACAACTATAACAATAACAAGCTATTTGGGGGCGGAGGTTTATAAATGCAACTGTAAATCATTTTTTAAAATAACTTTCTCATCTCCAATGTTGAAGTTTCAAGCAGTTTCAAGGGACTGTAATTTAGACTAGATTGCAAATGGTACAGTGGGAAAAGTTAAAAATGACATCCCTGCCTTTCCAATTTAGGGAACCCCACTGTTGTTTGGACAAAAACAAAAAGCAAAACTTGGGACAGATTTCATCATAGATCATCTCACCTCGTTAGAGCAGGGGTGCACAATGTTTGAAACTATAACTGGCTACCTAAGGCTGTAATGTGGCTTGTGGCCTAGTGGGCTCCATCAGCAAAAAAAATTCCTTCAGTGCAACAGAAAGAAAAAGGGTTATATTGCAAAGCCTGGAAGCCTCCTGAAGCTATGCTTTTCAAGTAAGTTGGAGGGACTTTTGTGCACCATTTAACACAAAAAAAACCACCCTGTGTTTCAAAATATCTGACAGTGTTTGGTTTCATTCTTTGCATTTGGGGGTATATGCTAGATCTTAGTATTTTCTATTACTCTGAGTCTTAAATAAATAACCATGCTTTCTCCACATGTGCAAAGTTAATACTGTACTAACTTTTATGTAATTAATCAATATGCCAAAACAAAGTCAAGTACCAACAAACACTACACTGCTTGCACACCGTACAGGTGACTGTTTTATAAGCATCCCACGACAAAATCTGTGTTCCAGTTTGTTACAATAAAATAGCATTTTGTTCCCCGAAACAAACCAAGCAAAGCAAATAAAACAGTGCAGTTCTATGAAGCAGTCTTACTATTTACAAAATGACTGTGCTATTAAGTTGACTTGACTTGAATGTTAAGATAAGAAACAGATTTTCAATTAGAAAAAATAGGATTGTAGAAGACTAATATATAATATATTTTCCTCCCCACCCCCCACTTCTCATTGTTCTCAGCCTGTAGTTGGTGAAATTTTCAAAAAAAAATAAATAGATTATTTTGATTCAATTGCCAGACTTTGTTTTACTGACAAACTTCAGTTGTACATTCAAATCCCACATTTTACTTCTAACACCCTTCTCTTATGTTGTCTTGCACTTGGCTTTCAGTACTGGTGCAAGGGGCCTCTCATCCTCCTTCTAAGAATCAGAAAGCCAGATTCACTCCTCAAAGTTCTGTGGTGACAGCCACAGATCAACACTGGGCAATAGCCTCTCTGTGACACAAAAACACAGAACATGACATTCAGGAAGCGCAGAGCAATAAGGAAGGTTTGTTGCTTGTACTGAAAGTCTTCAGAGACTGGATTCTCCTTAATCCTGATGCAACTTTACTTTGGCCCAAGAGTGTGCTAATAGGGCTATTAGGAAGAATACTCTTCCCTGAAGTAGCACTCAGTACCTACATACCAACAACTTCAAGGTTGAAGAGGAGTCAGGATTTCAACCTTGACATCCGATAACCCATTCAAGTAAGCACTTTGCGGCAAAATATCTAAGCTAAAATGTAGCAATACAGTGTATAAATATAATGTCAAAGAATAATAATCACTTATTTCAATATGATTATTAGACTAAAAGTATTCTGTAAGGTGCATAATAGGATTATGGATTTTATCCACACTTATCCTTGTCAGTGACCATGTTTTATGTCAATATTACAAACTCGAAATACAAACTGAACACATACCTATTGACTCCCCAAACAGCAGCCTGCCTCAAAATTCAATTATTCAGCAAACTTTCTGCCACATTTTGAATAAGAGACTAGCATAAACAGGAATAAATAGTGTAGCACTTAAAACAACATGCAGTACTATAACCTTGTGCTTTTCAATGAAATTTGGCCTTAGTATAATATAACTCTTTATAAATGTACAAGTGGACTAAAATCTTATTCTTGAGGTAACAATTTACAGAACACAAAGTTCCTTTAACTGGACTTTCACACTCACTCTAAATGCTATTTATAATTATCCTAGTGATATGTTTTCACATGTGAGCATAAAAAGTGATATACATGGGAAATATGCAAACTTTTATAAGCTAGTGAGTGCATAATTTAAGGATTCACTGTTTAAGAAGGCTGGAACTTTTAAAATATAAGATGGTGTTTGTGTGTTAAGTGTGTGTGTGCATTTTCATACATGTATATGCATCCACAAACACACAATAAAGATTAGGAAATATAAATAGCTTAAAACTAGCTAAGAATCTATAAGAAAGCGCCTAACATTTGTTCGAGAACTGAATAAACTCAGATCAGTAATACTGAAGCTTGAAAAACTGTTACCTTTGATTTCCTTGTAGTGAAGTGTACATTTTGGAGGTAAGCCAAAAGTGTGTTGCATTATCGTCACAGGCCAAAAAAGAAAAAGAAACAAAAAAGAAAGAAGAAAGAGTACTATCAATCTTAACCCTGAATCTCTGTCACCTGAACCTGCTGTTGGAAAAATGCCAGTTTCCTACTATGGCCTATCAGATATTAACACATAAAACCATCTAACGTTACAGTCACGGGAAGCTGTGAGCTACTGCAAGACAGGATGTTTTTACTTGGAAACTAAGGTCCTCAGTCGTTATTTCATCTGCTTGTCTTTCATAAGAAGAGATATAGGCTTAACAAAGATTAAAGGCCCTATACAAGAGCCATAATGCTGTTTAGCAAAACAACGAAAGACAAAATAATATAATTATAAAATGAAAACAATGTAATAATATACCATCTATAAACTGGAAATTGCTGTAAGAAAGAGCAGTGTCTTGGGAAACTTTCACAGAAAAGAACAATATCTGAACAGTTTTAATTGTGAAGGATGCTTTATAACACATGCAAAAGCACTTCATAAACACTAATGCATGTTGAACATTCCTTCCCTGAGTGTTTCTGATGAAGTGTGCTTGTGTTCTATACACAATATCACTTCCTCCCATCTTTGAGATAGTTAGCTGTCTACCTCTCCTTAATGCCCCAAATTACAGGCACACAAATCTGAATGCAAAGCAGAACCCAAACTAAGAGCCAAAAAGATATTCATAGAAGGGATGGATTTTTTTCCCCTAGAACCACTGGAATCAGTATAGCAGCTGCTAAAGACTGTAACCCTGTATTTATGAGATTAAGTTCCGCTAATTACAAAGAATAGCTGTACATAGGATTGGACAGTAACAGAGCAATGCTACAGATTCAGAGGCAAGTCCCATTAAGTTCAATGAGGGTTTTTCCATGTATGTATGTATGTATGTATGTATGTATGTATGTATGTATGTATGTATGTATGTATGTATGTATGTATGTATGTATGTATGTATGTATGTATGTATGTATGTATGTATGTATGTATGTATGTATGTACAGGACAGCAGCCTAAGCAGCTTAGATATGAATCTCTTCTGCAGCTCATAATTACAAAGCACTTAGTCAAAATTCAACACTTGCAAGAGTCTGGGACTCCGAGATGCACAGGAGTCAGTGGGCCTTATCTTTGAGTACACTCACCTACCCTTGTTAAGGGATTAACAGCTATTGAAATCAAAGAGGTTGCACAGCAGTTGTCACCTAACTCAAATGCATGTCCAATAATGGCCATCTAACTTGAGTCACTTTCCTTGCATTTGTTCCCCAAAGGAATTAACTTGATGCAATTTAATTCTATAACTATTTAAGAATAAAACAACCATCTTAAATTCTGACAAAAGCTGAACAGAGGGCTTCTACTATGGTACCAAACCTGGAGAATTATCATTAGGGAGGTCTTTCTTTTTACCATAAAACTTGTCTGAAATATACAGTATAATCAGCAGCAGTCTAGAATAATAATAGTTGTGTTAAAAGTTTGATGTATAAATATATTTTGAAGTAAATTGTGTTGACTGCTGAACTGCTAAAGCAGGTGCTTTTATTACTGTCTTCCTTTTAAAAGACAGGAGGGAAAAATCAAAAGATTACTTAAATTGATTACAGTTAGTTTGAAATATTGAGTAGATTTTTTTGTAATTATAAGGACTCATTATCTAAATGAAACTTGTTAAATTAAATAGCAGCTAAATATTCCTATATGAAAGTGACAATTTCTTCTCTTCCCCCCACATAGAAACATATACCATTAATAAGTTATAATTAAGTAATAATGACAATCTATAGTGAGCATTGTATAATTCAACCATAATGATTTGGTCAGTTGTGTTATACTGTATTATTACATTATTTTTTTGCATCTACCTGTCTCTAAAAATGATAAGGCATGTCTTTTGATCAATTTTGCATGGACCTTTTGCAAAAAACATTTTGCAGCTTCATGCTGTATCAAAAATGCAGACATCTGAGCCTCTTCAGTTTTCTTATGGATTAAAAAAAACTCACATATTTTAAAGTTGTATCCTCTCACAAAAAAAGAAAGATTTCTGTGAAATACAAAATATGTGTTGCCTGTTATGTGCTTTCCCAATGTCCTTCTTGAAATGCTGCACGTGGAAGTAATTAAAAGGGATTCATTCAGAAGCAATTGCTGTAGAATCCAAATGTCACATTGTACTATGTAGTACTCCTCCAACACAGACGCATATCAACATCTATCACTCAAGCACACCCCCGAACATGCTCTGCTCCCTTTTCTGATTAGAGATTACAGTTGCTTGAGTTGTCTTACAGGGTGTCACTAGTTTGAATGACAGATGTCTGGGCTGAAGCGCTACACTTCTTTCTTCCCATTTCAGATATGAAACCAATATTCCTGAAAGGCTACATTTTCATTAGCTGTTAACCTTGCTGTTTAAAATATATACTGTATACTGTCATGCATGTTGGGAGGGAAGATTGTTTTCTTTCTAAGTAAACTGATAAAATACATCTTTACGTAACAAGATTTCATTTCCTTCCTCTATTTAAACTACATAATGAATCATGTTTAAACTTACACCAAATAACCCCCAACAGGTTTTTAAACATCATAGTAATAAAAGATGAAAGAAATATTCTAGTGTTTTTAGAAGAGCTACAAACAGGACAAAAAGACGAGACCTGCTTTAAAATTCTTAAGAAAAGTTTACTGTGACTAAGAGTTTTCGGAGAAATCATTTTCATATATGGTTGCCAAAAAATTAAAAGAAAACTAGATTTCTGGCTGCCTACCTGCAAATTTCAATTTATATGCCTAATTCTTAACAAAATCAAACAAGAGATTACTTTTCTGAACAAACACTAACATTCCAAAGACAAAAGATAGCAATCTATGAGCTAGTTGTCCGCAAGTTGCATTCTTGATGTCCTACTGATATGCATGGGACTATTGTGGAACTACTGCCCAGGACTGTGTTTCGCAAATTGCAGCTCAAGTCAACAATGCAATGGCATTTCTCAGACCAAACTTTTGTCAGTCCGGCAAGCAAGCAGAACAGAGAGAGCTTGTGGCTGCTCTTCCACGACGGAAGTTGGTTCTACCAAATACCATTGCCTTTAATCTCCTTTCTCTCTTCTCAGATTCTGTGGCACCAGGGCAGAGAGGCAACAACACTCCAAACGCGAAATACCTAGACAGACTTACCGAAGAGCTTGCTGGGAGTGTCCTCGTTGTCATTTGATTCCACAGGCGCAAGCAGGGGCTCATTCAGCTCGTTGTCTGAAGCAGCTGCCTTGTCCTCACCTCTCAACTCTGCATTCATTTCACTCCGCAGTGACAGCAAGGGCTTACTGACTTGTCCAGCTATCATTGGATCCTAGGATGGGGGGGAAAGAGTGAGGGGGAAAAAGTGGCAGCTTTGGTGTGCGTATTGTGTCTCTCACTCCCTCTCTCTCTCCCTTTCTCTCTCTTACACACACAGACATACACATAGACATACACACACTCTCTCTCTTTCTCTTATCTCTGGCTGCTCCTGCTGTTATTGCTGGCTGCAGTCAAGTGAAGAGCTATTACAGATCCAATGAGTTTTCCATTACTCCCCACCCTATTAAAGCTCAACTAGCATGTGAGAGATTCCGGACGCTTTGGAGAAAAACTTCAGTGAAAGCTACATAACCAACACTGCTTTAATTGTGGGATGTGCTTCTTTGTGTGGATGTTTTTACACCTCTCGTTACTTTAATGCAGCAAGGAGCGGGGGAGTACTGCCAGTGTGGTCCAGCACTGAATTTTTTCTTTTTCTTTGTAAGCTTGTGGATGTCCTAGAGCTCTCTATCAAAACAGAAGTGCATTTTCACTGCAACAGTGTTAATCAAATCAAAAGCAAAGCATCAGCCTTCACAAGAAATAAAAGAAATGTTCCCATTACACTACATAGCAATTTAAAAAGGAAATACAACAGGAGCAACTCATTTCATGATATAAAATCCAGAAAAGAAAATGAAAGGTTTATTCTTTTGTCTTTGGGTTATTAAGCTTCCAAAGTCTACAATCTCACACTTAGAGAAAAAGACACAGAGACAAATTAAACACACACAGAAACGGTTTTAAAAGACAAAACTTGTGAAGAATACTTACAAAATGTTTGCAATCTTTCTTGTGTTTTGAACACTATACTTCCACAATGCATATGCATACATGCAATAGCTATGTTATGTTGTTTAAAAATGTTCCTTGGTTATCTAAATCTATTTTATCTTCTCATTCAGACGAAGAGTGTGTGTGGAAGGGGTAAATTCTGACGTCCAAAAAACAGTCCGTTGTTTGCTTTGCCACTAAATCAACAAAAACGGAAGGACAATGGGGGAGGAAAAAGAATGAGACACACACACACACAAGCAAACTTGTTGTGTGATCCCCACCTATTTATTGCTAAGTTTATGCCTAAATGGTTCTTATGGAGAGAACAGGTGACCAGCATGCAAGTAGGTTGGTTAGCATGTTCCCTGTGCCCATTCACACATTGGTCGATGGTTGCCTATGGTTTTTTTTAATGTATTCATGTCTGAAAAGTGAATTTGATATGACACATGATAATCTATGAAAATGTTAATCAATACAAATAGTTTAAACTGTCATCAAATGCACTTCTTTAGTCAATACTCATATTGCCGAAAACAATGTCACTGTCACCAGGGTTTAATTTGCACAGCACTTAAATATTGGACTCTGTGCATCAATGCACTCTTCTTCAAATACTGTAGGTAAACACATTTTCTCCCTATTTAAGGCTGAAGCACTCAGTACGCATTTAGTTCAAGCCGAATCCTCCCTTTTGAATACCTTGATAGGTCCACTGGAGGGCAAAATTAATACTTAATTGAATCTCACAGTCATCAAAATAATCAATACTTTTTTATTATTTATTCTTTACAGTCTGTTGACTGTTTCAAACCTCAGAGGAAATGGGGTGGGGGAGAATTCATGGCTTTGAAACACTGTCATTTAACAAGGTAATTTTCAGTGGGACATTAGGGGTTGTGAAACATATAATAAAACAAAAATGGTGGCTTATAATAGGAAGAAAGAAAAGAATTATATTTCTGCCATCTAACAAAACAGGATAAATAAAAAAAGAAGCAAGAGCAGGGAGAGAGAAAGGAGGGGAGGAGGGAGGGAGAGAGACTGGCTTTTGAAGGGTTTTATCATATCAAGAGCAGAGCTGAGCTTTCATAATGCTGACATTTCTCATCCTGACAATCCTAAACAAGTGGAAAGGATGAGATCGGAGATATCATCTTTCATCACATTCCCCAGCTTAAGAACCAACATGACAGCTTCTCTCCCCTTTACACTGTTAATTACTAAATAAAATACTACTCTCTGTCAGCATTAGATTATTGCAGATAGAAACCACTAACATTACTCCATTGTTGTTGATGTTGCTATTGTTTTTTAAAAAACCCAGTGATACCTGCCATGAGCTTTTCAGAAAATAAACAGAGCTGTTGTCAATGTATTTGAAATGTAATCAGTGAAATCAATGATGCAAATTCTCATCATTTTCAGGGGAAAAAAATCACTACTATTCATGATATATTAATTTGTGGTATTTTTTCAGAAATTTGGGTGTACACTGCCAAGTATTTATAAGCTTTTATTATGTTTTATTTTTTGCTGATAATTTAGTATTTCAGTGCACTCCGAGAGTCAACCTAGAATATCAATGCCCAGGTTTCAGTATGAGTCAGCAGTACATTTGCACACCTAAAGGCTAGTGTACCTCTTACATTTGTTCTTGGAGGTGTCCCTCTGGCCACACCTTGGATGCATCCTATTTAGATTTGTAACATGCCCTGCACAGGGTAACCTCTAAAATTATATGGGAACTTCAGGTGTTACAGAGTGCTGCAGTCAAACCATTGACCGGCATACATTACAGGAAGCAAGGAGCAAAATTCTTAGCAGAACTAGATTGATTGTGCACCAGCAGTGGTATAATAAAATAAAAATAAATAAATAAATAGTGCCAAAAAAAAAGTGCAGGTACCCATCATAACAGTCTTCATAGCTAGGCACCTCCTCTTAAGGAGAGTCCAAAAATGCAGACAACCAGATTGGTCAACATAAATAAATGAAGAGTAGCTCTTACTTGCCCATTCAAATCCAAACTACCCTCTGTTGCAATAATATACTATTCCTGGGAAAATTAATTTCTTTCTCAACTACTACGATGACTCTGCTGGTAAGCTAGGAAAGAACAGGGAAACCTGGTCAGGAGTGAGGGAGTGGTGATGTCATAGTTCCTTCTACTCAGAAAGTCCCAAGGACTCAACCATATGAGCCCTGGCTCCTCTAAATAAACCACTGTTTACAGCAGCAATTAGAGTGCCTATAAACTTTCATATTATTTTAGGGCAGGCTATATGAAGGATTCAATTCATTTTTTTCAAGCCTGCCTAGGTTGTAAGATCTTTGAAGGATGCCTTTCTTTGGTACCACCATCAGTTGAGACATATTTGAGTGGGCTGCAAGAAATAGCCCTCTCTGTGGCTATTTCTTGCTCCCTGCCAGGAGATGTCAAGCTGGCACCTTCTTGGTCATCCTTGTTCTGGTTGGCAAAGATTTTTTTTACTCATTTAACCATTTTTTTGTGCTTTCAACTGATTTGTTTCTCATTTTAAAATGTTTATATTATAGTTTATATTTGAATGGTTTTCATTCTTAGCAGGCATGAGTGACATTTGAGGGAGGAAGTAGATATGAATTAAATATGTAAATATATAGAAGCACCTTATTATACAAAGAATTTACCTACCAGCCTTTCTCCAAAGACAAGTCATAACCCCATTTTATTCTTGCAACAGCCCTTTGAGGTAAATTGGGCTGAGAGATAGCGAGCAGTATAGCTGAATAGGGGATTTGAATACAGATTACAAAGTCCAAGACTCAGTAACTTCTCCAGTACACATTTTCCATCCTTGGCCTTGTTGCCTCCAGTCTCTTGCCACAGTTCTAGCAGTGCCACTAATATGCTACTTAATTCCAACCACTGCATATTTTTGAGAATATCTCATCTGACAGTTATTTGCATCCAGAACAGATATATGGCAAGGATGTCTCAAAACTTTTCAACCAGGTTCTCACAAAGAACAAATGTGGTAGCAATGAATCATGTTCTTAGCAAATGAGTACAGAAAGTTGGCATGTTAGGATGACACTTAGAACCATTACCCCTGCTTCTAGTTTTCTATATAAAAAGAATACATTTTTACAGTTGGGATGAAGAAAATTAAAGCTGCAAAATCTCATACCAGGTATGAGAACCATTTGGCTATTCAGGTGGTTGATTACAACTTCTGTCAATGTGGCAAGCAATTAAGAGAATCACAGGTCAGCATCTTCTGGTATGCTGAAATTCTTCACTCATGTTATATTCATCTACCTGCCAGGACTCTTCTGAGTAGATACATACAGGAATACGCTGTAACTGCACAGAACATTTTCTAAACATTTTAAGCTAATATATGTAAATAACTATTGCACTTTTCTCTTTAAAAATCATTTATTCTATTTAATTTATTCATTCATTCATTCAGAAACTTTTTCTGTGTGTTATTTTGTGCTATCAAGATAGTATGGTACCATGTTATGTTACTTTAGATCAGGGGTGTCCAACCTTTCACCTTCCCTGGGCCACATTAGAAGATGAAAATTTGGTTTGGGCCGCACATACATTTGGTTTGGGCCACATGGGGGGGGCAGCCCTAGCCGTCCTCCACAGCCCTGCTCCAAGCGCACCTACCGGCAGATGCGATCTCAGACAGCAGAGGCTGCCAGCTTCGACTTTGGCGGCTTTATGTCCCCTCCACTCCCCTCCCACTCCTTCCTTCCCTCTCTCCCCCTCTACTGTTGTGACATGCCCCGGCCACATTCCGGCCGCAAGTGCCAGCAGTGTAACTTGAAACTTTGGGATTTCTTTTAAAATAAAAAATTGCACTGGGCCGCATTACGAGCTGACCTGGGCTGCAGGTTGGACAAGCCTGCTTTAGATGAAGCAGATATAAAGAAGTTAGTATGAAAGGGATAACAGTTTACTTAATTGCTCTCTCAGGGTGCAATCAGACAGAGAAATAAAATGTATTTTGGACCACTTGGGGCATGACTGTCTGGTGCAAGCTATTATATTGTGATCACATGACAGACAGTAGATTGCGAACCACCCTCACTCCAATTTGTGCCCAAGCTGGACCTTTTTGATCAAGCAGCAGAATTATTCTTTTTGGGGGGCTGGGCTGGAACAATTTGTTTAGGGATGAAACAGTCACTATAAGGGGCACGTGAACCCAGGAAAGCAACCCCTTCCAGCAAAATCCAACAGGATCCTTTCTCACTGTCAATCATATTCACAGGAGGAACTGAGAGGAAAAGCTATTTTTTTCCTACTAAAGTTCTCCTTCATTGGGATGAAGATTGTGAAAATTATACACAGTTAACTTACTATCTCATATATTTTGTTCTTATGTGCCATTAAGTCAGAGCTGACTAATAGTGACTCTTATAGGGCTTTCTGGATAAATGAAATATTTAAAGAGTGGCTTTAAAAACAAACACATTCTATGCTATCGAAAAACTGCATTCATTGCATGAACACTTTAAAAGGTTGAAAAGTTTTATAGCAAAAGTATTGCAATCTTAGTAAATCTCCTGCTGATATCAGTCCTGGGTGAGTACTACCCATAAATATCCTTCTGCACTTATTGACTGCATTCAGATGTCATTACAAGCTATCATGTGGTTTGTTGAAGTCAAGACTGTTGTAATGCCCACATTTACCTCTGCAAACAAGCCATGGCTTAATCAGTAACAGACCATAAACTGAACCCATAGCTTGATGTTGGTTTATGAATCCTAGCTTCCTTAACCCAGTGGTTTTCAATCAGTGGTACATGTACTAAGTGGTACATGTACAAAGAACAGAAATTTATTCTCATTAACACAAAGGCATTTTGGAAATGTATTATTCTTTCATTTTTATGCATCCTAAAGTGCTAGAATATATACTTAACAGTAGTTTACATTTCTAAACTATTAATTGAATAAGCATTTTTGTTTGTGTGCATTTACTCCCAAAAATGTGACTTCAGTTTTATAACTTTAATTACATTTCATCAAGTCAATTCCAACTTACAGCAACTCTTTCCAAGGTCTTCTAAGTATATAGTACTCAGACATAGCTTAGCATACTTTTCTTCTGTGGGTTTTCTTAAACTGGTGTTTTGCACCACTGAAAAGCCATGAGCAGGGGGGCATGATTTCTGTGGTGTATACTGTGGACACAGATGGGGCCCATGTTTGGAGAGTAGTATGAGGGAGATCCTGTGTAAAAATCATGTGGATCCATGAGGATCCATCCATCATCTTCATGTTTTTGCACCACTGTAAAGCCATGCGTTGAAGGACCTATAATTTCTGTGGTATAATCTATGGATGCAGGTCCTGACAAAGGTCCGCATAGTCAAAGCTATGGTTTTTCCAGTAGCAATGTATGGAAGTGAGAGCTGGACCATAAAGAAGGCTGACCACCAAAGAACTGATGCTTTTGAATTGCGGTGCTGGAGGAGACTCTTGAGAGTCCCCTGAACTGCAAGGAGATAAAACCTATCAATTCTGATGGAAATTGAGTGCTCACTGGAAGGACAGATCCTGAAGCTGAGGCACCAATACTTTGGCCATCTCTTGAGAAGACTCCCTGGAAAAGCCCCTGATGTTGGGAAAGTGTGAAGGCAAGAGAAGAAGGGGACAACAGAGAACGAGATGGATGGACAGTATCATTGAAGCTACCAACATGAATTTGACCAAACTCTGGGAGGCAGTGGAAGACAGGAGGGCCTGGTGTGCTCTGGTCCATGGGGTCATGAAGAGTTGGACACGACTTAACGACTAAACAACAACAAAATATGGGTGCAAATAGGATTTATGATCTGACAGTGGTTTAGGGAGGATAAGATCTAAAAATCATATGAAAATAATGTGGATTCATAAATGTATGAGTAAACTGGGTAAACGTATTCACAAGTAAACTGAGTAAAATGTGTTTTGAGATCATTCAGAACCATAAAGGGAAGAAACAGTTATTTCACAGTTTAGATGAGTGATCTGCTGTATATTATTACCTATTTTTTTAAATGGCTTTTTAAATATTTTCATAGGCAGGAGCTAAAAATGTGTGTCCAGGAAGGTGTTAAATGCTTTCTTTCCCACGGAAGGCCATGGCATGGTTAAAAGTGACAGACACCTGCCCTGAGGGCTGACTGGAGACACATTCAGAATGCTCTGCTATGCAAATACTTCCTTTGGAATTCTCAGAAGTTATTAAAAAGGCAGTGATTTCAGAAGTTTAAGGGTTAAAGAGCACTAATTAAAGGGTCTGAATTGCAGCCATGAATGGCTCCATCATCCTAAAAGGAAAAAAAAAATCCCTTCCCAAGGGGTTGTTTTTTTCCAGATATGCAAAATTTGTCTTATCCATGTATTTTATCCCTCTTCTATAAATTGTAGATTTATCGTCATTTGTGTCTTTACAGGGGGTAAAAGAGTGTTACTTTTAAAAAAAACATAATTCAAAAACCCTTTGCCCAAATATTCCCAAATTTGGCACAGAGCAAGAGCAGACGTTCTGCTACATGCATGTCAAATTTGCTGCTGATCTGAGGATTTGAGGTCCAGTCTCATAGTTGTTGCTTTTTTTGGTTTGGGGCACCCCTATCTTTTGATTTTGCTTGTAGAATGCTCTTTGCTGTGCTTGCGCAAAATAAATGGCTACACTACTGTTTAGTCATAACAAAATCCCAGTCTTTAACTGCTTCTCCTGTGTTATTGTTCATGGTTTCTTCTTTCTTCAGCAAAACCCTGGAAGAAGATGTCTCTTCACTCACTTCGTATGGCACCTGATGCCTTTTATCTTGGTGTTTCTCTGAGTGCAAGATGAACAAAACTGCTGATGTTTGACTTAAAAAAAAACTTTTATCTTGAGCCAGTCTCCATCAATCAGCCATATTCTTCTTCTGTAGCATCTTATGCCAGAACCTGGTGTCTCCAACGTTTTTCTTTTTCCCAATACTCCCCTTTATGGTTCTATTGAGGGATTTATTTCATCATATTCCCATAACTATGAATTAGAACTTGTCTGTAACTGTCCAGAGACATCCATACCTAATTTCACTCTCTTGCTATCTGGAAATAGGTTCCAGCTAAATATTTTGGATCCACTGTGGCATTTGTCATGTATTATATACATTCATATTTCCTTGATGTTCATGAATAGGAACTCATTCATTGACCTCAAGGATGAAACTTCTGCTGTTTCAACCAACATTCCAGCTCCAGCTTAAGAAGAACGTAGGCCTCCTTGTAGAATATAGACTTCTGAAATTCTGCCTAAAGAATGCAAACCTGTTTGAGCATCTTGAGGCCTCAGGACAACCAATTATCAACGACCCAAGATCCTATGTTCTTCTTTAAAAGATATATCAGGATATAGGCCAAACACGTACAAAATGTTAACAGCTTGTCCAGGCTGTCCAAATGAGGGCTCAGAAAAGACAGCAGGTCCTGTTCTCAGACTATAGCTCACTGGATCAAGTTGTCTGCTGTTTCTTGGAGCTGTCCAGCATCTGATCTCTACAAAGCCAAAACAATATAATTTCCCCTTTAGTCTGCTCCCAAGCTCCTTTGTCCCATTTCCACATTTGAGTTACCACTGCTGCCTGCTGTTGTTGCTTCTCATCTCTCTACATGCTCATTGAAGATCCTGTATGCCATGTACAGCATAAGCAGGGACCAACTATAGGGGTAGTTAATGGCACAGTGCAACATGGGATGTCTGCATATAAATACTGTGGGGTCAGATGATAGGAAAACAATACACTAGCACATTGATTATTCTCGGAGGCTCATGCAAATGAACTTCAGCAACAACACTCTGTATTTTTGTACAGTTGATAAAACAATGTGCAGAGATATCATGACAAAAATTTCACTATTTGCATAGTTACAATGGTATCAAACCAATTAATGTGTTCAAGTTGTCATATCCCCTCTACCACTATTTTAATAACAAACACTAGTATCAGCATTTCTCTGTGTAGCAGGCTATGTTCTTCACTTCTGATGGGATGTCACTAATAACACAATTATTATCAGATATTATTGTGTTGAGTGTTTCTGGGGTAGAACCCACCCATGGGTTCTTCACACTTATCATTGCTCATAGAGAGAAAGTTATGACAGAAGAAGTGGGGCTAGGCACTGTCCTCTAGTCATGCTGATGATGCTGGATAAAATAACACCTGAGTCACAGATATAATTCATGGATCTTTTTCTCAGAATGCTCACTGTACACATTTTTCTTCACTTCTTTACCTCCTCAAAAGAGACCATTGCATTCCATTTCTAAGGCACAGAATCTTGAAAATAGAACTTCTAATGTTTCATCCTCAACATTTTACTGCTTTATCGTGTCAGTTGCTATGACTGCTTTCAGCATTATTATGATCTTTTCTCTGAGGAATTAAAATGTATTGGCATCACTTCCCACTTTAATTACTTCACATACCGGTTCTTTAGGGCTTTCCAAAACCCACCAGTTTCTAACCTCAAGGGGAATTCTAACTCTACTGTCAAGTTAATTCTTCTTACCAGAGAATAACTTTATTATCCTTCCTTCTCCCACTCAATTCCTTGTCAGCACCACCAGCTTTTTATTCCTTCTGGTACACCTTTAAAAATTAAACTCGTATCCTTTGTCATGTGAGAACATCCCAGCTCACAGGGCCACACGTCCACACATTCTCTTCAGACTGGGTCACATGCTGCTTTCCAATGCCACATTCAGAACTTCTGTTTATCTCCATCTCACTGTTTGTGTTCTCTCTTTTTCTGTCAATACTTGAGACACTTCCTGACAAAAGCACATCTTTGCTGATGCATTGTAGCATTGCCCAAACACTGCTGTTTGTCATTCAAAAAGAGATCTATGTTTCTCTCTTCAACTTTCTAGAAGTCACATAATTTTTAGATGAATGATTTTGGTTTTTTTATTCATAACCAAATTGCAAATGCTTCATATACATGGCACTGATGGAAACAGAAGTAACTTTAAATGTATTCTCAAAGGCTTTAATGGCCAGGATCCGATGGTTGTGGGTTTTCCGGGCTGTTTGGCCATGTTCTTAAGGTTTTTCTTCCTAATGTTTCGCCAGTCTCTGTGGTCGGCATCTTCAGAGGACAGGAGTCAGAACTCTCTCTGTGCTCTTTTGCAGTTTGTTTGATAATTGAGTGTGATTATGGTGATCAGCATGTTTTTGTTGTGGGTGTATTGTTGTGACAAGAGGGAGAGATGATCTGTCACTGTGATTAATGGGTGTCGTTAGCTGGTCTTTTATGTGCAGTGATCAGTGGTCCTTGTGGCTGGGTAGAGTTTGTTGACCTTTTTCAGGCTCTATTTTTTAGTGTTGGGAGCCAGGCCTTGTTGAGTTTTAAACTTCTTTTTTGTTGAAGCTCTGCTGGTGTTTGTGGATTTCAATGGCTTCCCTGTGCAGCCTAACATAATGATTGCTGGTGTTGTCCAGTACTTCAGTATTTTGAAATCGAATTTCATGTCCAGCTTGTTTTAGGGTATGTTCAGCTACTGCCGATTTTTCTGGTTGTTTTAGTCTGTTTTAGTCTGTATATATCAGAACGACAAAACGCAGCATTCACACCAGAATCAAAGAACATGAGATACACTGCAGACTAAAACAACCAGAAAAATCGGCAGTAGCTGAACATGCCCTAAAGCAAGCTGGACATTAAATTCTATTTCAAAATAAGGCTTATTTTATGCAGGAAACAGATTTTTAAAAGCAAAGTTTTTTGGTTGGGGCAGAGAACATACAGAAGTGATAATACTCTATAAGCATCTGTGGTATGCATAATATATTTGAGGGAACTACAGATATTACTGAGCACAATTCATAGTTTCTTCCTTGAACACACTGGTGGATAAGGAAAGTATTGGATTGAGAGGGGTTTGATACAATGATATGCCAGTTGTTTGCAATTGACGCTTTGCATATTAAGGTCTGTTATTTTAGTTTGTTGCTTTATAATATTTATCCCATCTATCTGTCTGTCTGTCTGTCTGTCTGTCTGTCTGTCTGTCTGTCTGTCTGTCTGTCTGTCCATCCTTCTATCTATTTAAATGTGTGTAATACAGCAAAATGCTCAAGTGAACAGGTTAGCTTTAATGACCCTTATTGCACATTGGTCTGCTCCCAATGGTAGGACACAGAGGAGGGCCACACTAGAAGATCTCAACGACTGATACAGGTGTCTATAGAGAGAGTTGTCACCCACAGATGTAATAACAAGATAGCAAATTCTACTCTTTTAGACTGTGTTATAATAAAGCCATTCACCCATAGACAAAACCAGTCCAAGCCAAGTGTTTTATTCACACCAGTAATTGAATCACTCCACCACCACCATTTTAACTTATTCCATCGTATGAGCTTCAGTTCCATGTCTACAACAACAGGATCTCAGTTGGGCACTCAATATTAGCTGCCTTGATGAATTCTTGCAGACATGTCCATGCTCTGACATTTTACCATATCCATCTTTACTGAGCCATGGTTACAGTGGCAATACTTCCCCTTTCATTCTTAAAGTGGAAAGCTCATTAACCTTTTCTGGAGACTTTCCAGCAGGTTTTCAGCGTATGCTATGCAGACTTTAATACATGGACTTAGCCTTTTCTTTTTCCTTTCCTCTCCTTGCTTCTTGTGTTGCATGTTGTCACTTCTGACTTATGGTGCTCTAAGAATTAATGACTTCAGATAGTCCTGTCATTAGGAGCCCTGCTTATGTCTTGCAGACTAAGGGCTGTGGCTTCTTTATGGAGTTATCTCATTTTTGGCATTTTCCCCTGCTTCCTTCAGCTGTTCCTCATACTACTGTCTTTTCCAATGGGTCTTGGCTTCTCATGCTATGTCAAAAGTATGATAGCTTCAATCTAGTCATTCAGGTTCCCTGTTCAGGGTTGATTTGATTAAAAACATATTTATTTGCCTTTCTGGTGGTGCATGATATCCCTATAGCTTCCTGCAACACCCATTTCAAATGAATTGATGTACCAGCTTTCTTCTTTTTCCAGCTTTCACATTTGTAGGAATGTATGAGTTTGGCTTTTGTTCCCAGTGATATAATCTTACCATTTCCCCTAAAATAAGACCTAACCTGAAAATAAGCCCTAGTATGATTTTTAGGATGCTCATAATATAAGCCTTTCCCCCAGTTAAGTGAAACCCTGCCCTCCACCCTTGTGCAGCAACCAGAAGATGACATGACTGCATTTGAATAAATGTAGATTGTTGTACATGAAAAAATAAAACATCCCCTGAAAACAAGCCCTAATGGGGTTTTTTGGAGCAAAAATTAATATAAGACCCTGTCTTATTTTCAGGGAAACAGGGTATATTTAAGACTAAATTTTGGTTCCTTTATAATTGCCTTTCCAAGACAAAGTCTTCTTCTGATTTATTACCTAAATCTCCATTTGGATCGATGATTGGATCAAGGTATAGAAAAGTCTTAGCAATTTCAATTTCTTCATTGCCAACATTAAAGTTATGCAATTCTTCTGTAGCCATTATTTTTACTCTTTTAAGGTTAATCCTGTTCTTGCCCTTTCCTCTTTAATCATCACCAGTAGCCATTTCAAGTCATTGCCGTTTTCTGCCAGTAATACGGTGTCATCTGCATATCTCAAATTGTTGTTTTTCTCCCACCAGGGTTATATCCTCCTTCCTTTGAATCTAATTCATCTCTTCATATGATATATATGTGTGTGTGTGTGTGTGTGTGTGTGTGTGTGTGTGTGTTTAGCCTGTATATATATATATACAGGCTAAACATCACAACAAAGTAGTAGCACATTCATTCCTTTTACAGTGACCCACAGCTTTTCACAATACCTACAGTCAAAAGCTTTACTGTAATCTGTAAGATAGAAACTGATTTACTACTGAAGTGCTTTGCTGTACTCCAGTGTCCAACATATATTTGCATTTCGAATGTAATGCCTCTTTGTGTTCTGAATTCAGCATGAAAGCCTTTCTAGTAAAATCTTGAGCATCGCTTTACTTGCATAGTAAATTAACATAATGGAGTTATGGAGTATATATTTTAATTGTATTTTAATTGTTCTTGTTATTATATTTTAATTGTTGTAAGCCGCCCAGAGACCTTTGGGTAGAGTGGGCGGCATATAAGTTAAATAAATAAATAAATAAATAAATACTGAAATCTTGCTGTGGACAATATGCTGTTGCACACCTCTGCCTATGCTATGGAAATGATATTTTCAGCAGCAGATTACAATTAATTAAAGGCCTCATTTTTCAATTTTGGGATGCACACAACATTTTCTCACTTCATACGAGATGCATGTTCCCTCCAAAACAAAAAAGGAACTGTTTAATTCAACAGCAATCTCCTACTAATGATGACATAGTCCTATTGCACAGGCAGAGCAGCACAATAGGATAATGACCAGTATGTACAAGAGAGAGAGATTTACATTCTTCTTCTTCTTCTTCTTCTTCTTCTTCTTCTTCTTCTTCTTCTTCTTCTTCTTCTTCTTCTTCTTCTTCTTCTTCTTTTACACTAAGCATTCATCTCATCCATCTTTCCCTCAGTCATCCATCGAGGCTTTTTGGATTCTTCTCGGATAACATCTCTGGTTTAAATCCCCAGTTATTTTGGTTCATGGTCAAGTGAGGTTAATAATACAAACATTTTCATTGCATAGTCTTTAAATTCTTCAGGAATGTTATTTAAATGTAAGTTGGAATTATCACTGTTTTAGTGAGTATGACATTTACTTTAATTTTTGATACATCAGTTCAAGATCTGCAGCACAGTCTGCTCCTGGGCCTGTTTTTACAGAGACAGTTGAGCAACTCTGTCTTCTGCTTCCAGTTATATACCGTAATCTATTTTGATTTTGATTTTAGCCATATTAGAACTGCTGGATCGCTAGTGGTTTTAGGTATCTGGCAGCAGCCAGAGTTTGGGACTTTGATTCCCCACTGTGTCTCCTTGACAGGAACTGAACTTGATCATCCATAAGGTCCTTTCCAGCTCTGCAATTCTAAGGTGATGATGATCTGGTGATGTCCATGTGTGCATTTGTCTGTTAGATTGCATTAAGATGTTTCGTTCTACTGTGTTTCCAACTTCTTCATTCCACTCACATTGATCATCAGCTCATCCTGCTTTGGCTTGTGATCAATGTCTTTTTGGACATTCACATAAAAGCTTTCTAGTTCTTCTTTAGCCTCTCCAGTAGAAGCATAAACCTCAATGATGGAATTATGTTTATAGGCTCTCTGTAAAACCTGATTTATATTATTTGCATTATTTGATATTATTGCCCATTCTGCTGAAGACTTCCAACATCTCATGAATTGCTTTAGCAAGGCCTGCCAAGACTTTGGATTAACAATCAGCCTGAAGTCATGGGCCAGGGCGTGGACTCACCTCCCTCTATTAACATCTCCACGCAAGAATTGGAGGTTGTTCATGACTTTGTGTACCTTGGCTCAACGATCTCAGACACACACTCTATAGATGATGAGCAGGATAAACACATTGGCAAAGCAGCCACCATGTTCTCTAGACTCACAAAGAAAGTATGGCTTAATAAGAAGCTGACGGCATATACCAAGATCCAGGTCTATAGAGCCTGTCTCCTGAGCACACTCCTGTACTGTAGTGAGTCCTGGACCCTTTGTGCATGGCAGGAAAGGAAGCTGAACATGTTCCATATGCGTTATCTCCAACACATTTTTGGTATCACCTGGCAGGACAATGTTCCAAATAGAACAGTCCTAGAATGAGCTGGAATTTTTAGCATGAATACATTACTGAAACAGTGACGTCTACGTTGGCTCAGGCATGTCGTGAGAATGGCTGACGGCTGGATTCCAAAAGATCTCCTGTATGGAGAATTAGTGCAGCGAAATCGCCCCAGAGGGAGACCACAGCTGTGATACAAGGATATCTGCAAGTGTGATCTGAAGGTCTTAGGAATGGACCTCAACAGATAGGAAACCTTGACATCTGAGCGTTCAGCCTGGAGGCAGGCGGTGCATCATGGCCTCTCCCATTTTGAAGAGACCCTTGTCCAGCAAGCCGAGGCAAAGAAGCAGTTCCAAAACCAGCAAAATCAGGGAGCTGGACAGGGGACAGATTGTATATGTCTTCAGTGTAGAAGGGATTGTCACTCTCGAATTGGCCTTCTCAGCCACACTAGACGCTGTTCCAAGTTCTCTATTAAGAGCACGCTACCACAGACTCTCAAGACTGAAGGGTGCCTAATCTAAAATTTGATATTATTTGCATTATTTGATATGATTAAATCTCCTAGCACACTAGCCTACAAAGTTATTGCGGTTCACTTTCAGCCTAATTTTGTGCTAGGTTTAAGTCACCTTAATATTGCAGTGAGGAATCTGCAGTCCCCAGATGTTGAATACTACTTTCATCACCCTTTACCACTGGCCAGGATGACTAGGACTGATGAGGACTTCAGTACAACAACATCTGGAGGCTACTATTTCCCTGCTCCTGTTTTAATACCTATAATTTCATTCTCAGCACACATAGCACATTACTCAGTCTACAGTCTAGATGGCTGTGACATGAAAATCACTGATAAATTTAAAGTGAACCACATGCTCTGATTACCATTGGAAGTAGTCCTGGCAAGAGAGGCGATGTTTAATCTCCCAAGTTTGGTACCTGTTTTCCGTTCTTGTTATATAATGATCTTCCTATTTCAATAAGAGGAAATGGTATTCTAATAAAAACAAAAATATGTAGCTTTCATTATTATTTTTTCCCAAAGTACAAATCTTATTTGCAAAAATTGGCAAAACCGCTGACAGTTTTCCATTTCCATTCAAGGGTAACTAGCACAACCCTTCTTACTGGACAATTCCTTTGGTTTTCTTGAAACAGAAAATCAGTCCTGACATTGTATGTCATTTGCTTTGATAATTTCATATTTTGTTTTTAAACAGGAGCTGATCATGTGTTCATTTAAACAACGGGTCATCTTCCCATCTTCATCAAACAAAGCTGGGTCTTACCAAGTCTAAGCATCTAATTTGTGCTTGCTGAAGAAAACAATTGGAAAGAATGGTTGTGATCTTCCAGCCACTAAAGAAGGGAACAACATTTTTGCTGTCTAAAAAAAGTGCTGGATTGCATTTAATGGCATTGTGCTAGCCTTCTGTTGCTTTAATATAGGTTTCTATCAACTTTCATAAAAACAAACATCAGACATAGAGAGTTTTGAGCATTCCATTGACAACCAAGCATAAAGATATGAAGCCCCCACTGAACAAAGTAATAGCCTTTCTTCCAAAAGGGTGACCGTTCCATCAAGCACTTTTATCTAACAGATGGAAGTCACTACTTTTTGGTCCACCATTGGCTCTGTCACTAACTGGCAGCTAGGCATGGCTACAATCATCTACACTGCATACAAGATTCAGCTGCCTGCAAAGTGGGTTGTGAAAAGTCTGCGTAATTTCATTCTCCAAAAATCAAAGGTGGAGCCTTTTAATGATGCATTGCTTTCACACTGAGCATTCATTTGCCAAGTACCACTCAATTTCTCAACAAAACCAAGCAAAAACCCACCAGAACAACACGGATCATCTTTTAACGCTGCAATCATGAATTTATTTGCCTGGGGAATTAGTCCTCTTGATCTTAGTGGACATGGGCAGCTCATAGTCTGAGCTGGGAAAAGGTGACTCATCTCCAAATTTCAGGAAGAAGTGCTTTCTCTCACTTGGACCACAGGTGACCTATGTTGGTGGGGCATCTCTCTGAGTAGAAATGGATAGGGTTGCACTGTGTATCTCCTACCTTATCCTGGTGTAATTTCAGGGCCTTTCTCTTATAAGCTGAATCTCAGCAACTGTTATTAGATGCCAAAGAAGTGAAGTAATTTAGCTAGCACTGGGTGTACTACACAGCCATATGAACACTAATTGGTACTATTGATTAGGTAGGCAACTTTAGCAGGTCTGGTGGTCACTTTTCTGCCCTGGGATATTCCAGGAGCTGCACCAACTGCCTAGAAGAAAGAAAGAAAGGAAGAAAGAAAGAAAGAAAGAAAGAAAGAAAGAAAGAAAGAAAGAAAGAAAGAAAGAAAGAAAGAAAGAAAGAAAGAAAGAAAGAAAGAAAGAAAGAAAGAAAGAAAGAAATCAAAAGTAGCCAGAAATCATTTTCAGTTTTGAAAAATAATGTTCAAAATGACTTTCTTGTTAAACACTGCAGGAGGGGTTATGTCATATTTGAAAGATGAATCACTGCTCCCAGAGACTTCCAGGAAAACCAATTCATATTTTTCCTCTGGATAAAAATTCTTTTTTCTTTTCTTTTTGGTAGAGGATGGGACAGTCTAATCAGGTTACACCTGGCCCACCTTTGCCACACACATAGTAGTGGCAGTACTAAGAGCAGTAATAGAAGTAGCAGTATTAGTCCATAATGATGGTGGTAGTGGTAGCTGTAGAAGAAACAGTAACAATATGGTACTTGAAAAAGGATTAGTACTGAGACAATGGCAGTAATACCAATTTCTGCAGTAATATAATGCATAGAACCTAGTCCCATATACAGTATTTGAATAAGGGTTTGCATCTTAAATATTCTGATATTATCCAAAATGTTGTTATTTTTGCAGCATTATCTTGCCATGAGTTGTAATAACATGTAATAATCTATCAAGTGATATCACTGTAGACACAACTTATTTTGTTGGACTACAGATCTCAGAATCCTCCAGCTAACATGGCCGGTGGATAGGCTGGTACAGGGTTTCTGGGAATTGTAGAACAGACAAGTCACTTTTCCGCTGTGGCAACAAAGGCCACGGAAGCTAAAGCACATTAAGAGTTCCGCCTGCTAGTTTTGAAGGCACCAATCCCTGACTTCCATGCAGAGCTGTGCTTGTCAGTCAGTACTGGCAGAGGCTGGTGGCATGGCATGTGCCATCTTGGGCGGCTGAGGAAGTTTCCCTTAGCTGTCTAAATGGATAGGAGGGAAGAGAATTTTATTCCAGTCTAAATAGGAATGATTTAAGTGCACTGCTCACTGCTGAGGCCTGACAGTCTTATCCAACTTTTGCCCATGTGTGGGGTTTTTTTTTTTTCAAATAAACACAATGTATGATTGTAATTTCCATGGCAGTGATGATGGTTGCATTTCCCTATTCTTATGTCACAAATGTGTTGGAGGCAGTTTAAAGCATGAGAACAGATCCAGGTTCCCAGGTGGTGATTCTGTTTATAGGAACAGAGGATTAAAGATTATGCACTTTTCCAGCTCAGGGGTGTTTGCTCCCAGATAACAGGCAGGGTCACATGGAGACATATGTCCACATGGTTAACCCAGTGCTGTCAGCAAAGGTTACATCAGTTGGCAGCTGGATTGGCTGATGGTGATCTGTCTTCTGTGTTAGCACCAGGGTCATGGTAGCTGCAATCCACTTGTCCCATTTTAATGGATACTTTTCAGTTGGTGCAGTTGGAGGATATGGACAAGATTCTTGGAGAAGTGAAGGCCCTCATATGTGTGCTGCATCCTTGCCCTTCCTGGTCCATAAAAGAAGCCAGAGGGGGAATAGATGAGTGAGTACAGGGAGTGGTAAATGCCTCCTTCCAGCAAGGTAGGATCCCAGCTTGATTTTAGGAGCCAGTAGTATGACCATTACTGAAGAAGCTCTCCCTGGATCACAATTTCCTGGACAACTATCAGCCAGTCTCAAATATTCCATTTCTGGGCAAGGTGCTGGACTGTGTGGTGGTTTCTCAGCTCCAGGGATTTCTGGATGCAGTGAATTATTTAGATCCATTTCAATCTGATTTCAGGCATGGTTATAGGATAAAGACTGCTTTGGTTTCCTTCGTGGACAAACTATGCTGGGAATTGGTAGGAGGATTGTGTGCCTCTTGGTTCTGTTGGACCTCTCAGTGGCTTTTGAAACCATTGACCATGATATCCTTCTGGGATGGGACTTGGAGGCACTAGTTGACAATGGCTCTGGTCCTTCCTGGAAGGAAGAACTCAGAAGGTGGCACTGGGGAACTCCTGCTCAATACCCTGGCCATTGGCCTGTGGTGTCCCTAAGGGTTCTGCTTTCTCCCCCATGCTTTCTAATATCTACATGAAACTGCTGGGAGAGGCTGTCCAGAGTTTTGTGGTTTAGTGAAAGCAATATGCAGATGACATACAATTCTATCTCTCCATTCCATTTAATTCCAAGGAAGCCATATTGGTTCCAAACCAGTGCTTGACATCGGTAATGGGCTGGATGAGGGCAAACAAACTGAAACTTAATCCAGACAAGACAGATGTGCTACATGGGGTTACATTCCCCCTGAAAACTCAGGTTTGGAATTGGGTATACTCCTGGACTCATCCCTGAGCCTAGATGCCCAGGTTTTGGGGGTGGCCACGATTGCTTTTGCATAGTTAAAACTGGTGCTCCAACTGTGTCCATTCCTTGGGATGTCTGATTTGGCTACAGTGATGCATGCCTTAGTTACATCCCATCTGGATCACTCTAGCATACTCTGTGTGGGGCTGCCTTTTAAGACAGCTTGGAAACATCAGCTGGTGTAAAATTCAGCAGCCAGACTACTAACTGGGGCCAGTAATAGGAATCATTTAATGCCCCTGTTACAACACCTGCACTGGCTACCAATCCATTTCTGGAACCAATTCAAAGTGCTGGTCATTACCTATAGCACAGCCTGCCTAGTTCCTCCCTATAAAGCTCTCTACAACTTGGATTCAGGATATCTGAAGGGCTGTATCTCCCCATATGAGCCTTCTCAGTGTCTAAGATCATTAGAGGAGGCCTTCCTATTGGTTCCATTGCCAGAACAGGCATAGCTGATGGGGACATGGGAGAGGGCCTTCTTTGTGGCAGCTCTCCCTAGGGAGATCAAGCTGGCCTTTATCTTTTATCTTTCTACCAACAGCTGAAGACCCATCTCTTCAGATAGGCTTTTTGCAATCTTGATTGAATCCCTGAATGCCTTCTTAGAGTTAAGATAGTTTTTAATGTTTACTTGCTTTTGATTATTGAATTGTATTTTAATTTGCATACAGTTTAATTTTTTTAATCTTTAAATTATTATGTTTTTAAATCTATTTCTTTTAATATTGTGAGCCTCCTTGAGTCCCCTTATTAGATTAAAGATGGTATATAAAACAAACAACAACAACAACGATGACAACAACAACGACAACCATTTGAAAATAAATTAAACAATTGGAAAAATAAACCACTACATGGACAACACCCGAGAAATTTTGATGGAAAGCATGATCATAAGTCATCATGGTCATGGCTAAAACTGGGGACCATTAAGAAAGAAATCAAAGGCTTGATTTTTGCTGCAAAAGAACAAGCACTCCAAAGCAATGGGATAAAAGCTAAGATTCAAGGAATTAGTGCTAAAAGCAATTGTTGACTCCGCCAAGAAAAAGATGAAACTGTGTCACACCTCATCTGCAAATGTCCAAAGACTGCATAAACAGATTACAAAACTAGACATGATAGAGTGGCAAAATTAGTACACTGGTCATTACACAAAAAATATAACTTGACAGCCTCTAAAAACCTGAGGGAACATCAAGTTGAGAAGGTGTCAGAAAATGACAAAGTTCAAGATCTTGTGGGATTTCTGAATCCAAACTGATAGACATTTTGAATATAACACACTGGACATAGTAGTAATAGAATGAAGAAATGTCTGGATCATTGATCATTGCAATTCTAGGGGATGCCAGAGTTGAAAATTAAGAATTGGAAAAACTAACAAAATACAGAGACCTGGCAATCGAAACATCTCGCTTGTGAATGAAACACACTTCAGTGGTCCCCATAATCATTGGGGCTTTGGGAACAATATCAAGAAATTTCACACAATAGTATAAGCTGTTGCAGATATCAAGAATAACACCATCAGAGCTACAAAAACGGCAATATTTGGGTAAGCATCGATACTGTGCCGATATTTAACAGATACTTAGGGTTTTGGCTAAAATATGTACCTGTGGACCGAGAACTGGATTCCGAAGAGGCAGAGGAACTAGAAACCAAATTGCTAACATGTGCTGGATAATGGAGAAAGTCAGAGAGTTCCAGAAAAATATCTACTTCTGCTTCATTGACTATGCAAATGCCTTTGACTGTGTGAAACACAGCAAACTAGGGCAAGTCCTTAAAGAAATGGGAGTGCCTGACCACCTTATCTATCTCCTGAGAAACCTATATGTGGGACAGGAAGCAACAGTTAGAACTGGATATGGAACAACTGATTAGTTCAAAATTGGGAAAGGAGTACGACAAGGCTATATATTGTCCCCCAGCTTATTTAACTTAGATGCAGAATACATCATGCGGAAGGCTGGACTGGAGGAATCCCAAGCCGGAATTAAGATTGCCGGAAGAAATATCAACAACCTCCAATATGCAGATGATACCACTCTGATGGCAGAAAATGAGGAGGAATTAACGAACCTTGTAATGAGGGTGAAAGAGGAGAGTGCAAAAAACAGCCTGAAACTCAACATCAATAAAACTAAGATCATGGCCACTAGTCCCATCACCTCCTGGGAAATAGAAGGGGAAGATATGGAGGCAGTGACAGATTTTATTTTCCTGGGCTCCATGATCACTGCAGATGGAGGCACGAAATTAAAAGACGCCTACTTCTTGGGAGGAAAGCGATGACAAACCTTGACAGCATTTTAAAAAGCAGAGACATCACCTTGCCAACAAAAGTCCGAATAGTCAAAGCTATGGTTTTTCCTATAGTGATGTATGGAAGTGAGAGCTGGACCATAAAGAAAGCTGACCACCGAAGAATTGATGCTTTTGAATTGTGGTGCTGGAGGAGGCTCTTGAGAGTCCCCTGGACTGCAAGGAGAACAAATCTATCAATTCTAAAGGAAATCAACCCTGAGTGCTCATTGGAAGGACAGATCCTGAAGCTGAGGCTCCAGTACTTTGGCCATCTCATGAGAAGAGAAGACTCCTTGGAAAACACCTTGATGTTAGGAAAGTGTGAAGGCAGGAGGAGAAGGGGATGACAGAGGATGAGATGGCTGGACAGTGTCTGCGAAGCAACCAACATGAATTTAACACAACTATGGGAGGCAGTGGAACATAGGAGGGCCCGGTGTGCTCTGAGCCATGGGGTCACGAAGAGTCGGACACGACTAAATGACTAAACAATGAAGACGTTATAGAATACCAGTCAATGTTTTTATAATTTTGAATAATAATCAATCTGTGGCCAGTTTTGCTCCAATCAAGTTTTATGACCTGTGTTTTTAATGCTGTTGCCTCCAATATCACTGTAGCTCAGCTGTTAATCAAGTTGGTGGACAATTACATCAAAATAATGCCTTGTGGAAAATTGGCGCTGAGACTTCAGTTTAAAGACTGCAAATCAATGAATGGTATGATAGCCACTGACAACACAGTTTTACTTGTATGGCTTCTGCTTTACTGCTGTAAGAACTACAATAGATTTGAAAGTTACTCTTCTTTAATCCTAAGCATTTTCCTCCCCCTGGGAGGTTGATCATGGCTGTTTGCAACAGAATCAGCATCCCACCAGGAAAGAGAATGCTGGTTCCATGGGAAGGGATCACATGATTAGCTCTACCCAAATGATTGCAGCCATTTTGATATGATAAGTGTCCCATGGGATAATGCACTGAAAAAGGATGAAGAAGGCACTAATGTGATGAGTAAAGCACTGGTTCTTAACCTTGGGTTACTCAGGAGTTTTGGACTGCAACTCCCAGAAGCCTTCACCACCAGCTGTCCTGACTGGGGTTTCTGGGAGTTGCAGTTCAAAAGCATCCGAGTAACAAAGGTTACGAACCTCTGGTGTAAAGTATACTATACTATCTCAGTGTACTATACCAGAAAGTTAGAAACAACTATTAAAGTACAAGTTATCTGCCTTCAGAGGCTTGAATCACACTGAACTGATAATAATTTATTAAGAAGTTACATTTCACAGAGTACATATGACCAACTGTTAAGCCAACCTTCTTCTGTTAAAACTACTATCATCATTCTATCCTGTCTTTCATATGCTGGCACAAAGCTTATGACTGGACACATCTTAGGCATGTGCCTGGTCACACCACACAAGTTACACAAAACCTATGCAATCATCAATAGGATTCCAGCCAATACGTAATCCAAAACCAAGAAAAAGAGATAATAGGGCAAGTTAAAAGAACAGCAAAAGTTAGAGAAAGGTTAAATTATCACCCTGCCAATTTATAAAGAGAATTTTACATATAACAGGTGAAGATGTGAGCTACCATGTGAAAAATGGTATATTTGCTTTTACTTGGTGATAAAAGATTAAATTGTAAGATATCAAAAAGTATAAAGGTATTTGTAAAAATATTATTTAAGATACTTCCAGGAAAATATAGATATAAGCAAAGTTGGCATCCTGTAGATTACAAACTTGGTTTTTATTTTAAGAAATCTAAAAATTAAACACAGTACTGTACTTCCAGAATCAAGGAAAAGATTGATTTGTCATATATACATAGTGCAACACTTCCTTCTAATTTGAAGCTACTCAACTCTTCTTTCTAGATGTCACAAACGTGGGGAAGAGTTTAAGCTTGACCATGAACTACAAGTTCACAGAGCTGAAGACTCTCCTTGAACTCCAGTGCAGTGAGTCTCATGAAGGGCAAAAAAATCTGTGAGGTTTTAGAAAATCTGTCTCAGTTCAGATCAGCTACAGTGGGATGAGGAGGTGGCACCAGAAGCATTAAAGAGCCAATTACGGTTGAGAAAGAAAAGGTAGTAAGAGTCTAACCAAACTATGCCTTATAGCTAACCCATTGTTAGAGCTGGTGTCACGTTAGTGTTTAAGAGACACAATTCAGGTAGTTTGCATTTTCAAGAGACCAGATTTATAAATAAAGAGCATGCTTATGTACTAAAGATTAATCACAAAAACAAAGCAAGTGAATTTGCCAATTACAGGAGCTAAAACAACATCTAGCTGTAATAATCCCATATAATCTGCTTCTATTAATTTTGTTCATATCCTGATGGGTTATCTGTAACCTGCACAATTTGACCCCAAATTATAGAGGGCAGATGTTGGCCATCATGAAAAAAATCAGTTTTATTGTGCCCCTCTTTTTCACAACTAGCTATTGCCTATCTCTCTGGGTGGCTTTCCCGGATGGCTTCTGTCTGAACATGGCCTTCCTTGTCAACTATCTGGGCTCCTGAAGAGATACATACAGCCTACTTCTGTGCCTGCATAACAGGGCTGGCGGCAGGGGGGAGAGAGATAAGCTTTCAACTGAATGGTCAAAATCCTGTTGTGCAACAACACACCCACAACTCAAGCTTGTGCCTGCAATAGTTGTGCTAGTGGCAAGGCAGAAGTGCTATCCATGAAGCCCTTCTGCCAGTGAATTGTGCAAATGGTTGTGCTGGGGACACATGAATGACTGCAGAAGAGAAAGGGACAATTCCTGGTCACTGGGGTAAGACCCAGCATATTACATAAAGTTACATCTTCATAAACAGGGATTCCCCCCCTTTAAATAAGAAGTCATCCCTGCAAGCACCAAAGTGGGATAGGAGTGTCCGTATTAAACAGATTTTAAAGATAAAGAAGGTATACTAATTTAATGCCGTTAGTTTGATGATCTCCTGAAGAGACTAGAGGGAATTTAATTCATTTCTATTATATTATTTTTTCCTCTTTAAATGTATCTCAAGAAGAGCATAACTTAAAATATGTGCACAATAAGTTTGAGCAAAACTAAGTTAACTACACAGAAGTCCCACTGAAATCAGTGGGAGTTATGGTAGTAATAATTTTCTCATTGATCTCAGTGGGTCCCAAGTTAAATAAACTTTATTTTCCATCATAAATGGATTTTTCCTCTGCCTTTTTGTGAACAGTATGTATTACCTAAATACTTCTAAGAACTCATCCAGGATCTCTGCATTTTCCATGCATCTACACATGTTTCTGATGGCATGGAAACAGTCTTGAGATAGCCATGAGTGATTACTGCTCACTGTGAAGTCTACACTTGCTCTTCAGACCCAGACATGCTATGTAATACATGAGTCCTTTAGGTTTTGATTCAGTAGAGAAATCTGAAATGCCTCCGTCTACGCTGCACAAAAGTCCACAAGAATATGTAAGCATTACTATTATTATAGACAGCTTCTTTTCTTCTTACAACATTGCTCTCTTCCAAAATTGTATGGATGCCAAAAAAACAGAGAGGTGCTTAAAATGAATCTTCAGAATCTATCCTTTCTGTGTAAGCTTTTTCATCATAAACAAGGACCTCCATATAGCCTGTTAATGGAAACGCAAAGCTCTCTAGAGAGATGGAGGAAAGGGACACTTTGGATGAGAATTATCAATCAAAAATTTCCCCAGCATCAGAACTCCTGTTGGAACAGATCAATAAACACTACTTGTTGATCTACAAGCAATGGAATCCTGACATAGTATACATCTTACATAACAAAGAATCTCTTATATAGCTATAGCTAGATAAGCATGCACACACAGTACAAATTAATGTAAACCATGAACAGAATTTTATCTACAGTATAATTCTATACCAACATAGCCTGAGAGCTAGCGGAAAGAATATGTGAACATATTTTAATGGGAAATGGGTTGGACAGATGGTTGGTTGGCTGGCTGGCTGGTTTGCAGGGCATTTGAATATGATTGTTGGAAACAACTTTAAACTAGAACAACATCTCTATCTCTAATATTTTTTTTTCTTTGTGCGCAGCTAAGACCCTCCACAAACAAGAAAATGTTCTTTTAAATGAACTTACAATCAAAACAGAAACAGCTTAGGAAAGGGATGGAAATGAGAATTAGTCTCAACTAAACCAGAATCTGAATCAACAGACTTTATATAAGTGTTCAGATAATAAGTCCTATTTGCTCAGTCTGGGTGTGATCAGATGTGCATTTGTCCTGCAGTTTGGTCTGAGTTGGAAAGGGGCTTTTTATGGTGACTACATTACATATGTGCCATCCCAAATCAGCCTGCCCCCAATTGATGCCTACCTGCACCTTTTAGGGATCTATCAGGGGCTACTTACTCAGTGGAACAGATGAAGTTTTCTATTTCTTTTTAATTGCTGCTAATGCATCAGTAATACTGTACATTGATAAGTTTTTTTTTTAAAAAAAAATCCAAAATACTTTCCCTAATAACCCTATTCATAGATCAAGCAGAATACAGTAATGGGATTAAATTTGCACTTTTGTGAACATTTATCTGAAAATATGCTACTACTGGACTCAGCTGCAATTTGTTTATCATAGGATGTTAATTAGCATTATTTGACAAATAATATCTGATTTTAATTTTGATTTGATATTTAACTTAAATAGATGGTTCCATTGTTTTCTGCTTTTCAATTCTATGTGCCTCAATGAGGTTACACTCTCCCTGAAGGATTGGGTTCACCGTTTGGGTGTACTCTTGGACACAGCCCTGTAGAGGTTCAAATATGTGCTGTGAACATATATGTGAATGAATATGTGAAATATAGATTCAAATATTGTGATCAAGAGTACTTTTTATCACCTTCATCTGATTGCCCAGTTGAGCCCCTGCCTGCAGAAGAAATGACTAACTGTGGGTCATACACTAGTAACCTCCAAAATAGACTACTGTAATGCTCTCCATATACTGTGTTTCCCCGAAAATAAGACAGGGTCTTACATTAATTTTTGCTCTAAAAACACATTAGGGCTTGTTTTCAGGGGATGTTTTTATTATTATTTTTTTCATGTACAACAATCTACGTTTATTCAAATACAGTCATGTCATCTTCTTCTGGTTGCTGCACAATGGTGGAGGGCTAGAGGGGTTTCCCTTAACTGGGGCTTATTTGGGAGGTACGGCTTATATTACGAGCATCTTGAAATATCATACTAGGGCTTATTTTCAGGTTAGGCCTTATTTTCAGGGAAACAGGGTAGTGATGCCCTTGAAATCAGTACAGAAACTTCAGCAGGTCCAGAATGCAGCAGCTCGACTGATCACAGGTACCGATAGATATGAAAACATATGTCCAGGCTTGGCACAACTCCACTGGATTCCTGTTAGTTTCTGTGCCCAATCCAAGGTCACCCATAAAGCCCTTAGTGAGCCTCATGGCGCAGTGGTTAAACCGCTGTACTGCAGCCAAAACTGTGCCCATGACCCAAGGTTCAATCCCAGATAGGTGGCTCAAGGTTGATTCAGGCTTCTATCCTTCTGAGGTTGGTAAAATTGGTACCCAGCTTGCTGGGGGAGGGGGCAATGTGTAGCCTGCATAATTAATTTTTAAGCCTTCCACAGAGTGTTTTAAGCACTATAGAGCAGTATATAAGCAGCACACTTTGTTTTTGCTTTTAATGGTTTAGGATGCTGATACCTGTTAAAGCAACCAACATGAATTTGACCCAACTCCAAGAGGCAGTGGAAGACAGGAGGGCCTGGCGTGCTCTGGTCCATGGGGTCACACGAAGAGTCGGACACAATGTAACAACTACACAATAACACCTGTTGAAATGTCTCTACCGTAAAACATTTACTCTCCCCACCTAATCTTTGCAGTCCATGATGTTAAAAATGGTAAAACCTAAGGAGGCCAAAAGAGTGAATATCAGGAACTGGACTTTTTCAGTTGTCACTCCATAATTCTGGAATTCCAACAGAGGATCACCAAGTGCTTTCCCACTCAGTTTTTAATATTTAAACCTGCTTTTTATTAGTGCTTGTTATGTTCCAAGTTGTTTTAATTTGTTTATTTAGTTCAGATAGGTTTAGTTAGTTACAACAGCTTTATTGATTTTATAATATTTATTTCTATATTGCATTGTTTTATTCTTTTAATGTGATTTAATATGATTATGTTGTGAACTGTTCACTATGAGGTGGTATACCAGTTTAAATAAATAAATAAATAAATAAATAAATAAATAAATAAATAAATAAATAAATAAATAAATAAATAAATTCATGGCAGTTATTTTCTGATGGTTAGGACCAATGAATCGTAAGTTTGTCAATAGTTTTCCAATTTCTTCCCCAAAATTTGTATCCACTAGAATCAGAATTGGATTGTGTTTTTTTCCTTCCTTAAAATAATTATGTATTGTCTCTGAGCATTTTTCAAAACTGATGGATTTTTGTCAAGCTCACATTCAGTTTAGGGGCATGAAGGTAAATTTGAATTAATATATAAACCCAGTGAACTTATCACCCATCTCTGTAATTGCTGTGTAACTATATTTAATGTTTGAAAATATGACAGCAGACAGAAAAGATTCACAATATTTAATATTTGCCAGTATTGGGTAAAACCACAGGCAATATCTGATAGGTGGCAAGCAATGGTATTTGTTCATTGTGGCCCAAAGGGAATGGTATGGCACAAGATTTAAACACTCCTAGCAAGTGCATTCATAGTCCACCTTGGATTTTTTTTCCTCCTTGGAAATAGAACATAAAACAAAACCAAAATGGCATCACAAACAGTTTGTTGGAGTTGATACCATCTTTGCCTTTTATTGTTATAAAAGCCTATATTTTTATATTTGTCCCATACAGAGATGGGGAAATGAGGTGGAAACAAAACAACTTGTTCAGATAGTGAGACTTTGGCACAACATTTTAAAAACAAATATAGTGAATCTTTGGCATCAATATAGAGGGAACAAATGGGTTCATGATGAATTTTGAATTGCCGTTTACAGATGAGGTTCCAGGACTGAAGAGTGAGTCTGTAAAAAACCCATATTAAACGCACTTTGAAAATGCCATTACAGCTGCATGATTGAGAAACAGAGCCCATGGGGCTAGGAAAGAACAGGCAGTGGAGTTAGTCTACCTCTATATTTTCTTCCACATAAATGTATGGCTGTTATTCATTGCCAAGATCTGTGCTCGGGGACTCTAAAATGGTCACATCACAGTCTGCCCTCCATCCCTGACAATGAATATCTCCCCTCCCATCACAGAGCTCCTTTGTTGAGTGTCAGAATATGTACAAGGTCTCCCTTGATAAATTAGAGATATCGGTACTTTGATAACCCTTAAATACCTTGAATCCACAAGGCAAGGCAAGGGAAAATAGAAGGCCCTCAACAAACGGAAACTGTTCCTCTTTCATCACCTTCATCATGAAAAGAATAATGTCACAATGAGATCCTTTTATTGGCAAGAATTGGTAATGATGGTTGTGACCACAGATGAGAAAATATTCATCACCTCCTCACTTTTGTTTGTTTGTTTGTTCTTTGCCTTTTGTTTTGTGAAAAACACTGCCAAATTCTGCACAACTAAATGTCCTCTCTGTGTAAACTTGTATAAGAAAAACGCCATTTAGTGCAGGAATTGTAATAATTCTGCACACATTAGTGTTTCTTCTAGGAAAAAACCTCAAAGAAACATTTAAAAAATCTGATGAGATCATTTCTCCCCTCCATTTCACCCTGAGAGCAACAGAGTGGAAGATTCACACCTCTAGTGGCTACTGTGTGTGGAGCCTGAACCAGTAAAAATTATGGGAGGTAGGAAAAGTGCACTTAGAAAAAAATCATGTGAAGAAATGCTATCTCATGCATTAAACTTTTCCAAAGAGAAAGATTGCTGTATTCAAAAAGGCCATTTTGATATTAAAGGCTACTTAGAAGTAAGCAACACTTATGACAATAAGAGTTTCATCTAAGTATGTTGTAGGACAGAATGAATAGGAAGGAGTCCTTTCTTTCAAAGCTAAGGAATGTGCAGCTGTCCAGATGGACTGAAGCTGAACTCATCATTCACCATTGGCCTGTTGGATAGGTTGATGGGATATCCAATATCATATGTAGGACCACACATTCTGCAGCCCTGCTCTATTAAATGGGCTTTCCAGTCCTCATTGAGATGAAAGTTGAAGATAAAAAGCTTCAAATAAGGAGAGGAGGAGCCTTAAAGTTGCATATCGGGAGTTAAGCAGACTAGACAACAGAATGAAGAGGCAAGCGCATAGCCTACCATCTCCCCAGCTATAATGAAAAAACAACAACAATTGTATTTCTATTTAAATTGTAGTCGTTACTGCGAAGTTTAAATCTGTATATTGTATATATGAATTAGTATATGCAAATTTTAACCATATATGTCTCTTCTTTTTCCATGCTTTGTGTGTGCGTCCATGCACACAATCAATATTTATTTATTTATTTATTTACAATATTTTTTAGCCGCACCATTGCCATTGGCCACCATACCACAGTACACTTCCTCCATCTCACTCCCCTTCTTATACCAATTCCTTCCTCACTTTCTCAGTTTGCCAAATCATAGTTTGCTATCACATTAGGCATTGTGGGTAGCGTTCAGTAGGTTGCCTTCAGACCATGGATTGCAAATCCAGTTCTAATCATTGTTCAGAGCTGACAGTATTGTTCGGAGATACCTGATTTGGATGTCATACCAGCCTATAGTTAGGCAATCCACACACAGCATGTTCTCACTGTTCCACACCACTGTCACTAACAACTGAACTCAACTGAACCATTCTTCTGTCAGGTCAGGGAGTCGGGCACCTGAACATCTCCCTAAGAGCCCGACAGAATGTTTTAGACCTCAATGGAAAAATAAGAAGTTTGTGTTCATGACAGCTGACATTTATCCTAGTTAAGGGTTAATTCTGGAATGAAATCCAACAATAATTTCCAATCAAAATTCATCTATCAAGGAATAAGTCTTTTTACTGTTGCAATAATTCTAGGCAACATCAGCTTATGTAATTCTATGTTTTATTTAACTTATTTAGCTAGTGTAGCTCCCCCTAAAAAGGGCAATCAAAGCCATCCACATATCTGTAAGAGAATTTTACACTATGCACTGACCATCTCTCTGTTATGCTAGTTTTTTAAAAATAGAACACAGCCCTAAAACTTCGAAGTTTTCTTTTTCTTTTCTTCTTTCTTTTGTCAAAAAGAATAGGAAACACAGAAAGGAAAATGGGTAAAGAGAGTTTTCACACTAAAAACTTTTCAGATGTCATATGACTGCATACAACAATCACACCAAGCAAAAGCAGAGATACAAATAATTAGACAAAACTGTAGAATATTATAATTATAATGTTTAAAATGCTTTAGTTTTTTCTTTCATTTTTAACTTCTTAGTTATATTATTCAACTTTTTTTTTTTTGTTTTTTTTTTTTGTTTTTTTTTTTGGAATCAACACTGCAAACCCATCAAGGAAATAGTAGAAGGCAAATTTGAGATATTTCTCCTACACCATCCAAAAAGCACAGAATGTAGGAGATGTTTGCAACTGATATGGAAAAAAAGGCATCCTATTGAGCCTGCTTAGTGAGGTGACCTTATTACAGATATAGACATTATCACAGACTGATAAAGTAGTTTTCTCAGTGTGAGAAGCAATAAAAGGAGCAAGACCTTTTCCCAGCAAAGTCCCAGGATGTACTGTCTAGAACAAAATGATCATTTCATAACATCTGCATATTCTAAAATAATGCAATATTATGTACAAGAAAGGTAAACAGGTAGTCTGGATCAGATTCCCACTAACTTGATATGAATCAAGTCAAGCCCTAGGCTTCAAAGAAGGGGATGCTTGTCTCAGTTTTTTCAAAAGTCAACAACTAGTTGTCAGAAGTCTTGTTGAATGATATTCTTGTATGCAGACAAAATCTGGTCCTGCCTTTATCTCTTCTGCTGATCATGGGAATGAAATACATTTTGTCACTGAACAAACCAAGAAGCAAGATTCATGAAGCGACAGTTGCTATAACAGCCATTTGAAAGGAGGAAAACGTTCATTTCCTATGCATGTTTCCGTATTCTTAAAATGGCTCATATTTTGTAAATTTATGGAATCAATTTGTGATTAAAATTCCCTTGCCCACCCACCCCAGATCAAACTGGTTTTAACAAATCACTTTGAGCAGATTGTTTAATGTATAATCACTGTACTACTTTCTATATAGAGAAAATGGTTTAGATGCAAGATGTTTGAAAACAGTACATGTCTAGAGAAAGTGTATTAAACCACAGTTTAGCTAGGCCTTTGCATGTTGTTTTAAATGAAAATAATGTAAAGTGAAGTGTCCTTACTCAGGGCACAGATGAAAATACAAACAAATCATTCCAGGTGCCTGTACATTCTGCTTGAATTGCAAATGACCCTGCTAAGAGAAATTACATTGAAGCAGTACTACTTTAAGTCACTGTCTTGCATGCATATATTTCTGTACTCTTAAGGGCACTCCACAGAGTTTTTGCAAACAAACTTCATCTGCAGAGGAAAGAAGCTTCCCCACGGATATTCCATTAATTTATTATTATATGTATGCCTGCATTAAATAGCCTGCCAATGCTCTTGTTTATCAGCAGCATTATAGACTGTAACTGTAACTGTGAGCGGCAGTTTCCTTAAAATGAAAGTGGGTGACATGACAGTCTACCTTTATTAACTGCCAGGTATTTACATTACTGTGTTAAGATGACATGACCAAGTCTTCCTGTGTATGTCATTGATGAGAAGGATGTTGAAGCTAGAGAAGCAGAGTCTGTAATTGCGCTTCATGAGTTTGTTTCAAGCAGCATCTGTTTTTACTGCAATTTAAAAATGTGCACACAAACAAAAAATACAGATAAACCAAGATGACTCACACATATCAGACTCATATTACCAAAACCAAATTCTTTTATTTATTTATTTTTTAAAAAATAATAATGTTCTTGGGATGCTTAAAACAAAATCTATTTCACTTTTGCCAAGCATTTTTGCCTTTCCTTACTTAGCTTGTGTCAAACTAATTAGCTCACTCTTTCTGTCTTTCTAGCAAAGTTTCGATTGTCAGCCCTCTGCTGCCTGTCCCATTTGGAACCTGGGAGTACAGTCTCCTTTACATTTACTGAGATACAACTGCTGAATTCCATCGACCTTTGTTTTGTTTTTGTGTGGTAACAGACATAATCCAGCCTAACTTCAGACCTAAACATTTCCATTTTTACTGCCAAGTATGTCGCATGAGTTGTCCAAAACTATCATGTTCCATTGTGCAGGGGCTTAACTCTTGCCCATTTCACATTTTGCTTATAACAGATATTTTAAATAAAATCTAGCTAGAAATAACTTTGAAATTATGTTCAAAGTGCCACATGTACATACACTTATCTCTGTAATCCTATAATTGGAACAATCCTATAATACTGTATTTCAGACAAAGGTTTTTATTTTTTAAAAATCTCTGGTATTTAAACTTGTTCTCATACAGATCACGTTAGACTTACTTTGGGATACGAACAAGAAGAACCGTATCATTGCTCTAATCTCAGTCTGATGAATATTCAAAATGCAGGAGACAATCCAGTTAAGACACAATATTAATGTTTAATACTGTTTATTTCTTTTGAAATCAATGAGGGCAAAATAGCTTAAATATTGACAATTTCAACCTGTATGACTTGAATTCCATTCAGTGAAGTTTCTTATTAAATTTACACAGGTAAACATAAATACTAATTCTTCATCCATTCAAACAGAACCTAAACAATTAACCCATTCTGCAATGTAGTGCTTTTGTAGCATTGCCCCAATGCCTAATTATTATAAAATGCACTCCATACCCTGAAGTAATAATGTGTCATAGTAAAGAGGAAATCTTAAAAGTATCTTCAGCTGTTTTGACTTTAGCACTTTTGATACAAAACTTTGTCTCAAACTCTCTTAAGACAATGCAGCATCATTATAACAAGCCACAGTTATTGTGAACAACCTCTAAACATAGTACGTACAATAAAACATAACTTCTGAACTGCGGAATAATCAAATATCAAATGGAGAGAGTACTGTGCTCTTAAAAATTAATAAATAATTATCCAGATATTATTTCAAATAGTTATCTCACAGGCTGGTCATCTAGTTGATTCAAAGTTTACATTTTAAAAAATTCACAGAATGCAATATATTTGTACAGTTTATTAATCTGTTTGGGCTGTAAGTTCTTCATCTACCAGTTTACTAAACTAGCCCATGCAGCTGTATCCCAACTACAGTGGATCCCATTTATAAATAGACAAAAAAGGTAAGAATTTTTAGTTCCTTTCACTCTCAGCCTGCTTGGGCTATAGAAAACTGCATTTGAAGCTCAGGTTCACACTGAGCAGTGCCCACTTTAAATAAGGAGGGGGAAAAAACCTATACCTCATGGATTGTGAAGAATACTTTGCACTCTCGCTCTCGCTCTCCCTCAATCCATCGATTCCCCTAGTGACCTTCTGTAGCATCAAAGCACAGAGTGAACCTAATCTGACCTCAGGTTTATGTGCATTGTTTTATATTGAGAGACTGGAGCTACTTACAGTCCATTCCATTGTCTCTGAAGATATGCAATGAAGTATTCTAGATCTGTTCCTGCAGAGAACTCTTCATTCACTTGGCATTTCCTTTTTCTCTCCCTCTCTCTCATTCCTCATCTTAAAATTCTTCCCTTTGCTGTTTATGAAATGCCTTTCTCTCCCACCCCCGACCCCAACTACCTTTTCTGCAGTGGACAGCTCAAATGAGCAACTTCAGACTTTGACTAATACTCACATAACTCTCAGTAAACAACATCCTTCACACAGATCTATAACTAATAATAATGCCCTTTATTAAGCTCTCCTGCGAAACAATATGTCTAATAAAAGCTGCTCTCCATGCCGTTTTAATTATAATAAATCACCTTCATTATGATGCATACTTCAATATAACATGGCTAATGTTTAGCTACCTAAGATGCAATTGTAATGAGAAGAGAAAACAGACACATCTTCTACAAAGTTATTTACACACACAGACACAGACACACACACATACATATGGGCAAAAAATGCAGCTGTATCTTCCTGCTTTGCAACATGAATTTCAACAAGTTTTATCTTACCTTGCCGTTCATAACATCGCGGCTGAGGAGTAGGGAAGGGGGAAGCCCTGAAAAATGCTGTATACACAAATAATAGCACCTTGGCTGCCATTTGCTAGCATAGAAAAATAAGTCCTTGCAGTGCAATCATTTCTTTATAAATGTATAAAAGTATTTTACCACCCCGTGCAACAAATCAGCAAAGAGACTATAGGCTGTTGTGCACCAGTACCTGGGGATTTCATGTCAAAGTCAACTTCCTTGCCAATCTCATGGGAACTGTGCTGTGCACATTCTCATGAAAGGTGTGAAAATCTGATTTTCTAAAATGGATCAGTAATTCTCTATGAAGGGGGAAAGGATCGATAAATCTTTGCTAAGTAGATTGTAAAGGAAAAATTATTCTTTTAGTGACAGTACGTTACGATCTTCCAAACAATCTCAATAAACTAAAGACATAGCATTTCTCTACCAGCTATTTCTGACTTCTGATATATTTTTGTAATCTCAGATCATTCTGAAATGCACATACATTTATATTTTCTAAGCAATGTTCCACACTGAACTTGATTTATGACTATATACCATTATAATGCCAGCCTTCCAGTGGAAAAAAGAAAGTCATGAGCCAGTTCTAACCTGAAAGACGTGATACAAGGAAATGTCATTACAATCATGCACACTTATATGTTTGCTACTGTGTCACTCTTTTTTCTAATGACTTTGTATGTGTCCTGTGAATCCTGACTGTACTTTGAATATTCAGGCATTGCGATACATAGAGGGAAACACACACTGTCAAATTAGACAAGACCAAAATATAAGTAGTGGGACGTAATTAAATACCTATTTGTAGTTTGACACTTGTGGTGCTGCGGGTTAAACCGCAGAAGCCTCTGTGCTGCAAGGTCAGAAGACCAGCAGTTGTAAGATCAAATCCATGCGATGTCACTACGCAACGTAGTGAGCTGTCATTGCTTGTCCCAGCTCCTACCAACCTAGCAGTCCAAAACCATGTAAAAATGCAAGTAGATGAATAGGTACCACCACGGTGGGAAGGTAACGGTGTTCCATGTCTGATTGCACTGGCCACATGACCACGGAAACTGTCTTCAGACAAAGGCTGGCTCTATGGCTTGGAAATGGTGATGAGCACTGCCCCCTAGAGTCAGACACAACTGGATTAAATGTCAAGGGGAACTTTTACCTTTTTAAAATATAAGTGCAATACACACTCACATACATCTATATATTTAAATCTATGGCTTGTGCTAGTTCCTTTGTTCCACCAAACCTCCTACCAATACTTCTTATTAAATGTATCCATTTACTTTGACTGTGACTCAAACCTGCCATTTCATGTTAGGTCTGCATGTGATGCCATCATAACTACATTGTAGTGCCAGCATAATATTTTGTAATGCTGCAAAGCCACAGTTGTCAAAAGTCCATATTCTGAGTATGTAACATCACTTAATTTTTCATCATTTGGTTTCTCTCATTTGGTAACTACATTGCAGCTGAACACACTGCACTGAAGAGGAAGTTGCAGTGAAAGGAGCATTGGTGTACTGGTAAATTTTGAAGTGCATGACCTCATTGTGACAGTCCTCTCAGCCACGCCCCATGCAATGAAAAAAACAGCAGTGTTGATACACTATTGTAAAGGGTCACGATAGTTCCCCTTTTATTAAAACAAATAAAAGAAAAAAAGGTTCTGTCATAATAATCTACAAAATTACACTGACAGAAAAAATTTACACCTCTTCAGCAAATAATTTTAAATATGGCATTTACAACCCAGACTTCCTATCAATACAGTAAAAATCCAGGAAAATAATACAGTAAAAGTTTAGGAAAATAAACACTGTTGTTTTTTGATGCATTTACCCTTTTATGCCAGTTTTTCTGATAGATGTATTAGATGTATCATATTCTCCAGTAAAGAGTATGCTCACCTGCAGTTTCTCCTATATGCCAGGGACAACAGGCCTCTGAGCAAAATGTACCTCCAGCTGGTGCCTGGATTGGACCAGCGGCACATGTTCTCTACCTTGATGACATGGGGAAGTGGAAGAAGGAGTGAAGGCAACTAAACTCCTTAGCGACCAGTTGAGTGTACAACTGGCTTTTCTTTTCCTTACTTTTCCTGCATAGAGAAGGTAAAGGAAGAATGAAAGGGGCCCAGAGGTACATGACAGAACCAGCTGAGGTTTGATCTCGAGATACACCTGGTGCCTTGGGGTGCCTGCCAAGTAAACATGTGTCACTGCTCCTTCCTATCTTTTGCCACATGGAAGAATATAAATCTCTACCTTCTTCAGGGGGATGGGCTTCAGAGAGGGGAGCGAGGCCTCCTCTCAAGGCACCATGGACCAGACATGAAGGAATGGCAGAGCACAGTTAGCCTGTGGAGCAGATGGTTGCCATCCATCATCTAGATGGCCCTGTTTCAGGATAACAAGCCTAAACTCCACCCATACTGAGATTATTTTGTATAACACAATTATGGAAATAGCCACAATAAATCTTAAGGACTATGAAACAAAGATAATGAGGGGCTCTCTAGCACATTGCATAATGAAAAGTAACTCTTCACATATTCAGATATGCACAAAGGTAAAATTAGCCCAAATCAGTCCAACATTGGATGGACTTAACTTAATTTTGTATCTTTCTTTCTCTCTCTCTGTAGAAGATAGACCATGGAAAGGATATTTATTTATTTATTTATTTATTTATTTATTTATTTATTTATTTATTTATTTATTTATTTATTTATTTATTTATTTAAGACACTTAAATCCAATGACCCCTGAAAACAAAATTAAATTCCAAGAAAATGAAATGCCCCCAAAAAAGTAACATTTAATGATTTAGTTGCAAGTGAATTTTAAGACGCAAAAAGAAATATAAAAAGGGCATAAAAAAAAATACAGGAACTAAAAATTTCAAGACAAAAAGTCTAAAACTAAATTAAAATGGGAGGAAAATATATATTCATTCACACTGTAAACAGGCTGCAGCCATCTTCACAGGTTTGGCTTGCTCCAGCGCCCCCCTACCGCCCCCTTCTGCTCCAGTGCCCCCACACCGCCCCTTTTTGTTCTACTGCCCCCCTGAAAAATGAAATCGCCCCCTGGGGGGCATTATCGCCCATGTTAAGAACCACTGCTCTAGACCATGTCTATTCGGAGCGGCTTACATAGATAAAACAGAACAAGATAAAATATCTTGAAGAAGATTACCATATAGGTCGACCATGGAAGTTGACAGGGGGAGTTGGAGAGGAAGAAGAACAAGATCAGCTTCTTCCTAGTTTATAAGAGGAGTAGTGGTAATTAAGAACAGTTCAAGTAAGCACTGATGACACTGATTTACAAGAGAGGAGAAACTGGACTTTTCCTTCATGCACCCATAGCGATCCAGGCTAATTTGAAATATATGCAATTACATATTATTAGTTTATGTACCTGGCTGTCAGAGGTTGGGAGTTAAATTTCCCACAGTGCCTCCTGGGAGAAGAGCCAGACTATGTGACCTTCTTGGGCAAGTTGCACAGTCCCAGGGCACCCCCCAGAAGAAGGGAATTTTAAACCACTTCTTAGTACTTTCTAGCTTAGAAATAAACTTGAAAAGGGTCACTATAAGTCAGAATTGACTTGACAGCACATGATTATTATTTCTTTTGTGAGATTTGCTCATGTGCACTAGCAGCCTACAATCCGATGCAGGGAGCGAAGCTCATCCCACCGCTGAAGGATGAAGCCCCTTTCTGCTCAGACCAAATCTCATTGATGCTCATGCATTCATTAATGTGCAGCAAAGATCACATTTTCCTTTATCAGTGAAAACATTTTAGTTTGTTAGAGAAAGCCAAAAACAGATAATAAAAGGGATGTTTTTCTTTTACCCTTGATTCAAGAAAAAGTGTATTTCTGAGCAGCATGTTAGTTTGACGTAAAAAATTATTTCACCTAGCAGTAGGGCATGCAGTGCAAACTGTTTTTAAAACTACAGAAGATACATGTGAAGAGAACACCCATGGGAAAGGAAGCGGCATCACAACGATGTACTTTATTCATAAAGGCTGAGATATCTTTTAAATATTAAGTGCTGTTTGGTGCTACATTTCCACACATCATGTTCCCATTAATGTCAATGGGAATATTGTATAAAGAGCAAGAATGGGTTGTGGCCTTTAGCATCTTCTGCATTTATTTTATTTTATTTTATTTTATTTTATTTTATTTTATTTATGTATTTATTTATTTATTTATTTATTTATTTGCCAGAAGGAAGGCTTCAAAAAGTTTATTTAATCCATCAGCCTAAGGGACTCCAACATTATAGCACTATCTGTTTTTGGTCAAGCCTAAGTAACCTTCAGGCTTCAGCAAACCTTGACAGAGCACAGAAGGAGAAGCTGGTGATAGCCAAATGCATGAAGAAAATAAGCATTAAAAAAACTATAATGAATAAAATATTAATAAGAGAAGGAATTATTGCTTCTATCATTTTTTATACACTTTCCCCACTAATACACTTTTCATTAAAATTCTGCAGTGTGGAAAAAGTGGCTGAAATCCCATTGCATTAACCTACAATAATTTCTAACCCTCACCCACACCCATGTTCCACAGGGCTCCGTTGGGATCCTTTTCATTGATGGAGCGGAGAAATCTTTAATTTCCAGAAATTGCTGCTAGTGGGATGTTTTACTGGTGGCACGGATTTTTGGAAATTAAGGATTCCGTCCCACTCTTGTTCTGCCTTTCAAATGGCTTTCCCACTTCAAAAGGGATCCCAAGGTAGCCCTGGCTTGGAAAATGTGCCATAGTTGATGATGTCATCAGCTTTACACAGGGTTAGTTATTCTACTGGATTTCATCTCTCTCTCTCTCTCTCTCTCTCTCTCTCTCTCTAATGTGTGTGTGTGTGTGTGTGTGTGTGTTCAGCTGCTCGCTCTCTCTTGCTCTCTCCCTCTGTGTGTGTGTGTGTGTGTGTGTGTGTGTGTGAGAGAGAGAGAGAGAGAGAGAGTAAATTCTTTCCTTTGCTAGAGGAGAATCTCCTCTAAGTGATTTGAAGCTGTGCATTATAGGGAGACACCAAAGATTACCGTATTTTTCGCACCATAAGACACAATTTTTTCCCACAAAACGGGGGTGGAAAGTCTGTGCGTCTTATGGAGCGAAGAAAACAGATTATATTTTCCTGTTTTCTTCTCATAAAAAAATGGTGCATCTTATGGAAAGGTGTGTCTTATGGAGCGAAAAATACAGTATTTCCTAAGCTGAGACATCCCAACTGTGGAATTCACTCTTCCCAGCAGCCTGGTTGTCACTGGCATTTCAGTGTCAAGACAAGATTTACCTATTTTTTGGATCTTAGTGACCATAGTTTCACTTCTGATTCACCACTGTAATGGATGATCTATTTTTGTTATGCTCTTATGATTTTACATCACATATATTTACTGTAACCTGCCTTCCCCGAAAATAAGACAGGGTCTTGTATTATTTTTTTGCTCCAAAAAAAGCATTAGGGCTTATTTTCAGGGGATGTTTTATTTTACAGTCATGTCATCTTTTTCTGGTTGCTGCACAATGGTGGAGGGTGGGGTTTCACTTCACTGGGGCTTATTTTGGGGGTAGGGCTTATATTACAAGCATCCTGAAAAATCATACTAGGGCTTATTTTCAGGTTAGGTCTTATTTTCAGGGAAACAAGGTAATATGGGAAGAGAGAAACTTTTAAACAAACAAACAAGACTGAGTTGCTTAGAAGGTAAGAGAACCTCTATAATTGAAGCTTTACTTGTACAGGTAGGCCTAGTTATCTCATTTGAATAACGTGTGTGGAAGCTCTAGGCTTTCCATCTTGAAATATGTATTTTCAGTTTTCATCTGAATCGTTGCATCAGTTACAATGTACAGTAGCATATTTCACAGCAGAGACTGCTTATCATATGCTTTTTCCCCCTTCTCTGGGCACTTTGTTAAGAGTAATATAAGGAAATTCAGGTACTTAAGGAGACAAGCAGACTACATAAGTTAAATACATATTTATTTTTTAGAAATACAGCTCTTCATAGCACCTTTAAAATACTTCTTCAGGAGACCCAGAAAATTCGTGTTTAAAATGAATGAAATTATCCCAAGTGAGCACAAATAGAAGCCTAGGCTGCTAAAAAGACATTTGGAAATCTCAAAACACTTAGAAAAATATGCATATGAAATCCATTACCAAATTATACAAAAGTGGCTGGATTAATTCTGTGTTTGTTAACAAAGGAGGAAAATTCCATACACTAAAGACAGAAATACAAGTTGCTGATTTCTCTTTTCTGTCTTCCGGTAAAACAAGAGATCCATTTTTCCTCTGCCAAGAAGATAGGAATATTTGGGGCGGGGGGAAGGGAAATACATATCTTGTTTTACCAGACATCCCTATTTTCTGATATGTTTCTGAAATTTAATAACATACCTCAAGGAGAGGATAGCTTACTTGCCTGTAACCATAGTTCCTTGATTGGTGATCTGTGAATTCACTGACTGGACCTTGCACAATGATCCTTGGAAACTTCTTGAGCTTAGTGACACCAAAACTGTACTCCAACAAGCTCACTTGCTTGCCCAACAGCAGTCATGCCAAAAGAGACAAAAGGACAGCTCAATCAAATGAGGTATCCAGCTTGGCTCTTACAGTTGTGATCATGTGGCAGCTCTGCAAATATCCAGCAGCTGGATACCTCTGAGGAATGCAGTAGACACTGCTACCTGTACCAACTTCCCTTAAAGGGCCGTTATGATAGCTAGCATCTCCACCTTGTTGGTGTGCTGATGCTTCTCTCCGTTTGTCCACAGGGCAGGAATGTCTCCACCTAGGCAGTGAGCATCTGTGGTAAGACGGATAGTAGGCTGTAATGGGTGGAAGGAATGCCCAGAGAAAGATCTCATTCTGCAAACTAAAGGGTCACCTAATGGAGATTATCTTTTTATTCTGTTGTGGAGTTGAGAACCATCCCAATGTAGTGCATAATGTTTGTGGGCTCAAGATATGGCTCGAGCGTGAGTATGGATAGGCTAGAGATAAAAGTAGAGATACACCATCCTATAATAATATTTACTTCTTTACTTCTACCCAAGATCTTTTTTTTGCTAGTATAAGGACAAAGGTGGGAGGGGCAACCTGGCTTCCCAGGAGAGTGTATTCCACACTTAAGCTCCATGCCTGAGTGGGGATTGAAACCCAAATGTCAGTCTATCCATTGTTTACAGCCAGGCTCTCAGATACAATTACATCTGTTCATATATATGAGACAGCACAGGCATTGTTTAAACTATAATAATTACTCAGTGAGGTAAAAAAAATTTAGGGGGTGACTACACTGCAAATTGATTCACAACCTGTATTACATTTTAAATTGTAATCAGTGATCACACTGGGGCTACAGATTGATTTGGGAGTTCACCGTTCCAATGCATCCAGTATGGACCTCTTTCCTTCCATCCTCTGGTCCCATATCTGCTGATCTTTCCTTCCTCTGGTCCCACTTTTGCTGATCCTTTTATGGTCTGCTGTGAAACCAGTTTCTCATTTAAAGTGTCAAACTACTACATTTTTCAAAAACTTTTCTATAGAAAAATAAAATGGAATGGTACTTCACAACATAAAACTACAGAATATCAAAAGTCTGAACAGTAATTTTGCAAAATAAATCATAATTCACACATCAGAATGATTCCGTAATAGGTCAGTTTAATATCCCAGAATTTTTTTTTCAAAACTGGAACTGGGCTTCTTTCCACTTCTGGATTGCCTCTTTGTTTCTTTGTCCCCTTTCCTTTCCTTTCTTTTTTTGGAGGGGGGGCGCAATTTTGGCAGTCTATGCAGCCCCTTGAGGGCCCCAGAGCCAGAAAAATCAGGTCCTGAATCTTTCAACTGCTCTAGAGAATTAAACCCCCTAATCTAGAGGTTTTAAAAAAAGACCAAGACTTTTTAGCTCACTACACATGTTACTAAGAGTTTTTTCACTACAGTCTTATGTGTATAGGGACATGGAAGGAAACTTCCCAAAGAATGTGATGACTGTGAATACATTTATGCAACCCCTGAATGGTTAATCGTTCTATTCTGGAAGTACCACTGGATTGCTTCCAGCATGAACAAAGAAGCCGCCCAGCAGTGGTTTTGCTTGGCACAACTCCAAGTTCAACACATCTAACTTTTTTCTGAGATTAGAGATCAGTGCATCATTACTTCAAAAATTTAAACCTAACAATTGGAATTGGTTTACATACATTTTGTATTAGTTAATTGATCTACCTATTGCTGGAACGTTTATATAATTAATACTTTGAAAGTTCATTATCAGAATCACAATTGAATTCTCATCTTCTGTATCCAATTTTACTCAGTTCTCCATTCTCTACAGCCATGTAGAGTGCATACCTAAGCATGTGTTCTCATTGTTGTATACCATGTGTCTGAAGAAGTAGGTTGTAATCTACAAAAAGTCACATTGAAACAAATCTCTTAATCTTAAAGGTGCCACAAGTTAGGTTTTGCTTCTGCTTTTGTAAATGCTTCTCTCTTTAGTCGCCTATGTCTTTTAAAGCTACATTTCAAAGATGAAAGGTGTCTTTGCCCAATTTTGTAGGAACCTTCCTTAATAGCCCACTTCATCCAGCAGGGTCCTTGATCTCTAGTGTAGCATTTTGAGAAGGCTATGGAGAAGAAATGGAAACTCACTTTCGTCAGCCCAGTTGCACTAAGCTAACACAGGATCCAATATCTGGATGAATATTTGAACTTAGTTATTATGTTCTAGACATGTGCTATCAGAACACTTCCAACTTCTGGCTATTCTATGAATTAATGAATAATTATCTCCAAAAGGCCATAGTGTTATTGAAGTTAAAAAAAATCAGCAGTGGTTTACTATTCATTACCTTCTTTTGCACAGTATTAACAAGAGTCAATAAGTGTCACTACGTTGTCTTTGAAAGATCCTCAGTAATTCCACTACTGCTGCCCAGTAGCCAACCTTCAAGAATTTCTCCACTTTGTTTACCATTGGAACTATCAATTTTCTTATGCTGATACAACCATGAATTCCTGAAGAGAGTGGATCCACTTCTGTCCAGAGTATCAACTTTGAGAATTCCACCTTCACTGATTGCATACAATTTAGCTCTCCTGACAGTATTGCTCTCAAGTTCCCTGACACAAACTCCTTTAATATGTGAAGGTGTTTATTCCAGAGAGAAATGTAATGAATTAAGAGTAATTAACTAATTCTTGCCAAATTGTTTCCAAGGCCTGCCAGACATTGTATTTTATTGTATTTCCCTGCTCCTGCCATGCTCAGCAGCACAGTATGCTATGATGTTGGGACATATGATTCTGTGCGCAAGGAACAGGACATATGAGGAAGAAGGAGTAACATTTGTAAGGAGGTATGAATATGAAAATATATAATATAAATGTTGAATCAAATACAAGTTGTGCAGATGTGTATTCTAACCCTGTATAAATATAAATATGCAAAATTAAATAAAACTATATTAAATATAATCCATCACACAGGCAAAAAATTATTTATTTATTTATTTACTTATTTATTTACTTATTTATTTATTTATTTATCTCATATGCCACCCACTCTACCCAAAGGTCCTTGGGTGGCTTACAACAATTAAAATACAATAAAAATACAATAAAAAGATAAAATAATTAAAATAGATACTCTAAAAATTGCCATCAGGACCCACAGTTGATATTAATTGAATTAAAAACCTTCTGGAACAGGAAGGTTTTGACCTGGAGCCAAAATGTCATCAGCGTCGGCGCCAGACGAATCTCAGTCGGGAGGGCATTCCATAGTCTGGGGGCAGCTGCCGAAAAGGCCCTTTCTCTACAAGCCCTCCCTCTTATCTCATTGAGGGACGGCTCTCTCAAAAGGGGCCCCTGGCTAGATCTTAACTGCCGGGTAGGTTCATATGGAAGGAGGCGGGCCTTCAGGTATCCAGGGCCCAAGCCGTTTGTTGCAAGCAATTTGGCTTTTAAGATAACTGATGTTTACTCATAACATTGCTACACCTTCTAAGACACATAAAAAGGTATTATTCATGTTTATTTTCATAGAAATGAATTTAATTTAATAGAACAGTCTCAAACTGGTCTGCTCCGAACTAGGTCCCACTGACTACCATGGTCCTCACTACCACAGAGATGTGTATATGTTATAGTCTAAGCCAGTGGTTCTTAACCTTTTTGAAAGAAACGCCCCCTTGAGCCATTGAGGAAGTTATCATCGCCCCCCTCCCCGTGGTGATGATATCTTTTATTTATTTATTTATTTATTTATTTATTTATTTATTTATTTATTTATTTATTTATTTAAGACACTTAAATCCAATGACCCCTGAAAACAAAATTAAATTCCAAGAAAATGAAATGCCCCCCAAAAAGTAACATTTAATGATTTATTTGCAAGTGAATTTTAAGACACCAAAAGAAATATAAAAAGGGCATAAAAACAAATGCAGGAACTAAAAATTTCAAGATAAAAAGTCTGAAACTAAATTAAAATTGGAGGAAAATATATATTCATGCACACTGTAAAAAGGCTGCAGCCATCTTCACAGGTTTGGCTTGCTCCAGCACCCCCCTACCGCCCCCCTTCTGCTTCAGTGCCCCCACGCCGCCCCTTTTCGTTCTACTGCCCCCCTGAAAAATGAAATCGCCCCCTGGGGGGCATTATCGCCCACGTTAAGAACCACTGGTCTAAGCTACTCGTATCATAACAAACAACACATTGATTATAATGTGACTGAATCAGACGTTTTTCTGCTCTAGACTTTGATCTCCAGACCTCTGAACCTTGCTTAGGCCCCTAAACACAAATTCTGTGTTTTCTGTGGTGTCACAGGTTTTGTAAATAGTCATCATTGCATTCCTTCATATTGCTTTCTGTGGCGATCACCCTGATTTGGCTCAGGTAGAAGATTATTGGCATGTACCAATGAGAGCTGTTGGGAGGCGGAGCCAGAGAAACTAGAAGGGAGGGGTGAGTCTGAGTTCAGAGAGACAGAGAGAGTGTTTAAGTAGTGATTAGTCAGAATGTGACCTATATTAATAAAGATAGAAGTGGTTAAAGTAAAATACAGAAACTTGGTGCAATTTTAAGAATGTGCTTAAGAATTATTCCTGAAACAATTTGTAATCAATAAACCTGTTTCTGTTTAAAAGTTCACTACTGAATGGACCTCAGTCTTTCATAGGAAATAAAGAGATCAACTGGTGGCAGCGACGAAAAGGGGGTGTTGAGATACCTTTGTGAGCTCTGTGTTTGGTGAAACAAGCTCTGTGTTTGGTAAACGCAACACTTGCCATTTTCCTTTTTCTCCCCCTTGTATACTTATTTGCATTTGGAATATTCCTTGCAGCATGCTGAAGTTTGTTCTTCATATTTAGATGATGATGAAGAAATTGCTTTTGTTATTTTTCATTAGTAATATCCATTTGGGAGGCAATATGGTGTAGTGGACAGAGTAGAACTTTGCAGACCTGGGCTAAAATTCTGACCATCGAAATTAACTAGAGAAGGCAATGGTAAATTACCCCTTCAACATCTTGCAGACTATAAAAATCCTATTAGGTCTGCTACTGGAAGTGATTTGACAGCATGTAAGAATACCTATTTATGATATATCATCATATTGTGCTCCCTATATCTTATTAATCAATCAGTAAAGCTTTGAACAATTTCATAGTATTTCTTTAAGTTGGAAATATTTACCATTCTAGTTCAGGGACATTATAACAAGATACCAAACATGGAAAATTGCACCAAAGCACACAGTCAAGGATATTTAAACTGATGTCTGGTAGCTGCTGCCACTAAGTAAAACCAGTCCAGATTTCAAAAGTTCATGCACCTTTTGTTATCTTCCATTGCTATTAGCTCTTGTTCCAGTCCCATTCAGATGACTGTGGATTGTGTGTTCCTCTCCAGGACTCGAGACTGAAGCTTACATGTTCAAAGAAAGCAAGATGGGTTGCAGCTAGTATTTTCTCACTGCAGTTTAGAAGGTAACTGTGACACTGACTGCTGGTAGTGAAAGAGCATCGTAGGAGCCTGCCACTCTCAGAGAGTGAATAAATATTAATTTGGATATATGGGCAACTCTTTTGGCAGTGCCTCATTTGCTCCTTGATCTCAAGCTGCAGAGGAATCAAACCAATTATTTCTGAAGAAAACAATAAGCCCAACTAGGGCAAGGAAAGGATGTGCTTCCAGAAAATGAATGCTTTCCAATTTCTTGTCAGTGGTCAAGTCTCCCTCCACGAAACATCAAACAAAAGGTTGGAGTCAGAGAAATGTAATGATTCATACCTGTGTTTTAATTTACACTCAGTAAAAGTGCAAGTACTCCTGTCCTCCTTAACAATGAAGTTATGCTGCAGAAGGGCCAATTCAAGGTAGCCCTGGTTAAGAAAGAGTAATTTAAAACAACTACATAAAAACCTTGGAACACCGAGCTATAAAGATGGAGGGGGGAGGACAACACCTTCTTTGTGTTTATGGGAAGAAGCAGTTCTCTGCTATATTAGTGAAAAATAACAACTTCAGACAGCCAGACACATGCTGAAATGTTTCAAATGAAATCAAACTCTGAGAAATTTTTTAAATGTTTTCAACACATCAGCATGAAACATCGACCTAGTTGGAATCACTTAGATCTAAAGCAAATGCACTGATTGTTTTCACAGCATGCTTTTCTTCTTCAAGCTGCAACAGGCAGGCTGGCAACTGCTGTTCGGAAAGGTTTTCAGCCCCCTGCCTTGGTCTACTGTAGCCTGTGACACGATCAATAGCAAGGTTAGAAGGCAGAGGAAGCTAAGGAAAGATTATGAAGATGAGGTGAGTGACAGAATTACCTTACAGGATTTGTTCTCTCTCACTCACCTTGAATCTCATCCACCTCAGACAAAGACAGAAAACTGTCAAGGTACAAAAACACACACAAGAAAGAAAAAAGAGGAGGTGCTCCATGTTGAGTGTGAATGTGAATGTGAGGGGAAAAAACAATTTTAAAAAGCAGCTTTCACACAGTTATGTAAAGAGATAAAAGAGAAGTGATTCTGCTGGAGAATGTGTTATTTCTTTGTTGATAGTCTGTCAGCAAATTAAAGAAATTTAATCTATGAAATTTATAGGATTTAATGCTTTAATTAATAAACCAAATCTACATAAGATTGCTTAGCATCAGAAAAAATAATTTTGGAGGGAAAGTGTAATTTCTGCTACTCAGCTGCTCAGCTGCACATTTTATAGCAAATAGCATTTTAAAGGAGACCTGTTTTAGTAATACTTGGAAATACTGATGCTTAGTCTGCAAGCCTACAAACAAATATCCATCTGGGAGTAAACAAATCCTGTTGGACATATGCTGCTTGCTTACAAGTAAACTGTTAAAAATCTTCTCGATATTCACAGGTTTATTTGAATTAATTTAATCAGTTAGCACATTAAACTCATTAACCATCATGACCTTATGGATTACTAATGCTGTTTTAAAAAAAGCTGGAGAAAACCAGCACATTGCTGCATCTTCCTTGGTTCTTCCCCATCAAGCTACAAGATGTTTAGTTAACTGAGTGTGCTGATTACAGTGTCTTCAGTCCAATTGATTACCTCACTCTTTTAATCTTGATGTCACTAATCCAGGTAGTATGCACTGACTGATTCAGGAGTGAATGGTGCTTAGTTCTGGTTTTGGCCTATACTTGCAAAATTCTGTCATCCCTATCCCTGATGCCAGGTCCTCTTGATGTCACCAGCTAATTCATACAGAAACCTGTTTATGCACCTCAGTATGATAAGCTTCTGTGTGACTATAGTTGCTTTCTATATCAGCAGAGAGCTTCCTTATAGCCTTTAACACTGATGCCATACTCTCAAAGAATAGAACAGGGTTACTGAAAGAGCAATATTCATTGTGTTTGATGTCTGTAACATTGTTTGGATGTTTGTTCATCACATTCCACTGTTTTTGACATCAAGTTTTCTTAAGAAGTCCCTGTTCCATTCTGTTCTGTTCTGGCTTTTACCTAGTCCCCAGAAAATGTTATTGCAAAGCAAAGACCTTTGAAAACTGGTGGCATGGGAGGGGAGGTCCTATGTAGGCCGCTGGCTCCATATTGCCCACCTCTGTTTTCCAGTTTTACATTCAGTTGCACAAAGTGAGACTTGCTAGGTGCACTCTGTACAACACCAGGAGTCTCAAATCCTTCTCTGCTTGCCCAGACACTTAAGCGCCAGCCTCATTACACCACACCATTTGCTGTGCATAAGATCAATTTGACCTTATGTGAACAATGAGTGAGCAATGGTGGTGGTAGGCAAGCAGCTTGTCTGCTATTGGACAAATTCCAGGATTCCATGGAATGTGGTTTGAAAATCACTGTGGACAAAACAAAACAAAAACAGAAGATAGAAGATATCTGATGCAGGAAGGTTGAACATATAAAATTATATATAAACCATTGTGCCTTTCCTTAGTAAAATGGAAGTCTTGTTTAATATTGAAATTAATCTAAGGAGCATTTAAGAGCTTTAAATAGGAGATGTAACAGATTTTCTCAAATACTGAGGTGTCTGCAACACACATAAATGTGTCATTTTGAAAAACTTTTCCCTTGCACAAATTATTCCTGTTTACAAACCACACAGACCCACTCAGCTTTTTCTCATCCGTTTGCATAATACTAGCTCTGAGAGGCTTGTTGTCTACTGGCAATCCACACTTCAAAAACACTCCTGGCATGGGACAATGCAAAGTCCTTACTTAGTCTGTGGTATTGAGGGTCTATTTTTTGCAAAGGTTGTTCCCTACAAGTTGGGTAAAACACTCAGTATGAATAGTACTGCTTGTGTTCCACAGTATGTTTGGTAATTGTGCCAAATTTACACTTGAGGTTTCAATTAATCCCTTGTAAATGGAGAAAAGGAGGAGAGGGAGTTTTATGCATATACCAAAGCTTTTTGTTTCTTAAATTACACTCTTAGGGGGAGGATTTCTATGACATTTCACATGTTCTCTGTAATCTGCATTTGAACCCATTAGCAAGTTGAAACATGTTTATGAGTAATCTGGCCTTTCTCAGCAGATTACTCATAAACATGTTGAAACCCACCCATAAGTTCAAACATAGGTTGTAGAAGAAGAAAAAAATATGTCATAGAAATCCTCCCCTTATGAGTTCTTTGGCAAAAGAAGAGCAACAAGGAAAACTGTCCCACAGTACTATTCTGGGAAGAATTCTGTCGAAACACTTAAAGTTCTTGGGATATCACAAAAAACAACAAGACTTAAATATCCAGATAAAGATATTAAATGTTCAGATATATTAATATATACATAAAAAATTTTCTGAAACCAAAACTGGTTACTTTATTTTTCAGTGGATCCGTGTTCCTTCTGCTGTTCATCATTTGGCTCATGTCATATTTTTACTAATGCCTAAATCAATTTAAGAAAATCTTGATGTTACCTTCTGGTCTCATTTTTGCAGAAATACCTTCTTAGAAAATATTTTGTGAAGATGATTGTGATGTTCCACGCAGTGTTCCCTGTTTGTTTCACCCAAACACAGGTTCACCCTCTGGATACGTTTACTCTTTCTTCCGCTACCACCAGTGGATCTCTCATCCACACTGCACCATATATGTATCAGACACGTGCTGCCAATATAACTTGTTTATTTGTCTTTTGGTTTTTAAATCACAGATGTTCTTTTATTATTTTTTAGGATCACTCACTAAACTTCTTATATTAGATTACACGTTTGCTTATTCAAGTGAGGTATTTACTTATTTACATTAACCACCTCATTAATATTCTCTGACCATCTATTTAGCTTTCTTATTCCATTTATCTCCTTCTCATTCTAACTCTCCAATTTTCCAACTTTCTCTTCTTAACACTCTCCAATTCTCCTCTCTAACTGCCTCATTCTGTCTGTCTAATTGACTCCGCCCCTCCTGTCTTCTCATAGGCTCCTGCACTTGAGCTTTAGCTATGATAGACAGGAGTGATGTGGGCATTCCACCACAGTGGTTTTGTGCAGCAGTTAATAACAATGATATGGATCCAGATTTTGGTGCATGCAACTGGGCTGGGAGAAGATGTTTCCACTCCCTGTTCCCATGAGAGCACCTCCTGCCTCCTGAAAATGAACCGCTGATATAGATCGGATTCTCATAGTTTGCTAGATGTCTTCCTAGACACATGTTTTTGGGTATATTCCTAGTTTCTGCCTATAAACCATAGTTTCAGCCAGAGTTCTGGTTTTGTTTTGGTTTAGTCTCTGGCTCCTTGGTGCCCCACTAGTCCCCATATTCTCAAATGTGATGATTAGAGATGGGGGTATTCGTATACAAATATCCCCCCACAGTTGGAGATAACCCTGGATTCCGACACTGCTGCAATCCCCACAGAGTATAACTGCATTTTTACAGTATATGTTATTTTAACCTGTTTTAACTGATGTAAGCCATCACCAGTAGAGGGGCGGGGTAAAAACCGAATAAATAAATAAATAAATAAATAAATAAATAAATAAATAAATAAATAAATAAATAAATAAATAAATAAATAAATAAATAAATAAATAAATACAGAGCCTTCAAATGGCTCCAGAAATCGTGTTCGGCGAGCCACTCTTCAACCTAGCAGAGAGGCTTGTCGTTCTGCCTCCTGTCAGGAGTGGCGAGCCGAATGCGATCTTTGGAGCCATTGGAAGGCTCTGCAGAGGTCGCAGCAGCAGTGAAATAGTGAGTGGACCATCCAGCCCCAAGGGGCCGGACCCTCGTTATTTCCACCTGTGGGGGGATATTTGTATTTATATATGAATACGAATACCTCCATCTATAGTGATGATCTTAGAGTCAAGGAAAATGTTTGGAAGGTTTGCAGCAGAACAGAGGCAATTCTGTAGCAAGTAAAGTCTTCCTTCCCAGAAAAACTGCTGCTGCTTGGCTTAGGTTGCATTTTTCTTGAAGTAACATTAGGAAAAGGTCAAAAATATCTCATGATATTAATCTTCTAATGACAATATTGGGGAAATAAGCACCCCAGAACATATCATACACAAGGGTGGTACAGAACAAGCTTTTCCACAAATTCTAGTATGGAACAGATAGATGGTAGAGGGGAAAAGGGAGGTCTAAATATTGAGTAACATTGCTATGAGCACTGCATCAAAATACTGTATCTTCTATGCATTATATATCCAGACTTTTGTATGTGAAACTAGTCTGGTAGAAGTGGATTTTCCCATAGTATCCCTTCTAACCTCCTGAACATGGCAGAGAGAGTCAGGGGGTGAGGCTGAATGAAGTAGATTTTGTTGCAGAGGAAATGGAGGAATTAAGCAAATACATCTTCCATGAGAAAAAGTTCTCAGTATGAAAGATGCCTCTGTCCAATTTGTGGTGGATTCTCCCCAATCTTCTTAGTCTTTGCTCCACAGCTTAGTGGATTCAACATGGCTTTTAGTGCAAAGGCTGATAGAAATAGATACATTTCACCATGTGCAGAAATATCAGTTATTTGCTATCAAATATTTGTTTACATAACCTATTTTTAATTTTGTTTGTTTTTAATGTTGGCAGTAGATTGAAAAAGCCAAGTTTTACACTAACAAGCAAGGGAAATTTAAATTTTATTCTATATTTTCTTTCTTTCTGTTTTTACTGCAAAGCATAATAAGAATTTTTCAAGCCTTCACAGACCCCCTGTGAGGACATCGCAGCCCCCCAGGGGTTCACGGACCACAGGTTAAGAACCTATGATCTATACTATTTAGTGTCTTTATACAGATAAATTAAATTAGTGGCTGGGATTCCATATGCTCTACAATTATGGTGCTCTTTTAGATTTGTTTTAGTCATGCATGAGAAGATAACCAGCATCCTGAGTCCTTAGAGATAATTATGGCAGGAGAGCAGATAGTAGGTCATTGAATAATAAAATTAATAAAGTTAAACTGTAGTGTTAATTCCTTTAATGTACCTGACCATTTTGCACCTCTAAACATCCTGCTCATCTAATTTTTGTACAACCATTTGCTTACGATCTGCTTATATCAGTCTATTTGATATGATGCAAGGCCATTGTCGTTTATCCACTGAATATAACACACTGCATGAAATATTTCAATATTACCTTTGTTTCTGACAATCATCCTCTCTTTTTTCCCTAAGGTTAAAAATGCAAATAATGGAATAAATAATGTCATGTAACACTGCCTCTGTATTGATAACAATTAAGTGAAGAGAAATTCTGATACCATCTAGTATATCATCAATAACTGAATTTTGCAAAATTATTTCATGTATAGGTTTTAAAATGTATTCATACAAATCAATTTTTTAAAACAGTGGCTGACAAATATGAACTCATGTACAGTACAGCTGCAATCCTAAGCAGTAGAGCTAATTCAAAAAGCAAACCATACTCCACAAATATTTTTATAGAGTCAAAACATTTCCCCTCTTCAACATATTGGAACAAAAAGATGCACATTGCCCTTGTGTGGGCAATAATTCTCAAGGGCTGCTTTATTTGGCCAAAGTATTGTTATTGTGTAACCAAAGCTAATTGTTTACATACTGATGTCACATCATCCCATTCCTCATGCTCCCTGGTTGACTAGGATCACCTATATCATAGGTTCTTCACCTGTGGTCTGTGTACCACAGGGGGTCTGCAAAGGCTTGAAGAAGTGTTATGATGTTTTGCAGTTAAAATAGAAAGAAAGAAAGAAAGAAAGAAAGAAAGAAAGAAAGAAAGAAAGAAAGAAAGAAAGAAAGAAAGAAAGAAAGAAAGAAAGAAAGAAAGAAAGAAAGAAAGAAAGAAAGAAAAGGAAATGGAAAATGAAATCTTAATTTCTTGCTTGTTTAGGTAAAGCTTGGCTTTTCCAATCTACTGCCGCCATTAAAAACAGACAAAAGTAAAAATCAGGTATGTAAATAACTGTTTGCTAGCAAATGTTTGATATTTCTGCAGACAGTGAGAACATGCAAGTGAATGACGCTCCGCGGCTGAGAGACAGTATGTGACATTTCTTGCCACTGTACAGACAGTCAGAAGCCATGGGAAGAGAAAGTCAGAGTTAGTCAGTGTCAGTGTGACTGAATATTGGGACAGACTTCATGATTGTGTTTCTTCTTCAATTTGTGCTAATAAAACTGTTTGGTTATTGTCAGGTAAAGTGACTTTTCAATATTATCCCAGTAAATTCCATAACCATGTTATGAGTAGACCATGTCTAGATGGGCGGCATATAAATGCAATCAATCAATCAATCAATCAATCAATCAATCAATCAATCAATCAATCAATAAACAAACAAACAAACAAACAATGCATTTTGGCTCAGCCTCAAAATGGATTGTTGGCTGAATCTGAAATGTAAAAGAACTGATACTGTTGATAAGGGTGCATCCTGTTCAAAGCACAATGAAGCTTCTTCTAAACATTGTAAAAAGTGTTGCCTTTATAGCAAGGAATATAATTTGATGAGTCCCTTCCTGTGAAACTTTAAATAAATATTTGATGTACCTTAGGGTTTTAAATCTTGAGATATGTCTTGGTAGTCCATGGCAACAAAAGATATTTAAAGGGTAAAGAAAAGGTTAAGAACCGCTAACCTATGTCATTATTCTAATGCAGAAAATCCAGAAAATATAAGAAAAATTTGCCAATGAGACATCAAAATGGGAAAGTATGACTTGAAAAGACAAGAACATTATTTGTTTTTATTTATTTTATTTATCTGCCACCTTTCTCCCAGAATTGGAACCCAAGCAGTTTACAATACATAAAACAATGGAAAATTAAAGTCAGAACACTTTAAGAGGACTTCTTTCAAATACTATTGTTAGTTTGCCTTAAAAAAGAAAAAACAAACAGCTATAATCTTATGATCTGAGGTTCTTAATTGCTTAAAGCCTTCCTGAATAAGATGGTCTTTGCTTGCTGAGAAAAGTATAGCAAGGAAGTGGCAAACCTATCCTCTCTTGGCAAGGAGCCACTAAGAAGGCCCACTCCCGAATCCCCACCAAACACACCTCTGAAATTGGTGGGACCATGTGAAGGGCCTTTCCAACAGATCTAAAATCCCAGACAGTCTTATATAGGAGAATATGGTATTTCAGATAGCCTGGATTCAAGTTGCATAGGGTATTAGAGGTCATAACCAGCACTCTGAACTGAACCTGGAAATGGACCAGCAGCAACTGTAGCTGTTAAAGAAAGGGAGTTACACGTTCATTGTAACTACCCCAAGTCACCCTTATCAATGCTATCTGGACTGAGGGACTTTTAGCCTCCCCTACAGCAGTCCGTTTGACTAGACCAGTGGTTCTTAAACTTTGTTACTCAGCCGCTTTTGAACTGCAACTCCCAGAAACCCCAGTCAGCACAGCTGATGGTGAAGGCTTCTGGGAGTTGCAGTCCAAAACTCCTGAGTAACCCAAGGTTAAGAACCAGTGGACTAGACAATCGAAACGATATAATGGTCAGTATATACCTTTATAACACAAGGCAACATGGAGGTATAGGTCATTGCCTAAATTCATTCTACACATCCAGGTCAAGTACATTACACTAGAGCTTTGCCATTTGAACTTTTTAAGTTCACTTCCCAGAAACTGCCATTCTGGGAGTTCCACATGAGAGGCCCACACCTAAAGAAACTTAAATATAGCTCACCTAGGAAAAGGCCGAGTTGGAAGCCTTCAGGGCCTGGCTTGTTAAAAAAAGGAAGTTGCCCAGTGGTTTCTGGGAATCTCCAAAAAGTCCCTAAAAGTTCAAAAAACATGAATGGCACATGCCTATATTGCACAGTTTTGTGATGACCAGTACCAGTTTAGACTACAAGTGATTGTTCACATGACTAGATTTTTACGTTCTAAGTGCAGAGTGTTTCCTCGGTTTTCCTTGCTCAAAAACTTATATTTCTGTGTTGTGAACTTCTTCTACCATGTTTCCCCAAAAATAAGACAGGGTCTTATATTAATTTTTGTTCCAAAAAACCCATTAAGGCTTATTTTCAGGGGATTTTTTTTTTTCATGTACAACAATCTACATTTATTCAAATAGAGCCATGTCATCTTCTGGTTGCTGCACAATGGTGGAGGGTAAGGTTTCATTTATTGAGGTTTATTTTGGGGGTAGGGCTTATATTACAAGCATCCTGAAGAATCACACTAGGGATTATTTTCAGGTTAGGTCTTATTTTTGAGGAAACAGGGCATTTAATAGTATGGTGTTGGCCATAAGGCTCTGGCGTTATGAGATGGCCATAAGGCTCTGGCATGAACATACACTATGTGATATCTTTGTCATACACAAAAGCCATTGTTTGATGGTGCAGGCATGGTGAACAGATGACATGACTTCACTCTTACAGCATATCCATACAGTGGTGCCCTGCACAGCGAGGTTAATCCGTTCCGGATTAACCTTCGCTGTGGGAAACATCGCACTACGGAACACAAAAAGGCATTGGAACGCATTAAACACCGTTTAATGCGTTCCAATGCCATAGAATACTCACCGTTGTGCGATGTTTCCCAGGGGCCGGCAGCCGTTTTCGTGCCCTCCCCTCGCACACCGAGGGTGCCAAAATGGCTGCCATCAGCTGTCTGGTGGGTCCAAAATGGCCACCGGAACAGCCGAAAGGGGCCGGGGCGCAGCATTTTCGCGCCCTTGGTAAGCAAGGGGAGCGCGCGAAAACGCTGCCGGAAGCCCCGAAATGGGTTGCTGCGCCCCGGCCCCTTTCGGCTGTTCCGGCGGCCATTTTGAAGCCGCGGAACAGCTGATTGTCGGGTCACAAAGCGAAGGTCGGTAAGCGAGCACCTTACCGCCCTTCGTTCTGCGATTTCCCGCCTATACCGGCACCGTTTTGCGATCGCATTTGCGATCGCAAAAATGGCCTCGTAGAGCAAATTCATCGCTCTACGAGGCGCCCGTTGTGCGAGGCACCACTGTACTTTGATTATGAGACAAGTGTGTTTATTTGTATCAATGAATAGGAAGTGCTGGCTACAGCTCAAGAAGTTGGGTTGCTGATGGGAACATTTCCCTGTCCATTGCTTCTTAATAATGGTTTATTTCAATATGAACTGAATTAAATTCAACTGAAAGCCTGTTCCCACTTCCAGAAGAAACTGGCAGAGCAAGTGTATTTTTTGGATGTGGGATTAAGTCATTTGGACTTTAGCCCAAATCAAAAAGTTTTGTGGTGATGTCACTGACACCTTCATCTCCTATCAGGTGGGTCCAATAAGGAGGAGGAGGAGAATGGAAATGGAGGGGGAGAAGGACAAGTGGAAAGGGGGCAAGGTTTTTCCTCTGGTATATCTGGTGCATACGAACACACGCAAATGCACATATGCACATGCACACACAGAGAGGACAGATTTAGTTACAGCAAGGGAGGTGCGAGGGTGGTTTCTCCCACCGGGATGAATGAAAACTAAAACTTCACATAGAGAGTGAGTCTCATGGAGGATCCACCCTTCCCTTTGGACTCCAATTCCTGGAGAAACTCTCCATGAATCCCCATGATTTTTATAGGTAGGATCACCCCAAATCATGAAAGCATGGGTCCCAGGCATGAGTCTCCATGAATCACCATGAATTCTATGTATAAGATCACCCCAAATTTAAACAAACAAACAAACAAACAAAAAACAAGGCATGCCTTGGATTGGTAGTCTGAGGGCACAGATGGAATTTATGATTTGATTGTGGTGATCCCATATAAAAATTATATGAAATCCTGAAAGGGCTGGAAAGGGAAAGAGGGGGTGGAAATGGAAAAAGGGTCAAGGGGTGAGGGTGATGGCAGGTGACTGAGGGGAATAGAAAACAGGAAGGATTTGTAGGGGGTTAGGAGAAGAGGTTGGTTGAGGGATAGGGCAGAAAGGGAGAAAGTTGAGGGAGGGAGAGAAGGAAAGCTTGGCTTGGCTAACTGGTGGCTGTCAAAAAAAATACCAAAGAAACACAGAGCAGAGGTGTTCACATATGCAGAATTGATTCACTGGAATCTACCTCAAAATAAACTCACTCCACTGACAGAGTAGTCCGCTTGTGCACATGTGTTGTGTGTACACTTAAGTTTGTGTTATGTTTTTTTTCAGCAGAATGTGGATTTTATTATCAGTGAGATAGAGCTCTATATCCTTTAGAAGTAACCCTCAACTGAAACAAAGCCTAAAGATTTCATAATAGCTGAACAGATAGCCTACAATTATGCACAAAGCTGGATTGGATTTCTTTCCCCGTCACCGTTGTAGACATAGTACACAATCACAGTACCAACATGACAACTGAAGGATGGTTTACAACGACTACGCCTCCCTTGACTCCAAAGTAATTCTCCAGCTAGAGAACCAAACCATTTGTCTCTTGTCCAGCATTTATTATGATCATGACAGAATGCCCTTAATCATAAAGAATCTAATCTGTAAAACCAAAGCCAACTTGATAGGTCAGTCTGTGTAATCCTCTGTTTTCTTCCCCTTATCCCTTCTGGCAATATGACATAGATATTTTGATTGTTTTATGAAATTTGTTAAGAGCAGGCTACTGTATCTCACAATTATTATTAAGAGAAACTTTGAAAGTAGAGGAGTCAGAGTTGAATCTCTGGGCTGAGTTGAAACATATTTAACTAGAAGCAAATCAGATTAAGTTCCAGGTGGAATCGCTTAGACTACCTGAATTTGCACATTTCCAATCCAGACATCTGTCCCATATTTTTTAATATACCATTAAATGCAAGTCAAAGAATCCAAGCCTTTTCTTTCTCATTGCCCCCTTGGCCTCTTCATTTAACTTCTGTGCTCCTTGTTTTACAAGTATCTCTTGCTACAGCAGGCATAGAAAAAGAACAGATAGAAACTTCAAGAAATAATTGTCACCAAAACTCCCAGCTGCCTAGTCTCCCAGTTCCAGAACTCAGGAAACTGATTTATTTGGAATACAACTCTTAGAAGCCCTCCAAACCAGCAGAATGGTGACCAGCTAGTCACTATCCTGGCTGGGGAATTCGGGGGGGGGGGGGTGTTGTAGCACAAGGAAGTAACTTCTCTGAGATCTGCTTGTTTCATTGAAATGAATATAAAGGATAAGAATTATTCCAAGAATACAATGTTTATAATTATTTAGGGTAGAATAAATTCCCAGAATGCAATTTGGGATAAATACTTCTAAATTGATCACTCATATGCTATGCAGTGTCCTTTGGCAAATGTACAGTCTTTAACAGTTTTAAATCATTTTTACTGTTTCATATATTTTAAATTGTTCAAAATGGCTTCTATTCCCTGTCTGATTTATATATACTGTATAAATATCCCAAATCTTCCAGATAAGGATACAAACTGTAGTTGGCAATGTTGGACAACTTTGTCCAATCTACTTTCCCAGCAGTTCACACTTCCAGCACAATGGTATTATGTTTCACCTTATGTACTTCTCTGAATTTTGTGACACAGATTCTTAGTTCAAATAAGTTTTCAAATTTCAATGGAGAATGCACAGAAAATTGTGTATTTTAGAGTAAACCTATGTTTTAGAAAGAAATATTTACTATTTAATGCACATTTTAAACAATTGAACAGATGTAAAATTCTCCTAGGCCAGAAACATACTAAAATAACTGTCTCTAACTGTAAATTGGGTAAGTCTCAAATTCAGTAATTAAACAACAGCCCAGGCACTGCCTAGGATATATCAGAAGCTGATAAAAAGAATTGGCCATATGCTTTCACGCTTAGAAAACCATGAGTTTACTGTATTTCAGAGGTCATTGCAACAGCACTCTTTCACTTTCCAGGATACTCTAGGTCAAATGCCTAATCCCGGAAAGCTTCTCTTCCTTTTCCCCCCTACTATTTCATCCTCTGATTTACAATGCAATCCAAACTCAAAGACACACCAACTGTAGTGTTTATTGAATAGGCAGAAACCTCTTGTGCTGACACAACTCTCTTGTGCTAGCATGGCCATCTTGACTAGTTAGGATTTCATCCTAAATCCTTGGGCCTGCAAGTTTTTCAAAGGCTCAAACTGAATTAAGAAATGTGTTGATGGTGCAGACAAGACCACTGCTTTCCCTCTCACAAAGGTAGTCAGACTAGCACAAAGAGCAATTTATTTTCAACAAGCTCATAGATATTTTGCTACACTATATCTTTAATGACAAAGAAGTATCAAAGCTGCAAACCAATATCAGTTGTATTCCTATTATTTGTTATGGATTTATAGCTGCTACCTGTTGATGTGTCTAATGGGGTTCTAAATATTATGATGCATATGACTAACAAACCTTCAGTTGGGGGGGAAGTATCCAGCCCAAGTCACAACAAATTTAAATCCAAGTACTAGAATATAAACGTAGAAATCAGCATTAACTAGGATTAAATACATCAGTGTAAAAAACCAGTTTAAATGGGATCTGCATCAAACCATCAGTGCAGCACAGTGTGGTCTGCAGATTAAAGTCATGATTTTATCCTCTGATGTCTCCTGGCTGCTATATTTATGCTTGCCTAGAAGCAAACCATTCTCACTGTTTGCCACATAAAGATTCCTGTTGAGGATACTGCCATCCGTATGAGAGCTGTCAGCTACTAAAGATAAAGAGGAATCTCATTGGACAATATGATTAAGGCACAGTCTACACAAACAGCAGATGACAACAGAAAACTGTTTCTGGACTGTGTCACTTCAAGCAGCAGTAGGGGTTTTTATTTTGAAAGCTAAGAGTAACCTACACCTATAGCCATGAAGCTTGCAGGGTTACAATATATCAGGTTCCACTCTTAGTTAGGGGCAGACCCCACTGAACTCATGAGCCATGCATACTTCTGAACAGATAGGTATGAAGAGTCCCTAGTTTTCAGCCTAAGTTACCTCACAGAATTCTTGCAAGGATAAAAATAGAGGGAGGGAAGGAGGGCACCAACTTTAAGGCTGGATAGTGGTGGTGGTGGTGGTAGAAAACTGCACCAGTGAGAGAAAGCTGAATTAGAATCACTCTTCGAACTCCTAATTCTCAGTGTGCAGTTGATTCTGAGGTGCATTCAGTCATGTAGTCTCCAGTTACATCTGAAACAGTGCGGTCAAGACACATACAGTTTTACATGTCATCTGTTGCCTAATACAAATAATTCTTCCATTTGGAAACCATAACAGACATGTGGCCTTTTTAACTGCACTGCTTTAATTTGAGTACAGGCTCACATAGTGGGTACAAAAGACACAAAAAAAGCAGTGGGGTTTATTAAACTCCTGTTTTTCCTTCCTCGCCAAACGTTTTTTTCTTTTAAAATATCACACTACTAGGAGAGCAGCATGCCTAGCAGTTCATATTGTTAGAGGAATAATAGTGTGCCTGGCAATATCTTTGCTGACCAAACCTCAGACATACATCATGTTTTAGATATTTTCTTACTTTTAAAATTTACCAGGCCCCTTTCCCAGATCCTTTAGCCATGGCAACTTATAATCAATAATCAATGAAAAAGAGTAAACAGTAAAACCAGAATAAATCAGGTAATATAAAAATTTAACAACTTATTTTATTAAAAACGTCAAAACTAGCATTGAGGCCAAAATACGGTACAAAACAAGATAGTATTATCAGCTGCTGAGATGTCAAATATTTTTTTAAAAAAAATTCTCTATAGCATCCCACTCAGACAAATGCAGAACAGAGACTTGCCTCAAGATCACAACAAGGTGGCTCCATTCCAGTAGCTGGCAGAGCAAAGGGCATGGGGTGGGGCCAAAGAAAACTTCATGAGGATAGATGTAACTGTTACCAATTGATTAAATTATGCCCCAAGTATCCGGTACATTGACAATCAGAAGCCCTACTTGCTTGTCTATTATTAACCCATAGAGCTTCATGGATTTATTTTAAAAATGCTTGAAACTCTTAAGTAATTGTTTGCTATTATGAACATATTTGGGATTAGGAAAGTCACCAGCTTCAACCCACCTGATAGAAAATAGAAACCATTAACTGATTTTGCTGGAAATAACTTCTGTTTTAACTAGTGGTGGTTTTTATTCTTTCATTCTTGAGGCAGACTTTTTTGTATACAGCTGGGCATAAATCACTACAAGAAACAGAAATTTCTTGTGCTCAAACCAAAGTGCCCATTTTGACCACACTGCTGTACAACATGCATTTTAAGAAAGAGATATTTTACAACTGTAAAAGGCATAAGACTGAATCCAGACTTGCACATAGTGCAGGCCTGCTGCATCACAGGTAGCAATTTTCTCCAATTCCTTCTTTTCGCTGCAGTCCTCAGCACCGTTTCTGATGCTACTCTGAGAGACTGAGGAAACCTTTGCAACTATGTGAGAGATACAACAGGGGCTTCAAGGAAGGGAGGGAGGAAAGAAGAAGGTATAGGAGAAAATATATTCCCAAAGGGACTGTGAAAACACACAACCTACAAACAGTATTCGAGCCCACCACAAAAATACAACAAATGTTATGGTCAGCAAAGGACAGAAGGGACCCCTTCACCACTGCAGGAGTATACCGGATACCTTGCAGTTGTGGCCAGGTATATACTGGAACCACAATATGCAGCATCCACACCAGAATCAAAAAACATGAGAGACATTGCAGACTAAAACAACCAGAAAAATCTGCAGTAGCTGAACATGCCCTGAAACAAACTGGACATGAAATTCTGTTCCAAAATACTGAAATACTGGACAACACCAGCAATCATTATGTCAGACTGCACAGGGAAGCCATTGAAATCCACAAGCACCAGTAAAACAGAAAAAAGGAAAGTTTGAAGCTCAACAAAACTTGGCTCCCAGCTCTCAAAAATACAGCATGCAAAAGGTCAACGAACTCTACCCAGCCACTAGGACAGGGGATCACTACACACAAAAGACCAACTAATGACACCCATCAACCACAGGAACAGATAATCTCTTCTCCTTATCACAACAATACACCCACAACAATACACACTAATCACCCATCTACAGAAAAAGACAAAGGCCTATCTCACAGCCATAAATACTGCATTCCCAAGCCAACTACACCAGAGCACAGAGTGCTGTCCTCTGAAGATGCCGGCCACAGAGATTGGCGAAACGTTAGGAAGAACAACCTTCAGAACACAGCCAAAGAGCCCAAAAAACCCACAACAACTATAGGAGAAAATCATGTGGATGCCCCCTTCTTCAGAGGGAACCTCTGTGGGACCTCAATTCTGTTGAAGTTTTTTGCAACTTCATACTGTATGCTGCCTCTAGAATGAGTGGTTGGGAGGGATTTTTCTCCACTGGGTAACTGCCAGTCACTAAAAGCACTAATATTTCCTTTCCTGCCTCTGAATTCAAAGAGAGCCCCATCTCTCTACTCAGTCCTTTCCCCCTCTCTGTTGTCTGTTGGCAGTTTATAGTTGTTGAGGTCTGTTGCCAAAAGTCAGTCATGTTTTGTCAGTTTGCCATTTGAGCTGTCTCACTGTAAATAAAAGAAACATTTAAATTATTTCTATTAGTAATGTCTCAGTGGGCGTTACTGAGACTGTACATGCCTGTTGATGAGAAAAAGGGGTGGATTAATCTGGGCAACTTGGAGCTATTCTGTTCTTTGAGTCCCTGCACTTCTGTTGCACAGCCAGAGGAATTTAACCAAAAGTCAAAACTCTGCAACAAGTTTTTCCATTAAGACTGGATCCAACCTATTGTCTTTTCGTGGCCAAAACACAGCTAGCCCATTTGAACAGCTCCAAGGAATGTTTTCTTCTCCATCAGCAGAATAGCTTTTCTGTGCAAGCAGAATGCCTTGATACATAACATTGCTAGCAACGAAAAATATGTGGTTACAGGGAGATGACAGTTTTCTGGCTATCAGTCTATTTTGACCTATAAACCACTAGGTTATCTGAAGGACTATATTTCCTTATATAAGCCTCTTAGGATTTTAAGGTCTTCCGGGAGGTCTTCCTCTTGGTCCTATCACATTCACAGCCATGCCCTCCAAAAAGAAGGGCCGTTTTTGGTGGCTGATCCCAGTCTGAGGAGAAAGCCCAAGAGACATAAGACTGGTCTGTTGCTAGCTGTCCTTCCATCAGCAAGCAAAGATTCTTTTATTCAAACAGGCTTGGCATGTGAGGAATATTCATGGTGAGGAATTGGATTTGCAAACCGGTTTACAGTACTATGTTTTAAAACTATTTTATTTTGTTGTTTTAAAGTTGTGAGTTTAATTGCTCTTTAATATTTATTATGTTTTAACTGAAACTATCTTTTAAACATTATGGTTGCTACCCTAAGTCTTTTTTACCAGGAGAATATGAAAATGAAATATCCCAATGTGGTTTGTAAATCAGCTGTGCTGCTGAAAGATATTTAGAAACCAAATGATTATTTCTCTTCAACTTGTACATTGTCCTCTCTTCAGAATTTTCCTTGTCACAAATCAACCGATTGTTCTAATAAGAAGTACTACATAAAACAACAGGTTCTCTGCCATTTTTAAGGTACATTTCTTCAAATCTCTGCAAAATTAGGAAGGAGATTTTCCCAGCAACTGGAAACAATGTTAAGTAATTTTGACAGAAAATCATTCCCACCCTGACATAAAAATTGATGTGCAATATGAAATAAAATGAGGGTTACTGTTGAAAGCAGCAATTATATCTCTTTAAAACTAGGAGAAAGTAGTAATGCTATGTTCAGCTATCTGTGCATTGACTGAAACTTTTAACAGAGAAACAAATTCTTAGATGTTTGTTTCTTAGATGCAGTCATGGTAAAGTGCTTATTCTCTCATAGTCAACTTCCTGAACAACAACAATAATAATAACACTTTTTTACAAATAGGTCTCAAAACAATACTAAGGTTGATACAAGGAAGAATTACACAGGCTGTCAGTGGAACCAACGGAGGGCCTGTCCATACTGCGAAATTTGGTGCGATCTGGCCAATACTTAAAAGGTTTTTATCTTCAGTGAAGTCTACTTTACCTCTTGGAACCTGTTCACGAAGGTAGAACAAAGAGCTATTTTGCATCACAATTAGAGATGGGCACTTGTTTGTGCTCATTTGTTTAGCAGCCAAACAAGTGTTTGGTGGTTCAAAGTCCCACCTCCTCCACAGGCACCCACTCAAAGGTAGCACCCAGAGGTGGTAGAGCAGGGAGGTCTGGGTGCCTGCCTGCAAGAGAAGGCAAGGCTTTGAAGTGCCGAACACCTGCTTGGCCACTAAATGAACAGGCATGAACTGCCAAAGTGACAGTTTGTGCATGCTCTCTAGCCCTGTGCCAGAAAGATTCAGGCCAGCTCTTAAAGGGGAAGGATGGATTGCTTTAAGTAGAAGCATGAGCAAATGAGATCTTTTTTTCAATGCCAGACAGTGGAATCAGGGAACCATATATCATAACTATATGCCAGTGTGAACAGGCTCTGAGGAGCAGAAAAAGGAGTAAACAAGAAAACCCTTTCCCTCCAATAAGAAGGGTTCTCTGGGTACCAGGAAAATGTAGCCACACTAATGAATGAATTTCAAAGTAACGAAGTTCCCATTTCAAGATACAGGAGCAGGTTGTTTTGGAATAGACTGGACACTAGTTTTATAAACCCTTGAGGCGTTGCTACAATCCTGATGTTATGGTGGTATAAGCAGAGAGCAAGAAAGTGAAATGGTCTTCCAGAGCTAATGTTTGGTTCATTGTAGGCTTACTGAAAAACAAGACCGCAAGAGAAAGCCCATGACCATTTGTGCAGAGTTTTATTTTAACTGTTGTATTGTTAAATGCCTTTTTACAACACATCCCAGTAACAGGACACACGAGTGTGCTTTTAAATCTTTACTTTTGATTTCTTTCCTCCTCAATATATCAGTGACCTGGAAACACAAAGGCAAACTTCACCCTAACTAGCAGAAGCCACTCAGGGCAGAATCACGTGCCTTTGTGATTATTTTGCTGTTGTTTTATTTTTGCACAGCACAGTCACCAAGAGCAAGATTTGAAATGGAAGATACACACAGGGCAGAAGGGGGCTTCTTAACCTTTTCTCCCATGTTGTTCTGCAGTTACCCCCTTCTTCTTCTGCTATAATAAAATGTATCAAAGAAAAATGAACACAGAGGGATACTTTTTAGCAGTGGGTTACCACAAAGCCTTCGATTGGTTTTTTTGTTTGATTGTTTGCTGCCTTTCTCCCAAAGGATCCAAGGTGGCTTACAGTATAAAACAGATGTGGTACAAGCATCTCTTACTTTTGGAAACATTCATTTTCCAAAACAGAGCAGTAAGATTACTGGCCATTTTGATCACACCTCCATTAACTTTTTATGACAAAGTTCTTTCTGGCTTGTTTCGCAGCTGTGTAATCCAATTAGAATAAACAAAAATGAATGCCCAGACCCGTATTATATTTTTATACTAATGTAATGCAATCAGCATAATTACTGGTGGTGAACTACCACAAGTTAAGGAGTCAACGCATACATTTACTGTTGCACATGAGTCATACATTGCAGCGAGTAAAAGCAAAAAATCTACCCTGGCTTCTTAACTTGTCACAGTTCACCACTAAGATTATTTTTATTTATTTTATTTATTTATTCTATTTGTACCCCACCTATCTGGTTGTTATTATTATGGGTTTTACATTTGTGGTATTGGTTTAGCAGTACAAATTAAGGTTGGTTGCTGGGATTTTGATTATTGATTGATTGTCATAGATATTTTGTGTCTTATTGCCTTTGTCACAGCTTTGCTGGTGGTTTGGGGCATGAGGGTTGGATCCAGGTGGTATGAATATGGGGAGCAGGAGCCCACTCACCTTGGTTGTTAAAGGAAGCCTCTTAAGAGGAACTGGTGCAGGGCCTTGATCTTGCCAACTCGGGGACCTGTTGGCAGGGAATCATGGAGTGGCATATGCCCACACGGCCTCCAAGGACTGGAGCTGGTGGTGGGCATCGGGGGACATTTGGATCTCTTAATGCGATGGATCCAATTCCCCAGTGCTGCAACTGGGATTGCTGCTGTAACTAATTAGGTTATGGCCCTTTTCCTCCAAATAACTGTATGTTGTAATTTTCTGTTGTGGGTTTTGGGTGGCCTTGTGCCTGATCAGCACTAGGCCGACAACCACCAACAGGATTCTGAACATATATTGTAAGACACTGTATTTGTAAAGAAATTTTGATTTTAGACTGGGCCTCAATTTTGTAGGCTTCTGCATAGGTTAGTTGGGTTAATCTTTCTATTTCCCCAATTTCTCAGTCTATTTCTCATTCTAGAATATACTGATCAGACTCCTATTGGGAATGTATGCTAGGAAAACCAATATGGCAGGAGATCCAATGTGGTACAGTCAATAGAATGTTGGACTAGGCCTCAAGAGGTTTTGGTACAAATCCATACTTCCGGAAGAAAACTCACTTGTGGCGATATTAAACCACTCCTTGAACATTTCACATACTTCAAACATCCTATCGGTGTTCTCAAATAGCAGAAGTGAATTAATGACATATAACACACACAAATGTAGTTTCATAAATTGCAGCAGAGCATTGCACTAATTAACATCTTGCTGCTTGCATTTCTATTCCACCAGGTCACACAACCAGCACATGACCACAAATGTAAGCAGCAACTTGTTAATCACTGGAAATTTGCACGATTATACAACACTGGTGTACATGCACAACAGGATGTTGGTCACCACGACAATATTTTGCAGCTCTCAAAACAGATGTGTGACTCCAGAGATATGTACATATCAACAGAAATAATAGGCCTGCTTTCCAATTCTGATTGAAGTTTTTCCTAGAGATTTCCCCCCTTACTTCATTTTACAAGACACAAAGTTGGAAATTCTTGAAAGCTCCATTAAAGTCTCCAGGATTGCCTTCAGTAGGTTTCTTCTGTTATAACTGAACAGCTTTACAAGTTGAAATGAAATCAGCAAAAATGAAATCAACAATGTCAAAAATAATGTATATGAACTCATAATACTTAGCTGAATGAATTTGAATATGATGCACACTGGGGGAAGGCTATGTTTGTTAGTGGCTCAAACAGCATGTTGGAAGGCTTACCGCTCTCACAGAAGCATTTAACTTGACATTTGGGAATTATTTCAAAACAAAATGCAAAATGTTGTATATATGCATGTGTGTGTACATAAGGAGGGAAATATTTTCTGCTAGAAAGCTTTATATACAAGGAGCTGAGAGTATTTTGAAGAAGTCCAACTCCACTCTGCATGATACACAGAGAAATGCTGAGTAATTCCATAGGGATTCATGGTTGCTGGAAAACAGGTTATGATGATACATAGGCTCTTGAGGAAGGAGAAAGAGGTTAAGTAGTCAGATTCTCACTGTGTCAAAGAGGACAGTCTCAAAAGCAAAAGAAACATCTGAGGGACATGAAGGTTTTTCATTTTCTTGCTGTCTGAGCTTTTAAAAGATTTCTCATCCAATTTAGCTATGGCATTGTGCTTAGGTTACATGAACCTCCTCTTTTGAGTTTCATTTGTTCCAGCCAATGTGCTAAGAAGCTAGAACACAGATTTGGAACAGGTATTTATTATCACAAATGTCTTCTCAGCTTCCTTCCAGCTGTTCATATTTATTCGTTATCAAATTTATCTACTAGTTTTCACTTAAAAAAATTAGAAATCATACAGCAGTTTACAGATAAAAGGAAAAGGGAACAACACAAACACTAATTAAACAAAGCTCTAAAGTCAACCAGAAACAGTAAACAGTCAATACAACTCTGCAGTTCAAAGACGACGACGACGATGATGATAGCATGGATTGCTGAATCAAATAAAAGGTTACAAGGTATCCAACTACCATTGGAGAGACCCAAAAAGAGATGCCTGTGTCCCATAACGAACCATGCTCTCACTAAGGTCATCACTCCCCAGGCTTGCCTGTAGGAAGGATGTTATACTGGGCCCCTTCCGCATGACTCATGTGAGAAGATTTGTGTGTTGAAGCTTCCATTATTCTCAAGGATGAAAAGTCTGCATGACTGAAGGGAGTCTAGTGAAATCTACTGTCCTGAATCAGACAAATAAAAACCACATCCAAGCCATTTTTTCTCAACTGGCTTAGACATTTATATCCCACAAACCATTTCTTCCGCTTATGGTCTGACCAACATCTTATCGAATCTGAGTGGCACAACTATGTTTTCTGATTCTGAATTCAATATTACAACCCTAAGGATACAGAGATCCAATCAGGTACATTTTATGCTCCATCTCTGAGAACACAATTGACAAGTAAGTGAAATGAGCCCTATTAGAAGCTGTTCTTGCATTTGCCACACATTTCACTCTCTTATCCTAAAATAATAAAAGCCTGCTGTGCAGCCAGTCCTGTGTTTTGTATAATCTGACCAACACATGGAGCATATTCTGTACTCAGAAAATGAAAGGAAGTGCATGCTACTATTTGCAAACTGCTTTTAATGCTGCTATTATTATTATTATTATTATTATTATTATTATTATTATTATTATTATTATTATTATTATTATTATTATTATTATTATTATTATTATTATCATCATCATCATCATCATCATCATCATCATCATCATCATCATCATCATCATCATCATTGTCATTATCATTATCATTATCATCATTATTATCATTATTATCATTATTATTAATTACATTTCTTGTAATTTAATTTCTGCCCAGTGTAATGCCTTGGCACTAATGGGTGCAGGATATAAATTGAAGAAATAAATAAATAAATATAAATAAATACTATCCATCTCGAGACAGCAAATAACTATCTTTTTAACATCTGGAAAACTGGAAGGGAAGGTGGGGAAACCTGACCAGAGACAAAGATTTTCAACAATAGTATTTGATTGGTTTGATTTCCTCCCACTATGACTGAATTCTCACTGATGCTTCTAGAAGTGTGACATAAATATTTAGACAGTTGTCTTCTGATCTGAGACAAGCTCATATAAAGCAGAGACTGAAGGAAGGGATGAGATGAACAACAAGAAGGGGCAAAAATGCTAATGCCTGATTAGAAATGAGGCATTTATTTTGAATATAAGTAGCATAGCTCCTAGCACAGAATATAAGTTCTTGGCAGAGAAAATTGTGTGGACCAGTTTGTATATGCTTGTATAGCTAGGGATTATAAATAGTAGGTTAAAGAAGCCAATTTGATCTTTTGATCTTTATACACAGACTTAGATAAACTGGAAATGAGGCTTTATACATGTTTAATGTTACGTTTACTGGAGGGAACATGCTGAGTGGTTGAGTGACTAGATTCCTGAGGTCCTTCTGAATTTAAAAATGGTTGTACCTAAGAGTACTATCAAAGTTGTTCAAAACAAAGAATGCTTTTGGTAAAATTATTTTTTCATCAATAGTCACCAGAAATTCTATTTCAGCTCTGCGCAGATGAACAGCAAGCTACTGCTGTCCAGCAGACCTCAGAATAAAGTTGAAATGCTGTGTCAGAATTTGGTCCAGTAAATTGGAAATGACTGTATGATACTTATTGTGTCCCAGAGGAAATAATATTCACCTATCATACGCCGCTGCTGCTAAGTTTTAAACCAACGGCAAATATGTCAAATCAACTTGGCTCTTGTTTGTAACAGCAAGAATCTTTTTTAAGATTGATTATATGGTCATAGACCTGAAAATTCAAAGATAAAAACATAATACAAGATATACAGAATAAGTAAGTTGTTAGAACGTATCGACAGTATAAAACTTGAGTTAGGTGGTTGCCTCAATATAACATTTTACGAGTTCTTAAAACTGAGGATAAAAACGTAGCCACCAACTGTGTTATTAATTGGTTCTCTCCGGACAGGAGAAACTTCAGGTAGTCTGTGGGAGGTATACTAGTACATTTATACATTATTGGGTAGAGGTAACGGATACGTTCAGACCTATATAAGCTGTATTCTAGAATGGTGTGTGCCAAGGACTCAACTGTTTGTTCCCCACAGGGGCATATCCTTTCTCCATAAGGAATGTTATTAAAGCACCCTTTTAACAAGGCTGAGGGAAAGCAATTAAACTTAGCCCTTGACAAGACAAAACAATACCTTGGTGCTGTGATTTGGTATAAGTAATTTGCTGACTTGGGAAGGTTAAAATTTAAACCAAAGTACATTGGTGAGCTTGTCCTGGCTGCACATGCTAGTGAATATTGGAGGTCTATATCTTTAATATGTTGTACAAGCATTGGCTTGGCACTATCATAAGGCTGACTCAGAAAGAAGTCCATAGAGAAGCCTAAAAGATGTAATTTGTCTGTAAATCCTTTATGCCATAAGCTGGTAAAGACATCTTTTTGTAGACAGTGTAAATACCAGCTGGTTGTGGGAGCATATACCACCTTCAACCAGAATTGGAATGCATACAGCCAAGCTTGACATTCCACCGATTGAAGGCCAGCCTCTAAATGCAAGGCAGCTGAATTGACATAGCGAATAACAGTCACAGCAAGGATCTTACTAGGCAGATGAAGACAAAATGGAATAAATCCCTCCAAGAGGATCCACTGCCATCTTCTTCCATAGATGAGGCTTTTATAAAAACTGTTTTATTATAGGACACCATGCTTTGTTATATACATAGCCATCCTCTGCACAGGGTACTTCACCCCAAAATTGGCATACTGCTGAGATCACCAAACATATAGTTTTGATTCTTAAGTATTTCTTCCATGGAGCATAGAACACTGATTTGACATCATAAGTCTATGAGAGAGTCTTTACTAAAAGTGAGCAGTTTGTCCAAAGCTAGCCAGAGGGCTACTTGACCCCCTTGGATTTTTAAATCTCAGTTCCTGTTATCTAAGCCCACAATTCCGAACTGTACTCAGAATTCTTCTCATATCCATGTGAATATTAGTAGAACTTCACAGCTCTTGCCACTCAAACAATCAAGGTTAGAGACGTCCAGAGATTTTTAAAAAAAAAAAAAAAAAACCTTGCATAGAGATACATAAAAGAATTCTGTTAAATCATGGCATGAAAATATCAACAAGCTGGAACTAGAGGAGGACATCAAGATAGTGAAAAGTCTGGAAACTCAACTCTGTGAGGAGTCTGAGGAAAAAAAGATTGAGAGGCAATGTGACAACCATCTTTAAATATTTTAAGGATTGTCACATGGAAGATGGAGGAAGCTCTTTTTTTCCTGTAGCTTCACATGGTACAGTAGGTCCTAAAGTAATGGATTCAAATTATGAGAAAGGAGAGTTTCTAAACATTAGGAAGAATTTTGGGCAAATAAGAGCTTTCAGTACTGGAACAGATTGCCTTGGAAAGTGGTGGACTCTCTTTTACCTGTCATGGATGCTTTAGCTTTGGATTTTCCATTTTGGCAGGGGGTTGGACTTAATGACCTTTGGGGTCCCTTCCAGCCCTACAGGTCTATGATTCTAAGACAGGAAATGCAAATATTAGAAATTATATTTGATGTGCAAATAACATTAGACAATTTAATAAAACACAGTTTTATATCTTGTAACAACATTTTTATTATGTAGGAAATTGAATAATTTACACATCTGACTCAAGAAAATAAATCTTTACTATTGGATTTCTTAGCTTTTTTCCCTACTTGGGACCATGATACAACAGTTAGATAAAACTCTCCTATGGAGAAGCATTACCAGTGAACAGAGAATCACTGGCAAATATCAATAACTAATCTGTTATTTTTGAAGAAAAAGTCCTATCAATGTAGATTTCCACTGAGGTATTTTTAAAGACCCTGACGCAGTAGGAAACGTAGCTAAAACCCTAGGATCGCTAAATATATGCAGGGTAGAAGCCTTTTAATTTTTTTACATTCTTTCTGCCTTCAATTAAAGAATATTGAAATACATCATGTGCCATTTTAACTAACATTTGAACAAGAGTGATTCACATCCATTCACGCTGAAATGGACTCACGCAGAGCTCATTCATACAAACATTGTAGATTTTTCAATCTGTGGTGACTTTTGGCCATTTGCACCCAGTTTTTGGTCTCCTGGAAAATATCTGTAGTGAGACAGCAGAACATAGAAAAGTTCTAGTTTCAGACCACAGCTGCCGGAATGCCCAATTAGTGGTCCTGTTGTACTGTTGATTTGCAGTTCAGAAATGCAAACCATCTCAGTTCTGTGAGTTGATCATCTGAATGCATGTTGGTCCAAAACTGGCATGAAACCACAAACATTTTAAAAAGAGTGTTCATGGTACCTGCCAAATGAAAAACTGAACAATGCATTCAGACCACCATTACAGAGTTCTTTAAAACATAGCTGGACAGACTGAAAAGAAGCTTCAAACTTACTATATAAATTGATTCATCTGTATTTTAGTGTTTTAAGATGTGTTGACAATCAAATTAGATTCAAATGGTGCCATATGACACATTGAGTCAAAGCTACTCAAGAATATATCAAGTCAAACAATAATTTATGTATTCAACCTCTGGCAGCTAAGTACAGTACTAAATGTAACTACTTGGAAATGCGATTCCTTATTCCAGTGGCACATTTTAATCAGACTAGACTTCCAACATGATGAAATGCTCTCTGATTCTGCAGTGTTACAATAGACAGCATACCTTGTTTTTAGCAGTTTCGCCCTGAAAAGTGAGATGAGTAAATATGCTGTGTTTGAGTCAACAGCGTAGGGACCATGCCATCTTCTTTACAGGAGCAAATCTTATTTTTCCAAAGGAGAGTAACAATTCCAGAGGCTGCCACAAGTCAGTTTCCAGACCTACTGCAGCAACAAATTAAAATGGGGATGGGGATACAAAACTGGTGTGCCATGTATACAATCAGTTGGCATCTAAGACCTGTTCACGCGTTTAGAGACTCAATCACATCATGAGATGATCATGTGAAGCACAATGTCAGGTCTAAGCCAATCCATGCTGGCAAGTTTCATATAAGTATCTTACCTTGAGCCAGTCTCTGCACAAGCTGGAAGCACAAACGCTCATGGTGAATGGTAATGTAAAAGTGCATACTTTAAGTGAAGGGTGAGCTTCGTAGCTTGGGGATACATCTGGACCCGGTGCTTACCATGGAAACTCAGGTGGCGTCAGTGGTCCGATCTGTCTATTTCCACCTTAGGCAGATTGCCCAGCTGTGTCCCTATCTTGATGTTGGGGCACTCACCACTTCAGTGCATGTGCTTGTAATCTTGAGATTAGACCACTGTAATGTGCTCTATGTGGGACTACCTTTGAGACTGATGCGGAAGCTTCAAATGGTGCAGAATGTGGCAGCCAGATTTATTAGTGGGGTGAGGAATCACCATCATATCTCTCCCACTCTGGCCGCATTGCATTGGCTGCCCGTATGCTTTCGCATCAATTTCAAAGTCTTAATGATCACTTATAAAGTCCTATATGGTTTAGGACCTCGCTATTTGATGGTTTGCCTTCTCCCACCAAAGTCTACCTGTTCCACTTGATCTAGTTTGGAGGTGTGACTGAGGGGCCTAATGCCAAGAGAGGCCTGGAAGGAAAAAAAGAAAAGAAATCGGGCCTTCTCGGTGGTGGCTCCTTGGTTGTGGAACAACGTACCTTCAGAGATCCGTATGGCCCCTTCGCTGGGTGTCTTTAAAAGCTAATTAAAAACATGGTTGTTTAGGCAGGCCTTCTGTCCAGCTATTATTTGATTTATTTATGTTTTCCATCATGAATGATTATTTTATTTTTGGATGTTGATATTATTTTAATTGTTCTTGTTGTGTTTGATGTATGCTGCCCAGAGTAGTCAAAATGACTAGATGGGCAGGATAGAAATGTAATTAAGTAATTAGGATGCAATTAATTAATTAATACAGTATATACATATATGCATTAATTAATTAATACAGTATATACATATATGCATCTCTCTCTCTTTCTCTAAGTAGACCAGGAACAAAGTTTCGCATCTGCCTCTCTAATGCTAAACCTGCAATACTGTCGGGTCTTCCAAAATATGAACACTCATTTCTAGTCTGCTTTAGCATAGTCTGAACTGCAACTGCAGGTAAAACCCTCTACATCCCTATAATAAAAGCTAAAGATATTAAACATTTGTGGGGGCAGAGTTTTTCCCTACCAGCACTGCTCCTAAATACTACACACTGATGGAGCCATCTACAGAGAGGGACACGTATATGATCTGTTCCCCTGGTTGCTAAAAAGGGCTTGAGGCTGCTTCTCTAGGGAGGGCCATAAAGATATTCCAAGCAGGGATACTGGACTGAGATTTTCTTTAAAAATTATTTGTGATCAGCTTAATGCATTTCTGTGACAGATATCATACCCAGAATTCATGATTTCTTTTTAAAAAGCAATTTTTGTTTTCAAATAATTTTATTAAGGTTCTGTGCTTATTTTTAATTTTAAATTGCAAGTTGTTTTTGTTGTTAAAAGACAAGTGGATGATGGTGAAGGAGGCATGAGGCTTGCTCAAATCTCAAAAGGGGGGCATGATGCTAAATGTTTGAGAACTCCTTATCTGTATTCGCGAAGGCTTTCACGGCCGGGATCTAATGGTTGTTGTGGATTTTTTGGGCTCTTTGGCCATGTTCTGAAGGTTGTTCTTCCTAACATTTCACCAGTCTCTGTGGCCAGCATCTCCAAAGGACAGCATTCTGTGCTCTGGTGTAGTTTGCTTGGGAATGGAGTATTTATGGCTGTGAGATGGGCTTTTGTCCTTTTCAGGAGATGGGTGATTAGTGTGTCATGTTGTGGGTGTTCACTAAGGTACCAACAAAGGACACCCTGACACTCATCCAGCAGATCTTTCCAGAAAACATCAACACCCTCTTCCAACACTGCCTAACGACTAGCTATTTCCAGTGGGATAATGAATTCTATGAACAGACAGATGGAGTGGCCATGGGGAGCCCCCTCAGCCTGGTTATAGCAAACGTCTACATGGAGCATTTCGAAAAACTTGCCTTGGCTTCGGCACCCCTCGTACCCACAGTGTGGTTCTGATGTTTGGATGACACCTTTGCAATTTGGAGGCACGGTGAAGAAAAATTGGAAGAATTACTGATCTCAACAGCATCCACCCAAATATACAATTCACCATGGAAAAAGAAATAGAGAGCCAACTCCCGTTCTTAGATATCATGGTCCTATGCAAAACTGACCTCCAACTGGGACACAAGGTCAACAGACAACCTACCCACACAAACTGATACCTACACAAAAACTCCAACCACCACCCACAGCAAAAAAGAGGCATAATCAAAACACTGGTAGACTGTGCAAATTGGAACTGTGAAGCTCAGTTTCTCAGCACTGAACTCAACCATCTGAATTGGGCCCTACAGACAAATGGCTACTCCAGAAATGAAATCACAAGAGCCATTAAACCAAGAAAACAACACCAAACTGAAGAAGAAAAACAGCCACCCACAAATAAAGTATTTCTCCCATAAATCAAAGGGGTCACGGACCACATGGGGAAATTTTTGAAAAAACACAACCTACAAACAGTATTCGAGCCCACCACAAAAATACAACAAATGTTATGGTCAGCAAAGGACAGAAGGGACCCCTTCACCACTGCAGGAGTATACCAGATACCTTGCAGTTGTGGCCAGGTATATACTGGAACCACAAAACGCAGCATCCACACCAGAATCAAAAAACATGAGAGACATTGCAGTCTAAAACAACCAGAAAAATCGGCAGTAGCTGAACATGCCCTGAAACAAACTGGACATGAAATTCTATTCCAAAATACTGAAATACTGGACAACAACAGCAATATTACACCAGACTGCACAGGGAAGCCATTGAAATCCACAAGGACTAGCAGAACTTCAACAAAAAAGAGGAGAGTTTGAAGCTCAACAAAACTTGGCTCCCAGCTCTCAAAAATAGAGTGTGCAAAAGGTCAACAAACTCTACCCAGCCACAAGGACAGGGGATCACTACACACACAAGACCAGCTAATGACACCCATCAACCACAGTGACAGATAATCTCTTCTCCTTATCACAACAATACACCCACAACAAGACACACTAATCACCCATCTACAGAAAAAGACGAAAGCCTATCTCACAGCCATAAATACTGCACTCCCAAGCCAACTACACCAGAGCACAGAGTGCTGTCCTCTGAAGATGCCAGCCACAGAGACTGTTGAAATGTTAGGAAGAACAACCTTCAGAACATGGCCAAAGAGCCCGAAAAACCCACAACAACCAACTCCTTATCTACTTTCTGTACAGTACAAATCTCATAGAGAGAGTCTATATGCAAACATATTGTATGGTCATAGTGTTTGTGACCCATGATAATCAGGAATAGCACGTGCCCTCTGTCCATACTGAACAGCTGTGGATTACATGTTATCAGTGCTGTGGTAACCAGGATGCAATTAAAAATCTGTTTTTCTTAAATTAGTCAGCAGTAAGAATACATTTTTACTTCATCCCCACTCTCATTTTTATGAAATACTAATTTGTTTTCTTTAGTGAGTATCTTTCAGTTACATCAGTCTGATGGATCGAAAAGTTCTGTCTTTTTTTTAGTCTTGTTACAACCACAGATCATTACATGATAAGAAGCTCCACAATGTCTGTTACATGTACTTTACACAGGAATGGTAGCTCAGACTGGTATTTAGGTTATCAAGAAGGAATCCAGGAACCACAGAAATTGACTTGAATGCAAATGTGTTGCCTGAAGATAAACATCTGCAGCATGGCCAACAATTTAAAGGTCATATAGCAAGCATGGTTTTCCCCTCTGTTTAAAGTTAAAATAATTACAGTATTTGAACACTCTGTTTAAAAAGCAGTTTGACCTTCTAATTGGCTTCAATTACCACCAGTCACATTGAGCACAAAATTAAAAATGAGGCAGAATAAAAATAAAGAGCTTTTCCTAAAACCAATTAGTAAGTAACACATTTGCAGAGGACTATTGTCAGTTCAACATCAAGAAAACTAAGATTATGGCCAATGGCTCCATCACTTCCAGGCAAATAGAAGGGGAGGATATGGAGGCAGTGACAGATTTTACCTTCTTGGGCTCCATGATCACTGCAGATGGTGAAAGCAGCCACGAAATTAAAAGACCCCTGCTTCTTGGGAGGAAAGGGATGACAAACCTAGGCAGCATCTTAAAAAGCAGAGACATCACCTTGCCAACAAAGGTCCGCATAATCAAAGCTATGGTTTTCCCAGTAGCGATGTATGGAAGTGAGAGCTGGACCATAAAGAAGGCTGATGGCTGAAAAAAATGATGCTTTTGAATTGTGGTGCTGGAGGAGACTCTTGAGAATCCCCTGGACTGCAAGGAAATCAAACCTATCAGTTCTAAAAGAAATCAACCCTGAGTGCTCACTGGAAGGGCAGATCCTGAAGCTGAGGCTCCAATAATTTAGCCATCTCCTGAGAAGAGAAGAATCCCTGGAAAAGCCCCTGATGTTGGGAAAGTGTGAAGGCAAGAAGAGAAGGGGACGACAGAATATGAGATGGTTCGACAGTGCCATCGAAGCTACCAACATGAATTTGACCAAACTCCGGAAGGCAGTGGAAGACAGGAGGGCCCGGCGTGCTCTGGGCCGTGGGGTCATGAAGAGTCAGACACGACTTAACGACTAAACAACAAAATTGCCAGTTGATGTAAAGAGAAGATAGCTATTTACATAGGAAAGCAAATTAGTGTTTAAAAAATACTCTTGCAAAAAGAAACGGCCTCGAGTGAAACACATTCTTTAGCTGGAATCTAGGACAAGGGCCAAAGAATTACATAGATTAAATTAACTTGATAAAAAAATTCTTCTACAGCAAATATTTATATTGCAAAGTATTATTGCAGCATTCCTGTATTTTCTTACAATAATAAGTTTGGAGACAGGAGACTATGCTGAGGCATATTAAAATACAGAGGTTTTCCTTAAAGGTTTCCCTTTACAGCAGTAAAGTACAAAGGTGTTCATAAATATGGAAAGAAGTCTTTAAACATACATGCTATATATTCTAGTGTTTTGCTGCACATAAAGCGTAAAGCGTCTGTCCACAGGCTCTCTCTAACATATGAATATGCACAGAGAAATACCAGGGATTTTTCAAAGTTCTTAGAAGCTCACGTCTAACTTCAAGGTTAGAATAGAAAGGTTGCTTCAGACACCCCAAATTAGCGAAGTTGGATTATCAATCAAAGTTCAAATTATCAGTTATTTAATTTACCATAACAATTTCACTGCACTACAGGACATACCATACAAATATTCCATGTAAGGTGACAAAATGTTGCCATTACAGACCAAACCAACTGAGAAGAGCCAATAGTTTAGGCCTCATTCATGACCAAAGTCTGACTAAGATGATTTGTGAAGAGAATGTTTAGACCTGTAGATACACTGAAGAGAGGGGCAAAGCAGCCACACATTCTCTTGGTGTGCATTATGTTCCCCCACCACTTCAAAAAAACAAACAAACTTGGGTTTAAAAAAACCCCAAGTACATCAATGTTTCAGTTCCTATGGTCATTACACTATTTGGCAGGATTGTAAATCCTTTTGTTTGCTTCTCATAACTCCTCACATGACTTTCTTCCCTTTTCCTTCTCTTTGTAGGGATTTCCCAGCCAAAAAATGGCACCCATTTTTCCAGGCACATCCTGTGCATAATTTGGAGAAAATCGACACAGGGTTTCCCCACAGGACAACACTGGGTTTCCTGCACAGAACTGTCATTCATCTGCACAGGAAATCACATTTCTCCCCACAGTTAGAAGGAATATCCTGACCTTATCCATGTTTATCCCAGAAAGAGTCTCCACATGAGCTGAAAAAAATGAGAGTATTTGTCACCTTCCTACTATTTGGAACATGTAGAAAGACTCAAGAATTCCATTCAGGATGAAATAGAAAGGAAGTTATGCTGCTCCTAAAACTAGTTGTGTCTCTGTTGAAAGATGATTTTGAAAGCACTGACTGAAGACCAGTAGCATGGACTTTGGTCAATACATAGGAATATCCTTGCTCGACATGAGTCCACCATTTGGTAAGCCAAGAAAAAAAATCCCATCTGTGTGGTGGGATTGGCAGTACAAAACAGCAGGATTTTACTATTTTTGGCATACCAATGTCAATGTCAATGTCAATGTCAATGTCCAATGTATTAGTTACATATTATGCACAGAGACAGGGGCCTCTCCCCCCCACCAAATACTCCACTAATATATTTGCTTTGCTCAATAATAACCAGGTTCTTTTCATACCGTTTAGTTTATTTAGTAGATTTCTTCTATGAAGTCCAAAAAGTCGTGTATATGATCCAAAAGGAATGTATATGGGATCATACTGGAAATCTAGGATACAGTAAGACATCTGTATCTGAAGGACTGGTATCCACCATAGCCCTATAAACCACATACAAAATTGTCCTCCTGTGGCCTTTGTTCCACTCCCTTATATGTTGTATATAAGGGTTCCCTTGTATCTGAACTTTCAGGCATCCACAGTAGATAGTGGAAACAATCCCCTGCAGATGTGGGGGTCCTACTTGTAATATCTGGATTATGGACTGAAAGGTCTCCACCACCACCAGTCTGTAGGCCTGTACCTGTGAAATGGAGCACCATAGGGAGCTATCTCGAAGCTGTATTGAGGGAGTAATTTAAGTGGGTTGTAAAATATTTTTCACAACAGTATGAAACCAGATTAAGTAAGAATGTCTATTAGGAACAGAACACCACCACCACCCCAATATTAGAATTGCTAGGCATGGTTACTTAGGCAGCTCCTTTACTTTGAATAGTTGGATGGAAAGGAACATTCCACCTGGTGCTTCTTCATCCAGCACTGCCGTTAGTCCTTTGATGCTAAAAGCTATAACTATGGGGATTTTCCCTTCTAAACCAAACGTAATGGTACTGACTCTCTAAAAGCATGGACCTGACAACCCATTCTGTACTAGTGACTATGATACTTTATTACACTAAATGGCATGAACAACCTCAACCACATACAGAAACACTGCAAACTGCTATGTATTAGAAGATTCTTGTACCATTAAGTACTTACTGATAAGTCACAGATAGTAATAATCTGATCACTGCAACATACACTGGATAGCAATATAGAACTACATATATTAATATCTCTCTCAAAAATGCAGAAATATTCTGCTTCAAATTTCATTACTGGTTTAAAGCCTAAAGATAAAGCATCTTTACCTTTCCCCAGTTCATTAATCTCATGTATTACTCCTTAGAGAAGAACACAGAAATGCTGCAAAAGAGCAGGCATTTGAGATTAAAAGAAAAAGTTACACACATGGAGACTACCAAAAAAATACCAAATACCATTTCCTTCTTCATGCTATCTCTTCATGGAATGTATATAGTATAATTAACAACACACGCACCCAAGGAAAGAGGGGGTCTTTTTCCCCCTCCTTTTCTTTTACCAGCTCATTTGATCTTTTCTGTTCTATTATGTTTCCAAAATCCAGCAAACATACAAATGTACAGCTAGATTTGGGCCCTGAGGCCTGAGGATCAAGATGGTAGGCTGGCTTTGGTTTCCCGAGGGACAGCAGAGCCAGAAGGGTGATTGGGCACAGTGACCTGTCTGCATGAGATGAGACAAAAACAGGAGGGTTGTAATACTGATGAACTAGCCTGTCACTCACAAACTCAGGTCTTGGGGCGGGGGGAGAGAAGTTACAGCCAAGATGGTGACTGAGCAAAGTGGAAAGATACCATAATAATTAAAATAATTAGGTGACACATTTAACAGGGATAAGATGGAGACAGGACCAGAGGAAAAGCCATTTCAACTTTTTAAAAGGGTTAAAAAAAAACCATGAAGAAATAATAAGGCAACCACAGGTATTGTGGCAGGGAATGTTAGAAAGGCTGCTGCATCTGTTAAGGATCAGGCTTAAAAGCAAACACTTCGGTTATAAATCAAAATTGCAGTGAACTTCTAAATCTTGATGTGCCGAGCAAGGAGACTGTTCTCCAGAGAACTTGTCTACTTAATTGCTGACTGTGGGCACTTTAGGGGGACCAAAGAGGGATGTTACACAACCAGTTTTGCACTTCCTGTCCAGTTTGCACTTCTTCTAAAATATTATACATTGCATGGTAGACATTTCTGTTATTTAATGTCACTTATCACAGGAAGCCAATTTGGAAAGTGGTGCTTCGGAATAGCTAAATATCAGGAGGAAAAGATTGAGGCATTCTTTTAATTAAATGAAGCAGGAGCCTGAGCTGATGATCCTTTTAAACATTAATCCTTCCATTTGTTTGCATTCCTCTATTTCAATCAGATTTGGATCTGAGCTGCAAATAACTGTTTAGTATTTGGGATATCTGTTGCATGGTCTTTATTATACACAATTTTGACAATCCTGTCTGTCTTGTAAAGTGGCAATTTTTCAAAATGTTGTTCATAAAGTAACAACCTAATTATGGTGAGCCCAGAAATATTGATCACACCTTTAAAGATAAGATAAAGATTGAGGAAGTTTCGTATTCACAAAAGATGTACCCTTTTCTAGAATGAACTTCTTTCTCCTGCAGAATTTTTTTTATGTGTAAAAGAAGCACTTTGTAAAAGTAGATATAAATACGTGATGCGTTTATTTTATTTTTACTGCCAGTAGTTAAATATGCTTGTTTAATTTTGAGTCGTGCCTTGCAGAACGTGGACCATGCTGTTGAAGTCATTCACTCTGATATTAACTAATTCCCAGGGAAACTAATCATTAGTTTCTTTGAAAGGAGTGAATAAAATAGGACAGTTGTTTTAAATGTACATTATGGCTTTGAATGCTGATGATTTTTAATACAATACCAAGGAAAGAAAAAAATATGCTTATATTTTATTCCCTGTTGACTTGCATTGCAAATAATGAGTCAAAGTTTCACATTTGAGTCATACTATATACCTGTCTAGAGGTTGCACACTGCTCTCTTTGTGTTTGATTTTCATGAATGAATACAGCTAGTTCTGCTAATCTTTAAGTCATTAAAACAGGAACATGCATGATCAAACATTTTCACATCTCATGCCTTATTTGACATGTGTGGTTTTTAAATAAAAGCAACGGATGACAAAAACTAGCAATTTTAAGCTCTTTTATATGCTCAGGAAAAAAAAGTTGTAATAAACATTCTCTGCCAAATCTTAATAGTGCTTGTACTTTCCCCTCACTGATTTTTTTAAAAAACTGCATATGAAAATATAGAATCCATAATGATACTGGACACTACTTGCAGAAGACTATATTAAAATCTTTAATATTTCCAGTTTCTATACATTGGTTTGCTATGCATGCTGTTCAATAATGGTATCCCTTTTCCAACTTATCATTGTGTACTGGAATTGTTTTCATAAATGCACATATATACAGCAGGGCTGTGGTAAACATGATACTATATATCTGACATTCTCCATCCCAGATGTATTACTTAAGAGGCTGATATTAATAAGCCATATATTCTGTGAGACTTCTGCATTTCACTGTAACTAAAGTTTTAAAAATGAACTAAAATATGTCTATTTTCTTTCACCTTTAAACCATTTATTTGGAGATGCAAATGCAGTAGCATCACTTTTTGCAGCATTAATCTTAATGCGTCAGAAAGAAGAAACACAAACTTTTAAGAATTCATCCATGTCTTTTATCTTTCACAGACACACATCAGTGATTAATGAGCAGGTGTCGAGTTCTGAACATTTTGTTGGCAAATGTAAAAAATGCTCCCAGATCCTCTTCCTTTTGCTACTTCTACAGCAAACTATCCTCCCCCTCCGCACCAGGTCTCTCTCATCACTTTAGGTAATAATTTGGAGCCAAATGAAGAGACAATGATTCTTTCTTATCATCGGGTAAAGCAACATGAAGCACAGTATCATGTACAAAACACTGATGCACAGAGACTACACAGACATCTCCGAAGATAACAAAACCAAATGAAACATCAAGAGAAGGACTCACACTGACCCATTTGGAAGACAAAGACGGCAAAATGGAAAAGCTCTAAAAAGCAGCTTGTGAGGCCTCTGAGAGATGTCCTTCTGGCATTTCATCACAGCAGCCCTAGACTCGTTTCACCTCCCTGGATACAGCGAAGGGAGAACTAAACAGAGCTGTTTATTAGAGCTGTTGTGCTGGATTGCATTAGGAAACACAAGCAGACCACCTGGACCTTTCAGATTGTGGCAGTGTGTTTAATTTGCAAGCTGCCCCTCTGCAGCACCAGCAGCAGCAGCCAGGACTCCTACTACATTTACCCAGCTAAAATCACACATTATCTGGGTTAGGAAGAAAGAAAAATCCACAGACTACATAGCAAAAGAATACAGTCGATCCACAAAGAATTCAGAAAACAGAAACTACAACTCCTAATGTGAATATTACAAGGACTTTTTTTAAAAACACTTTGTTTCTTCTAGTTACAGGTATTTCAATCCACAGCACACAGACAGATTAATATATAGGTTTATCTAAAAATTCTAAACTAGATTGTAACAAACAGAATGACATTTTTAATCAGTTATTGCACTGGCTGGATTAATGTGCTCTTTTGTTGCTTCCCTCGTCTCTCACACACTTTCTGCTCCACAGTTGCTGGTAGCTGAAGCTACAGACAGAAAGATGGTACTGTAAATATGAATTATGTGAATCATATGGTTAGACTATTGGGGGGGGGGGAATAAAAAGGGAGTTGAGAAATGGCTGACTCCATACCTGACCAATTACAGCTTGCTTGGTCCCCGTGTCCTGCTGAGCTACAAGATCGCAATCCATCATATGTAGTCTTTGAAAAAGAGAATGGGGGTTTCTGGCATGCATCTGTCAATCAACTTCTTCACTCCCAACCATCACCAAAAGCGGGGGGGGGGGGAGGAAAAAGTCAAGCTGCTCCACCAAATAGGATGAAACAGTCATGTGACCTTCACCACTCTCTTGTATACATATACTTCCATAGAACACAAGAATTTTCTGCAGATATGAAATGACATTGACAAATACTCAATACCAAACAAATAAGGTGAGATAAACAGCTATTAATTCAAGCCCAAAGACAACTTGTAATCTAGCCTCAATAATCACTCGAATAACTCTGTGGTTTCAGGAAACTAAACTTTTTCCAGAAAAGGTTATGAGTTTTTAAATACATGTTGTGGTCAGATATTTGCCTTTCCTTCCTGTATGGGTCAATTTTTTTCTGCACCACATCAGCTTGATTTTCTACTTTTCTTTGGTCATATTTCTTTTTCAAACCCACTGCACTATTATGGGTATGCATGCAACCAAAATTTTAAAACTAGACAAACAGTATTACAGAATGTATGAATTAGTAAAAGGTGAATAAGAAGCTTTAAACTGTATAACTAGAAGTTTAATGCATGCATTGTATTACATCTTCCAGTAACAAACATTCCCTGTCTAAACTGTGATGAGCAGTCCAAGTATAAAATATTCAAACTATGTAAATCTTACTTGCAGCATGCTTTCCATTTTGTAGGGTTGTTAAGTTTTGGTTCATTCTCTGCTCCAGTGAACTGACATGAACTGTTGTTACTTATGGTGGCAGATTTTACCATTTCCCCCTCCTTAATGAAAGCAGTTTGTTTCATATTCTATTCCTGTTCCAAGTTGAAACTTCCATGAATACCTAAGACGTTTTTTTTTTTTTTGTCAAAATGTATCATTTCAACTCCAAAACCTAAGGCAGTGGCATTCAAGAATATGGCTTGTTGATTAATTACTGGCCATAATTGTGGGTGATTGAGTGACATTAATGTAAGCCAGTGGCATTTATAGCACACGTGGCTAAATACAATAACCTGGCAATATACCCGTTCAGCTAATGAACTTTACATCAGGTCATACACATTCCTCTTTAGGTTAATTAATTCACTTATTATCCCCTCTACTCACATGGGGGCACAGTCATTATAAGAAAATCAGTTAGGATTGTATAGACAATCATAAGCTTTTTTCAAATGTTCAATAAAATGGTTACTCATAATCCATAAGCAGAAGGAACAGGATAGCCCAAGATCCTGCCATAGCTCTTGTGTGTGGAGAGTTTAGAAAGAAATAGCACAAGGGAGAAATAGAGAGAGAAATAGAAGAGAGAAATGCAGGCTAGCCCAATCCCTCTCAATGTTTATAATTAACCCTTTTTGAATGTCTGAATAGGGCTATAGGGCTATAGTCAAAAGCAGTTTGTTTAGTTACAGATGCTGGAAAACCCTTCCACTGCACTTCTGAAAGATGTTGCTGATTGTACCCATTATCCTATATACATACTGTACACTTATCCATAAGAACATGTAGACATATATATAACCCTGTAGATACTGTATATAGAGGCCTGTCGCCATTCTTCCTGGTCAGGTGGGGTGGTCGTATTTCTGGCTGGGGCACTTTCAGGTAGGAAGTGTACATAGTGAGGAATGTAAAAATCAAGTTATCAGACAATTTAGCACAGTGGACCCTCGACTTACAGACGGCTCCACTTACAGACTTTTCGAGTTACAGACTTCTCTGGCCGCAAAATTTAGGTTCGACTTGCAGCCAGAGAATCGACCTACAGACCAGGGGAAAAAAACAAAACGGAACAAAAACGGCCAGTTACGGATTAATTGGTTTTCAATGCATTGTAGGTCAATGGAGCCTCAACATACAGACTTTTCAACCTGCAGCCACTGTTCCAATATGGATTAATTCCGTAAGTCAAGGGGCCACTGTATGAAGAACAGAAATCAAATGACTGGTATTTTGTCTGTGTGTGTTTCTTTAACTGAAATCCTCTTGCTTAGCACAGTGAGTCACAACTAGGCTGATTGGACCAGTAGGTATTTGTTGAGACATTTCATCTGTAAGTTTTGTGATTCAATAGGCCTACTCTAGTTGTGACTTACTACACTAAACAATAGAATTTCAGCCTTTGTTTCATAAAAACAAAACTTAATAAACTGTATAAAATAAGCAATTTATGCTACAACAAATATATTTAAAACAAATATGGAGATTATTACAAGAATTCCTCTCCATGATCATACAGGTTCAGACCTGGAGTAGAGCACATTGGTGTGCTCTGGTCCATGGGGTCACAAAGAGTCGGACACGACTTAACAACTAAACAGCAACAACAAAGAGCACATTACAATGCAACCACTGCATTTAGAGAGAGTGATATTGAAAATAATATGACTAATTTCCTTGATGAAGTTAATTAGGTGTTCAGCTTTGTAAAATATTTATTGCATAACAGACTTCATTTTATAAGCTTATAACAATATTTGATAAAATGCAAAAAAAATGGAATGGTTGAAGTATCACACACACACACACACACACACACACACACACACACACACACACACACACACACACACACACACACACACACACACACACACACACCAAAAGTATACTTTAGAATAGTTCAGCTTTCAGTTTCTCCTAGAATATAAATAATGTAAAAATTATCAAATCTAGGTATCTAAGTCTGCAAACTCTTGTGAATCATTGAAAGTTTTTGGTGCCTAAAGACCCAGTCAGAACCCAAAATGTTGACCACTGGTAGTGCTGCAGGTAAAAGTCTTTACAGCAGCCTCCAATTGATAGTATCTTAAAAAGCTATTCCTTGTTGGTAAATTTATTGAAACACATCTGGATTTTTCTTTCTTTCTAAGAAGATTTTCGCCACAGTATACTCTTCTTTTGTTTGACCATGATTCCTCAGGAGCTAAGGGAATTTATGATTCTACAGTTATCAACAAATGCCACCACAGTGCTTATTTCATCATTTCCCCAAAATTGCCTCTTCATTTCAGTTGAAAAAATCTCAATAAAACTAAGTGAATATGCAGGTATGAGTGCCATTATGACATCAGCAGCCAGTAAGCCAATGCTTCACCTCATGAAAACAAAAATAGAATAGTTACATTTCAAAAGGAGCAGCCTTATCTTTTGTAAAGTTAAAATCATTATGTAATGTAGTAGTTGTTATATGCTGTCAAGTTGCCTCGGACTCATAGTGACTCAAAATGAGTGACGCCCAGAATGTCCTATCATTAACAGCCCTGCTCAGCTCTTGCAAATTCAAGGCTGTTACTTTCTTTACAGAATCAATTCAGCTCACAGTTGGTCTTCTTTTCCTGCTGCCTTAGACTTTTCCTTCCTGTCTTTTCCAGCAAGTCTTGTCTTCTCATAATGTGTCCAAAGTACTGTATGACATAGTCAAGTTTAGAGGGACTTCAGGCTTAATTCGATCTAGGAATCACTTGTGTGTCCTTCTAGTAGTAGTAGTAGTAGTAGTAGTAGTAGTAGTAGTAGTAGTAGTAGTAGTAGTAGTAGTAGTAGTAGTAGTAGTAGTAGTAGTAGTAGTAATAGTAATAGTAATAGTAATAGTAATAGTAATAGTAATAGTAATAGTAGTAAATACTGCAGTCCACTAGTATCCTCAAACATCTCTTGCAACACCATAACTCAAATAAATCTGTCTTTTCCCTATCATCTCCATTTTCTTTATTGCTCAGCTTTCACATCCATACATAGTGACAGGAAATACAACAGTGCTGATCATCTTGATCTTCATTTCCAGTGGCACCATCCTTTTCTAGTTCCTTCAGAGTTGCCCTTTCATGTCTCAAATCTTTTTATGATTTTTGGCTGCAATCTCCATTTGGACTGATGACTGAACCAAAGTATACAAAATCTTCAACATTTTCAGTTTGTTCATTTTCTACACTGAAGGTTTGTAGTTTTTCTGTAGTCAAGAATTTTGTCTTTTTAATGTTCAACTTTACTCCTGCTTTTGCATTACCTTCTTTCACCTTTATCAAATCATTTCAAGTCACTGCTGCTTTCTGCCAACAATATGATTTTAAATTACCGATGTTTTTCCCCACCAATTTTCACTTGGACATCATTTATATCTAATCCAGTTTTCAGTATAATTTGTACCTGCACCTTTCCAATTGGAAAAAAGAGCTTAATCTCACATAACTTGTTATTAGTAACTAATTATTCCCCACATGGAGATGTGACAAAAACTAGAGTAAGCAGGGAAAGGAAATATGTAGGGGCAGACCATAGGCTTATGAAGAAAGGGACTGAAATACAAATTTTGCTTCATTATCTTACTGAAATTTCTTCATTATTTCCTTACATTTCCCCACCATTTGGGATTCATTTTATCATTCATTGGTAACAATGTCTTTGATGATCCCAACTTGCCATCTACTGGGAGTCCTTTGAAATGTAGCTACATTATGATACCAATGTGTAGCTACTCAGAAATTCATCTATGTGCTAGATTGATGTGATGATTGTATCATGTGAAATACCACTGGCCACATTGATAGTATCTATGGATAGCAAATCTTTCCGACTGCAGAGTAGAGGATGAAGGAGAAACAGGGCTAGTCCATTTCCTTTGCAGAGAGAAAAGCTGTCTTTAGCTCTGTTCAACTGTCATATAATATACATCAGCCATTCCTTCAGGCTACCTGAATTGTGTCTATCCCAGCTAGCCATAGTAAATATTGCCGCTTTAAGGTGCCTGAGCTTTCTTTTTCCTTCCTCTGCTCCCAAACTTCTTTCCTTGGGACTGTGTTTTTCTTAAGTGGTTCCGTTGTTTGTGTTAGACTACAAGCCCAAAGGCAGGCTCTATATCTCTAACTACTCCGCGAGGCTTCTCAGCTAAAAAGCAAAACTAACATAGTTTAAATAAATGAATACTTTGTGAAAAATCTCCACGCAGTGCTAACTACTGGTCCATTTATGTTTTTTTTTAAAGAGAAATGAATAGTTTAAAATATTGCCTTCAAAGCCACCTGAAATACAAAACAAAACAAATGGTCCACATCTATTCAAATTGCTATCTGGAGCCATTCCTGGTGGAAATGTTTCATGAAAGCCATGGTCATGACAGACTTTCTGAACAAAGTAACCAAGGTGACTCAGTCATGATGAAGTGATGAGCCATCACATATACTTATGAACATTTCTAGGTGTTATCCAAATGTACCATATCTTGTGGAGGCTCTGGGATCCCTGGGTCTTGTTGTAATGCCCTGTCACAACCTAAAACTGAAAACTTTAACTGGAAAGCTTAAATGTCCTCTGCTTATCCTTGATTGGATAGGTAATTTAACGGTGGTCAAGATACAAACATCTTTGATGCTCCCTCTCACTGTACAGGATGATCTCTTGCTGCCTTTTGATGACAGAGAGAGTCATTCCCTAGATTCCCTGAAAGCTCACTGAGCCAGTACTAAAATGCTACAATACAACTTCTTACAGAACCAGCCTGTGTAATCCTTGGTGAATCAAAACAGATGTGCTTTTGCTTCTTACAGCAACAGTACACTAGGGGGACTATTTTTCCTCTTTCTGCAGAGAAGGGAGCACAAGGATGTCAGAACAAGCTGTGCTGTTCTCAAAATGTCAGCCCTTTCTTTATTGGTGCTCCAAAGTTTAACACGTATGTGCATGAACTTACATTTTTGAAGACAAAGATGCTTCACAATAAACATAAAACAGCTCTCTGTGTGCCGGCTGCCTGATAATCATACTCAGATTTTTTTTAAAAAAAAAAGTGCTACAAAACTACATTACAGAGACCTAAAATAGCCATTTTACCAAGTAAATAAGGAGTCATCTGTTCAGTTTCTAACATATGGTCTTTTAAATGTATTTTTAATATTTATAAAAAGCATAAACCTCCACCTAGACATTTGAGCGTCTATCGACCTATTGTTATCTTTTTATAAAACAGTCCTCTAACCTTTACCACCTGCAATATAAGAAGATATTTAGCAAACAAAGCATTTCCTGTCATATATTGCCTTTACTTGGTAAATTAGGGCCTAACATACTGCCCTTCTATTCATGCACTACTTTGTGATTAATCTAGCATTTCTTTTCAAATCATGTTACAAAAGAACAATAATGCAGGCTACAGTACAAAAATAAAGTAGACATTGTTCCTATTTATTTATTTTATCCTGCCAGTCCAAAACACTAAATACAACATTACATTTATAATCAGAATCAGCCTTCAGTAAATGTCTGATATACTGTTGCTTGGTGTAGTAGTAACTACAGGAGGCCTATTGAATCCATGGGGATTTGATGACTCAGCCACATGGGTCCCATTGAGTCAATCGGTCTAATCTAGTTATAATTTACTAAACTAGAGTAGGCCTATTGGAACAAATGGAACCTATGCAGGAGTTCACTTACCAAATCTCCACTGATTCAGCAGGCTTACTTTAGTTGCACCTTACTATGCTAAGCAACAGGATTTCAGCTACTGTCTAAATCAGAGATCAGCAGAAGAAAGACTGGGATCTACAGGTAGCCTATAGATCATTTTCGATAGCTGCACAAGAGTTCTGACACTCAATTGTCTAACATTGGCAACAGCCACAGTATGCTTACTCTGTCAGTCTAGTGAAAAAGAATGCTTGTTGGAAAATGAGGAGTGGATCTGTGATTGAAAGGCCCTGTGCACTTTGTCATGGTCCAAATCACTGGTTCTTAACCTTGGGTTACTCAAGAGTTTTGGACTGCAACTCGCAGAAGCCTTCACCACCAGCTGTCCTGGCTGGGGTTTCTGGGAGTTGCAGTTCAAAAGCATCCGAGTAACAAAGGTTAAGAACCACTGGTCCAAATAAGAAATTCCTAGGCTGACTGTCTAATTTTTCAGTTGTAGTTAGTGGGTCCCATAATTCTGGTTTTGGGGTGTGTGTGTGTGTGTGTGCGTGCGTGCGTGCGTGCGCGCGCACACGCGCGCGCATGCATGCTGACCACATATATATTTCATTTGCCTGAAGGGCCAGTCTGTCAGGTCAGAGAATCTGATGCCTAAACATCTCCCTAAAAGTCCTACAGAACTTTATAGGCCTCTAGGAAAAATCAGAAGCCTGTGTTTGTCACAACTGGCATTTATTTCAAAAAGTGCTAATTCCAGAATGAAAAAGTGCTAATTCCAGAATAATTATTTTTACATCTTGTATTATTTACTTTCTTCTCCTGGATATTTTGTGGAACATTTCCCTGTGCAAGATAGATAAACTGATTGTACTGAATGATCTCTAGTATTTCTTCCTTTATTGAACAAATACAAATAGGTAGAACTTAGTAAGTTTCCACAAAAGTCAAATAAGTCTCAATTAAATAAGTAACAATTACTTTAATAAACTAAAGCTTAAGCAAATAAAGATTACGTCAGCATAGTTTTATAGTATAATGTTGAAGAAAAACAAATCTTATCCTCTCCAGCAGACTCTCTCCCCTCTATGGGTGCTCCTTGCTAGCCATCCTCTCAGACCATTATTCATATATTATCAGTCCTTACTGTCAACAAATTTTCAACTGTGTCAGTAAGATACTGAGTTATGCACATGGTTCAAATAGTATCTATAGAAATTTATGTTGGTTTTACTGGGGTAGCAAACTGTGTCCTCTGTATATTAATTTTTGTTCTGATGAATCAATTTGTCAATTCATACATACATACATACATACATACATACATACATACATACATACATACATACATACATACATACATACATACATACATACATACATACATACATACATACATACATACATACATACATATGTCCCAGAGAACGCATTAAATTCATAAACTGAGGTACTACTGTAAAGTTCTTGTCTGATACATATACAGTCACGGCCAAAAAATATTGGGAGCTTTGCAATTCTGTCAGAAAATTGATTTCGTTGGTTTGCGTTGGAACAAAACACACACACACACACACACGTCAGACCTGATACAATCCCACACAGAAACTCAAAAATGTGCTGGCTAAAATTATTGGCATTCTTAATATTTGGTAGCACCCCCTTTGGAAAAAATAACTGAAATCAATCGCTTCCACTCTTCTTCTGCAAACTGCTCCAGGGCCTTTGAAGGATACCTTCTCCCAACTGCTGTTTTGAGATCTCTTCACAGGAGTTCTATGGGATTCAGATCTGGACTCCTTGCTGCCCATTTCAGAACTCTCCAGTGCTTTGTTTGTAACCATTCTTGAGTGCTTTTTGAAGTGTGTTTCAGGTCATTGTCCTATTTCAAGACCCATGACCTCTAGTGGAGATGCAGATTTCTGACACTGGCCACTACATTGCGCTGCAAAATTCTTTGGTAATTGTAGTGTTCAGGCTTTGTTAGGCATAAGTCATGCATTATTCATGTACTAGGCAAATGTGGTGGAGAGGCAGAGCCAAGAATCAGAGAGTCAGTCAAGAGTCAAACAGGAGTGAGTCAGTGAGTTAATCAGAGTCAGAGTCAGAGTCAGAAGGGATAGAGATTGAGTTAGAGACTGATTACGATAAATAGAGAGAGAAGGTGGAAATTATATGGCAAGAAAATAGTATGTACATCTGAAGAACTTCTGTGATTAATAAATTAGCTTCACTTTAATAAATAAGTTTTGTTTGCATTCACAATACAAGTGTCTGATCAAACGTCATTTATTTTGTGGATAGAGGGAATCCACTGGTGGCAGTGAAAGGAAAACACGACTGGAGCCTTTGTAAGGGCACAAAACATAGGTGCTTCAAGGAGGTAAACATCACAGTAATCATCAGATTTCGTGATACCGTTCACACAGTCAAGGCATCCAGTGCTAGAAGCAGCAAAGCAACCCCAAAACATCTTTGAACTTTCACCATGTTTGATTTTAGGGACTGTGTTCTTTTCTTTGAATGCCTCATTTCTTTTTCTGTAAATAGTGCCATGATGTCCTTTACCAAAAAGCTCTACTTTTGTCTCATCTGTCCACAGTGTGTTCTCCCAGAAGGATTGTGGTTTTGTCACATAAGTTTTGGCATACTCCAGTCTTGCTTTTTTATGCCTTTGTGTCAGCAGTGGTGTCCTCCTGGGTCTCCTACCCTAGCATCCTTTTTCATTCAGATGGTGACGGATAGTGCAAGCTGACACTGTTGTACCCTGTGTTTTGCAGAACAGTTTGAATTTGTTTGGAAGTTAATCTGGGTTCTGTATCCACCATTCAAACAACCCATCATTGCAATTTTTCAGCTGCAACTCTGAACTGCTCTTTCATCCACATCCAGGGAGGTTAGCTACAGTACCATTGCCTGTAAACCTCTTGATGATATTGCACACAGTGGACACAGGATCTCTGGAGATTGACTTGTAGCCTTGAGCTTGTCAATGTTTTTCCACCATTTTTCTCTCAAATCAACAAACAACTTTTTACACTTTCCTCCATGCTCAGTGTCAAACACAACACAAAGGTTGAGTCAACTTTTCTCCATCTTAACTAGTTGCAAGTGTGATTACTATATTGCCCACACCTCTTACTTGCGACAGGTGTGTCTAAATACAAATTATAGGAGCATCACATGCTTGATAAGCAATTATTTCTTACAATTTAGACAGTGTGCCAATAATTTTGGCCAGTGGATTTTTAGGTTTCTGTGTGGGATTGTATCAGATTTGACTTTTCTTCTCTTTTTTGTGTGTGTGTTCTTCTAACGCATATCTACTCTGGGCGGTTTACATCTAATATAAAAATTAACTAAGATAAAATCCAGATTCATCCAAGATGGGAAAGGAAAAAAGAAAGGGGGGGGGACAGAAGAGGAAGAAGAAGAAGGAGAAAAAAGAAAAAGAAGAAAAAGGGAGTGTGAAGAAGAGAAAAGGAGTGAGCTGTCCTCCAGAGTCAAAGGAGCAGAAGGAGGAGCCAAGTGTGTAGAGGGGATACTAGTGGAGGTGGAACAGGATGACAGGGAAGTACAACAGCCTAGGGAAGTGTGTTTGACTGACGATAGAGGGGAGTTGCTAGATTTGATTATTTGGGAAGCTATAACAGGAGACGAAAAGGCGGGAAGCTTCAGAGTGGTGAGTAGCGAGCCGGCTGATAAAAAGGATAGATCGGTGCAGACAGAATGGAGCATGGGCCAGGAGAGTTTCCTCAAGCTGCTTAAAGAATTTCCCAATCTGCAAGTAGATGGAGGATTGCTGCCGGGACCTCCTGATTTCCTCATGCGCGGGCAAGAGGTAGATCCCTTGGAATGGACTGTGGTGGTTTACCCCCGCAATCAGTGTGGGGGGAGGAGGGTGATCCGTCCCAGTTCCTCTTTACTCCAGAGCCAGCGGGAGGGGGACTGGGTGAGACACCCCTGTTGTGGGACAGTTTGCGCGGTCAGAACCACACCGATTTGGCCTATGACAGACCGGGAGCAATTTGGGCCAGCCCCCCAATAAGAAGAAAGGACAAAGAAATAACCACGCGAGTTCGAAGTTATAAGTTGTTGCCTGAGTTAAGTTTAATGGATCCTTTTGAGCCAGCCGAGTTGAGTTTGTTTACAAATAAATCGAATTCTGTTAGGAAAGAAGAGCAGCCTCCTGTCCTTTTTCACGCGCTGTCGACGGAACCGCCCCTGGCAGAACCATCCCATATTCACAGGGAGATAGGCTAGGTAATGGCTGTGGGGAAGGCCTGCCTGTATAGCCATGTCTTCAAGTTAGTCTTGAAGGTCCTTAGCGAGGGAGCCAGGTGGATCTCAACAGGTAAGTTGTTCCAAAGGCGAGGGGCCATTGCCAAGAAGGCCCAATTTCTGGTTTTTCACCACCGAGCCTCTCTTGGCGTTAGGCCCCTCAGCCACCCAGCCTGACTGGAGCGGGTGATATGGGTAGAACTGGGCAGAAGGCGGCGCTCTGCCAGGTATCGAGGTCCTAAACCATTAAGGGCTTTATAGGTAATGATTAACACCTTGAAATAAATGCGGAAGCAGATAGATTGCCAGTGTATAGTGGCCAAAGTGGGGGAAATATGGTGAAATCTTTTCACCCCTGTAAATAGCCTGGCCACCATGTTCTGGACCATCTGAAGCTTCCGCATCAGTCTCAAAGGAAGCCCCACATAGTCTATTTTGAGACTACAAGCACATGGACCAGCATGGTGAGTGCTCCTGTGTCTAGATAGGGATGCAGCTGGGCGATCCTCTGAAGATGTAATTTATTTATTTATTTATTTATTTATTCGATTTTTACCCCGCCCCTCTAGGCAACGTCTACTCGGGGCGGCTTACATCAGTTAAAACAAGTTAAAAAACATATAAAATGCATTTATACTAATTAGTTCTAAATTAAAGGTTTCCAAGATGGTGGTATTAAAAAAAAAAAAGATAGAGAAAGAGAAAAGGAAAATGACTTAATTGACTGGGGGGTAGGCCTGTTTAAACAACCAAGTTTTTAATTGGTTTTTGAAAACCCCCAGCGAGGGTGCCAGCCGGATTTCAGTGGGGAGTGTGTTCCACAGCCGAGGGGCAACCGCCGAGAAGGCCCGGTTTCTTGTTTTCTCCTTCCAGGCCTCCCTCGGCGTAAGTCCCCTCAGCCGCCCCTGCTGGCTATGTCGGGTGACTCGGGTAGATCTGGGTGGGAGGAGGCGATCTGCCAAATATTGAGGTCCCAAACCGGTTAGGGCTTTATATGTAATCATTAATACTTTGAAGTCAATGCGGAAATGAATAGGTAACCAGTGCAGCGCAGCCAAAGTGGGGGAGATACGTTGGTGTTTTCTCACCCCACTAATAAGCCTGGCTGCTGCATTCTGGACCATCTGGAGTTTCCGCATGAGCCTCAAAGGCAGCCCCACATAGAGTGCGTTACAATGGTCTAGTCTCGAGATTACGAGCGCGTGGACTAGAGTAGTGAGGGCCCCCCGATCAAGATATGGCCGCAGCTGGGCAATCCGCCATAGATGAAAATAGGCAGAACGGACCACGGACGCCACCTGGATTTCCATGGTTAGCGCCGGGTCCAGATGTATCCCCAAGCTGTGGACCTCACTCTTTGTGGCAAGGGTCGTCCCTCCAAAAGAAAGGGAGTCATCTATGCCACTGACGGGAGGGCCACCCACCCTCAAGACCTCCGTCTTGTCCGGGTTCAGCCTCAATCCATTTGACTGCATCCATTCCAGTACGGTGTCCAGGCAGCGCTGGTGGGACTGGACGGCATCCACTGAAGATGGAGTAAAAGAGATGTAGAGCTGTGTGTCATCAGCGTACTGGTGACACGATGCCCCACACCCTCTGATGACCCCGCCCAGCGGCCTCATGAAGATGTTAAACAGCATTGGGGAGATGATCGACCCCTGTGGAACCCCACAATTGAGACTCCACGGGGCCGAGACATTCTCCCCAATCTGCACTCTCTGGGGGCAGTCCTCCAGGAAGGAGCGGAGCCAGGCAAGTGCCAGGCCCCCAACTCCCAACTCGGAGAGCCTCCCCAGGAGGATACCGTGGTCGACGGTATCAAAGGCGGCTGAGATATCAAGGAGGATGAGCAAGGATATTTTGCCCCTGTTGGCCTCCCTAAGTAAGTCATTCAGCTGGGCCACTAATGCCAATAGGCATGATGCTATCAATTGCCAGCCTAAAAAGCCAGATTCTTAGTGACTCCTTAAATATCACCAGCAAAGGGGCCAAACAAATTGCAGGGGGGAGTTAATTCCATAGCTGAGGAGCAACCTCAGAGAAGGCCCGGTTTCTTGTCTTCTCCCTCTTGACATCTCTTGGGGTTAGCATCCTCAGCTGACCAGCTTTAGATGTTCCTGTAGGGTGGGCAGATCTTTCTTTCTTTCTTTCTTTCTTTCTTTCTTTCTTTCTTTCTTTCTTTCTGTCTTTCTTTCTTTCTTTCTTTCTTTCTTTCTTCATTTATTCATTTATTCATTTATTCATTTATTTGATTTATACCCCGCCTATCTGGCCCACCAGACCACTCTAGGAAGTAGACATTCTGCCAGGTAGTGAGGTTCCAAACCATTTAGGGCTTTATAGGCTAAAATCATCACTTTGAAGCTGGCACAGAAACAGACAGGTAACCAGCGTGAGGTGGCCAGAATTGAAGTGAAATGATGATATTTATTCACTCTACTCAATAGTCTGGCTGCCGTATTCTGGACCAATTGAAGTTTCCATGACAGCCTCGTAGGTAGCCACACATACAGAATGTTGCAGTAGTCTAATTTTGAGATTAGACTGACATGGATCAATGTGGACCAATATGGTGAGGGACCCAGTGTGAAGCCAGGGACACAGCTGGGCAATCTGCCTCAGATGAAAATAGGTGGAGTGGATCACAGACACTATCTGGCCGATTCCAGAAGTATTCCGAAGCTGCGAACCTCATCCGTAGTGAAGAGAGTAGCCCCCCCCCACAAAGGAGATGCAGGCACCCGATCTGCAGACAGGCAGGATACTCACCTGAAGGACCTCTGTCTTGTTTGGGTTCAGCCTCAATCTCTTGGCCCCTATCCACTCCAGTACTGTAGCCAGGCAGAGCTTAAGGGATGGGACAGCATTCAGTGCAGAAGGGTGGAAGGAGAGACAGGGCTGTGTATCATCAGCATATTGGTGGCATGTCATACCAAATCACTGGATTATTTCCCCTAGTGGCATCATATAGATATTAAACAGTAATGGCGAGATGATTGACCCCCGAGGGACTCTGCAATCAAGAGTCCAAGGAGTGGAGACCAGCTCCCCAAGTTGCATTCTGTGGGGGTGGTCTTCCAGGAAGGACCAGAGCCAGGACAAAGCCAGGCCACAATCCCCAGTCCAGAGAGCCTCCCCAGGAGGATACCATAGTTGATGGTATTGAAGGCCACTGAAAGGTCAAGGAGGACCAGAAGGGTCATTTTACCCCTGTCAGTCTCCTTCAGAAGGTCATCATGCAGGGCAACCAATGCTGTTTCTGTGCCATGACACAGCTTAAACCCAAACTGGAATGGATTGAGGGCACTGGTTTCATCCAAGAATGCCTAAAGCTTGTTGGCCACCACCCTCTCCACCAGCTTGCTTAAAAAAGGAACATTGGCAACTGGAAGACAGCAGTTGCAATCATCAGCTGCCAGATTCATTTTGTTTTCTGCATGGGCCTGATTAGTGTCTCCTTGAGGGTTTGGGGGACCCAACCCTCAAGGAGAGATGCATTAATGATAGATGTGGCCCATTCTGTTGTTATGGGTCTCGCAGTGTTTAAAAGCCAGGTTGGTCAAGGATCAAGGGAGGTTGTGGTAGCCCTGCAGTGATCTAGCATCTTGTCAACCTCAGATGATGAAACAGGCTGAAACTGATGTAGTAAAACCAGACAATCTGGTCCAATGGACATCTCAACCTGATCTACTGCCAAAGTATGGCAGTCTAGGTCCCAGAGGATGGCCACCACTTTGTTTTTTAAAAAGTGCTGCAAACTGGTCACAGGTGAGACTATTGGGAGGCCCATCACCTAGACCAGCCTCAGATAAATCACAAAAAACACGGAATAATTCCACCTGATGGTTTTGTGCCTTGCTTATCTGGACAGCGTAAAAAGATATTCGAGCAGCTTTCACTGCTGCTAAGTAGGCATTGGTTGCAATTTTTGTGGTTCTTAGTATAAGTTCTGTCGGGGCCCACTTCCTAATACTCTCTAGCCTTCTCCTGTTTTGCTTCATGGCCTGTAGTTCCTGAGAGTATCACGCGGCAGAGTGGGCCTGGCAGCAGAGAGGGTGTTTGTTGTGATCACGTCAGCTGCCCAGGTTGCTGCAGCATACCATCTAGCGAACTGAGCTTTGACAAGAGTGCCAACCAGATCAGCTGGTAACTCTCCCATTGTGTCCTGGAAACCAACTGGATCCAGTAGCCTGTGAGCATGGACCATCTTAAGGGGCCCCATCTCCCCACTGGGGGTAGGGGAGAGAGCCACTGGGAGGCTGAATTTTATCAGGTGGTGGTCTGACCACGACAAGGGGATAGATATCAGATCATTTTACTTATTTATTTATTTATTTGATTTGTATCCCGCCCATCTGGTCAGTCACCCTCAGGCCACCCTCTCCCTGCCCTGTTGAAAAACACATGTCCAGCATGTGGCTGACCATGTGGGTGAGACTGTAGACAAATTGGGACACATTCAAGGAAGCCATGGTTTCCGAGAACTCAAGAGCTGGCCCCAAGACTTCAGTCTTAGCATGGATGTTGAAGTCACTCAGACCCAAGAACCTGGCAGAACTCATCAACACTGCCAAGATGAAGTTTGCAAGCTTTGGAAAGGAGGGTGCTGGTTCGCAGGGAGCATGATAAACCAGCATTATTCCAGTTCCATCCCTTGCTCATAAAGACAGTTGAAGGGTCGCCAGACCTGGAATCACCAGAACAGAGAGCCTGACTGTCTCTGGGGTGTTTTTGTAAACAATGGCTACTTCATCACCCATTCCTCCAGTCTACCTTGATGTAGGATGGAATAATCAGGTGGGCATATTAAGAACAGGGTCACACACCCATCAGCGCCCATTAAGGTTTCTGTGATGTAGGCCAGATCTGCCCCTTCATCCAGGATTTGGTCATGAGTAAACTGGACTTTATTCTGAGCAGATCTGGCATTTAGCAACTTCAGAGAAAGTGGAAGACAGGCCTTGCAGGTTACCTGAGAGTTGGCAAGAGAGCTAGAACGGGGTACAGCTTTAAGACATCTGCACAAAATTCTTCTAGTCTGACCTGCTACTTTTTTAACTTTAAAATAATTTAAAACAGCCCCCCAAGCACCTAGAGGTAACAAATTCACAACGGAGATTCATCTGACTCACCTCTACAATCCCGCCAAGTTTGGTGAAGATTGGGCTTCAGACATCCAAGTAATACACCTAAAAAGTGGGTCCACCCCAGGGAAGTGACCTTTAGTAGCTGGCTTGGGGAAACCTATTCTTCACCAAACCTGAAGAGATTGTACAGGAGTCAGAAGAAGCTTCCCTGTATTTTTTGCTTCTCCAGGTGCCTGGGGGAACACTTTACAACCAAACAAATCAACGAATCAGAGACATTAATTCATGCAAATATGAATCAACGAATTAGTGATTTTTGAATGAATTTGTTGATTCATTTTCTAATTTGTGCCCCTCTCTAGTTTTGACTAATTTGGCCTTGCAACTTGTGACACAAGTGAGATACATTCTCAATAAGTTAGTGAAGAAATATGTAACTGATCTGGTAATTTGCCATATCAGTAGATTTCAGCTGTCGGTCATATAGATTAATTGCAACATTCAAAACAATATGGCCTATGCATCATTTGTAATCTTGACAAGTAACAAAACTGCCCACAACTGAATCCGATATTGTATTTTTTTTCTTTTTAAAAATGATGCAGCGCATCAGCAATGGTCTATAACAGTCTTAAAAAATAAAATAAAAAGAGAATAACTTCCTCTGCTCTTCTACTGAGTCATAGAGGAAATGTTTGATTGACTGATATCCTGAACTGGCTCACTTATTAACCATTTCACAATACTGCAAATTCAAACTGGAAGGAGCCTTGACAACCAGGAAGGCTTCCTTTTGGTTCATTCCCAGTGATCACACAAGTTGGAGACAGACCAAACTAGAGCGATCCTACCCACAGAAAAAAAGTAGAAGCCCTTGACAGGGGCTCAAAAAAGTCTGGGTAGGACTGCTCTGGGTACAGTTTGGTTTACTTCAGAGAGTATGTCATGTGATCACTGGGGAGAAAAACCAAACTTTAAACCCTGGTTTGATCATGAATGCACAATAGCAAAGAAACAATTTGTAACCAGTTTTTAACAGAATAGGGTTAGCAATGTCAGGACAATCCTTCTGGCATTCCAACTTGAAAAACAACAATATAAAGCACTAATCAGGGGGGAAAAATAGGGAGGCATTAAGTAAAACATCCCTTCATGGATTGCTGCCTTGTCATGGCAAAGGGGCTTGAGTAACTCAGAGAAGCTATGGGCTATGCCCTGCAGGGACACCCAAGATGGACAGGTCATAGTGGAGAGTTCTGACTAAACGTGATCCACCTGGAACAGGAACTGGCAAGCCATTCCAGTATCTTTGCCAAGAATACCCCATGAACAGAAACAAAAAGCTAAGAGATATGGCGCTGGAAGATGAGCCCCTCAGGTCGGAAGGTGTCCAACCTGTTACTGAGGAAGAGCAGAGGACAAGTACAAGTAGCTCCAGTGCTAATGAAGTGATTGAGCCAAAGCTGAAAGGATGCTCAGCTGTGGACATGCCTGGAAGGGAAAGGAAAGTCTGATGCTGCAAAGAAAAATACTGCATAGGAACCTGGAATGTAAGAGCTATGAACCTTGGGAAGATGGATGTGGTCAAACATGAGATGACAAGAATAAACATTGACATCTTGGGCATCAGTGAACTGAAATGGATGGGAGTGGACGAATTCAATTCAGATGATTATCATATCTACTATTGTGGGCAAGAATCCCATAGAAGGAATGGAGTAGCCCTCATAGTCAACAAAAGAGTGGAAAAAGCTGTAATGGGATACAGTCTCAAAAATGATAGAATGATTTCAATACGAATCCAAGGGAGACCTTTCAACATCACAGTAATCCAAGTTTGTGCACCAACCACCAATGCTAAGGAGACAGAAATTGACCAATTTCATGAAGACTTACAACACCTTCTAGAACCGACACCAAAGAAAGATGTTCTTCTCATTCTAGGGGATTGGAATGCTAAAGTAGGGAGTCAAGAGATAAAAGGAACAACAGGTACGTTTGGCCTTGGAGTTCAAAATGAAACAGGGCAAAGGCTAATAGAGTTTTGTCAAGAGAACAAGCTGATCATCACAAACACTCTTTTCCAACAACACAAGAGGTGACTCTACACATTGGACATCACCAGATGGGCAGTACCGAAATCAGATTGATTATATTCTCTGCAGCCAAAGATGGAAAAGCTCTATACAATCAGCAAAAATAAGGCCTGGAGCTGATGGTTGCTCCGATCATCAGATTCTCATGGCAAAATTCAAGCTTAAACTGAAGAGAGTAGGAAAAACCTGTAGGCTAGTCAGATATAACCTAAACCAAATCCCCTATGAATACACAGTGTAAGTGAAGAACAGATTTAAGGAACTTGATTTGGTGGACAGAGTGCCTGAAGAACTTTGGATAGGCAAACATTGAGGCAGCAACAAAAACATCCCAAAGAAAAGGGAATCCAAGAAAGCAAAGTGGCTGTCCAACGAGGCCATACAAACAGCAGAGAAGAGAAGGGAGACAAAATGCAGGGGAGATAGGGAAAGTAACAGAAAATTGAATGCAGACTTCCAAAGAATAGCAAGGAGAGACAAGAGGGCCTTCTTAAATGAACAATGCAAAGAAATAGAGGAAAATAATAGAAAAGGAAAAACCAGAGATCTGTTCAAGAAAACTGGAGATATTAAAGGAACATTTTGTGCAAAGATGGACATGATAAACGACAAAAATGGGAGGGACCTCACAGAAGCAGAAGATATCAAGAAGAGGTGGCAGGAACACAGAGGAATAATACCAGAAAGATTTGGACATCCCGGACAACCCAGATAGTGTGGTTGCTGACCTTGAGCCAGACATCCTGGAAAACTCAACAGTGGCCAGACGACTAGAAAAGATCAGTCTACATCCCACCCCAAAGAAGGGCAGGACCAAAGAATGCTCCAACTACCGTACAATTGCACTCATTTCACATGCTAGCAAGGTTATGCTCAATGTCCTCCAAGGCAGGCTTCAGCAGTATGTGGACTGAGAACTCCCAGAAGTACAAGCTGGATTTCAAAGGGGCAGAGGAACTAGAGACCAAATTGCTAACATTCGCTGGATTATGGAGAAAGCCAGAGAGTTTGAGAAAAACATCTGCTTCTGCTACATTGACTATGCAAAAGCCTTTGATTGTGGACCACAACAAACTATGGCAAGTCCTTAAAGAAATTGGAGTGTCTGACCACCTTATCTATCTCCCAAGAAACCAACACGTGGGAGAGGAAGCAACAGTTAGAACTGGATGTGGAACAACTGATGGGTTCAAAATTGGGAAAGAAGTCCGACAAGGCTGTATATTGTCCTCGGGCTTATTTAACTTTTATGCAGAATACATCATGCGAAAGGCTGGACTGGAGGAATCCCAAGCCAGAATTAAGATTGCATGAAGAAATATCAACAACCTCAGATATGCAGATGATACCACTCTGATGGCAGAAAGTGAGGAGGAATTAAAGAACCTCTTAATGAGGGTGAAAGAGGAGTGCAAAAAACAGTCCGAAGCTCAACATCAAAAAAACCAAGATCATGGCCACTGGTCCCTTCACCTCCTGGCAAATAGAAGGGGAAGATATGGAGACAGTGACAGATTTTACTGTCTTGGTCTCCATGATCACTGCAGAGGTGGGAGAGCAGCCCCGAAATTAAAAAACCCTTGCTTTCTGGGAGGAAAGCAATGACAAACCTAGACAGCATCTTAAAAAGCAGAGACATCACCTTGCCAACAAAAGGCCGCATAGTCAAAGCTATGCTTTTTCCAGTAGTGATGTGTGGAAGTGAGAGCTGGACCATAAAGAAAGCTGACCACCGAAGAATTGATGCTTTTGAATTGTGGTGCTGGAGGAGACTCTTGAGAGTCCCCTGGACTGCCAGGAGAACAAACCTATCCATTCTGAAGGATGGAACCCTGAGTGCTCACTGGAAGGACAGATCCTGAAGCTGAGGCTCCAATGCTTTGGCCATCTCATGAGAAGAAAAGACTCCCTGGCAAAGATCCTGATGTTGGAAAACTGTGAAGGCTAGAGGAGAAGGGGACGACAGAGGACAAGATGGTTGGACAGTGTCATCGAAGCTACCAACATGTATTTGACCCAACTCCAGGAGGCAGTGGAAGACAGGAGGGCCTGGCGTGCTCTGGTCCATGGGGTCACGAAGAGTCGAACACGACTAAACGACTAAACAACAACAAAGTAAAATATGGTCACACTTAATCTAGGCCTCAAGAACTAAGGATTTTCCATATTTCTGGTAAATCGTAAAGCAGTTCCAAGAATATCATGTCACATTGCTGCTGTCTCCTAGGAGTCTTACATCCAAGCACTGTATACAGTGAGGTCAGTTTGCACCTCCTACTTGGATATGAATCAAGAAAATCTTCCTTTTTTTTATGCCATACTACTCTGAAGAGGACCTTGCAATAAACTGCCAAAAGACCAAAATTCTGCTTTTCACCAAAAAGTTTTTCAAGCACAAGTGACAGATAGACATCACATTGAACAAGGAAAGGCCTGTAAATATCCAGCTGTAGTTTTTCAGACAACTGGACTGTAGAGAGCCCACATTGCCCATGTGATAATGTCCAAAGAGCCATATTGAGATTCTTCTGATCAAAGAGGGGCTCTTGCATACCATCTGAACTAAAAGTCTTGAAGGCATGATTTTGTCCTAACTTCTGTATAGTTCATATATAAGGAATTCCATCCCCTTGAAGCAGTACAGTCTAAATTATTGAGTACTGTTTTTGGTGTACCACACTGTAATCCCAATGCCCAGCTCAGAATTGAAACTTGAATGGTTCCTCTTTAAAGGAACTGCTTGGTTTCAAATAACCAATCTTCAAAATTAAAGCTGAATCCTACTGATTTAGCACCTCTGAATGCTAAGCCAATAGATAACCACCCCTCAGGCTAGATATAAGCAGTGGAGTAAAAATTGATGTCCTATGTGTTACCCACTCCAGCGCTGTTACATTTGGGATTTTTGAAAGCTAAAAAGAGGCTCTTAGGAAGTAAATCTGGGATACAGCCCCCCAACCTGACAGAGTACAGGTACCATATTACTCAGTGGCTGGGACTCATAGCAAGATCTACACCCAGCAGATTATGGTATCTTTATAAGTCAGAACTTGTGAGACACTGGAGAGTTATTATCCTGTCTTTGTCTTGCCACCCTGGCATGGTGGAAACTCTGGAACATGACCTGTTGTATTGTGTATATTATAAGGATTCACACAATTTATTTATTTCTCCAATTTTAAAACATTTTCCAGGCAGACCAAATAAATTTTACATCTCTCTTCTCTCCGATTCCTTGAGTGAAACCATAGTCAAGGTTGCAAAATTCTTTGCAGTGAATTTTAAAATAAGAAAACAGATGACTAAATCAGTATAGTAACTGGACTAGAGATAGGCATCCTTCAGTCTCGAGAGACTATGGTAATGTGCTCTGTATGGAGAACTTGGAACAGCATCTAGTGTGGCTGAGAAGGCCAATTCGAGAGTGACAGTCCCTTCCACACTGAAGACAAATCCAATCTGTCCCCTGTCCGGCTCCCTGCTTTTGCTGCTTTTGTGACTTCCTCTTTGCTTCGGCCTGCTGGGCAAGGGTCTCTTCGAATTGGGAGAGGCCGTGATGCAGTGCCTGCCTCCAGGCTGAACGCTCAGATGTCAGGTTTTCCCATCTGTTGAGGTCTATTCCTAAGGCCTTCAGATCTCGCTTGCAGATGTCCTTGTATCGCAGTTGTGGTCTCCCTCTGGGGCGCTTTCCCTGCACTAATTCTCCATACAGGAGATCCTTTGGAATCCGACCATCAGCCATTCTCACGACGTGCCCGAGCCAACGTAGACGTCGCTGCTTCAAGCATGCCTTTGGAACTGCAACCGAGGGCGTCTATCTCCGGACTAGATCAGACGGAAAGCTCTTTAATCTCTCTAGATTGAGAGCAAAGACCAAAGTCCAACTGAAATGCATGCGGGACTTCCTCTTCGCAGATGATGCAGCCATTGTTGCCCACTCTGCCGAAGACCTCCAACAACTCATGAATCGTTTCAGCAAGGCCTGCCAAGACTTTGGACTAACAATCAGCCTGAAGAAAACACAAGTCATGGGCCAGGGCGTGGACTCACCTCCTTCTAACTGGACTAGGAATTCACATTTAATTGTAATCTGAATTTCAGTCTGCTTTGTTTCAATTGCAAATATTATATTCTTTTTTATTATATTTCAGCTTTGAAGATCTAACATGACTGATCAATGGTCATAATAATAATAAAACTGAAAGCACTCTCATGTGACAACTGTTTTCAATAAAGAGCAGCTTGAGCAAAGTAAATGGAGTTGAAAAGATCTAGAGACTGTGATTTGTATAGCTCTGAAGGTTTTTATTTTGTAGATCCAGTAGGGGAAAAGGTATGAAACAAATTACAGAACAAAGTGAAAATGGTACATTTTAAACAGCCAGATTTCACTTGAGTTAGTTGGATATCACATATAAGCCTCCAGAGACACCATAAATGGTAAAATTAAAAGATAGTTGTAGAAGAGATAGCAGTGTTAGTTCATGCAAGCATTATAGGTAAAAATAATAACAACAAATAAAATAACAAATAAAAGAGAGAAAAACATGATAACAAAGTCTGTGAAAGTTCACATTAAAAATATTTTTGTCTTTTTATTTGTTTTTTTATTATAAAAATTGAAAGACAGCTACAGCTACAAAGGTAGTTGTTACATCCTAGAAACAAGGTGGCAATAGTAGACACAAAAGTAATTAAAATAATTTGATTCTTGTGGAATCATAATAGAATTGTCTCACCAAAATATTTGAATATATGAAACAAGGTAGAACTGAAAAATAATTGTTACCATTTATATCTCCATGATTCTAAAATAAATAATGTTCTTTTAGTTTTATATAATCTAAATATAAAGGAAGAGTAGCTAATGCAGCCAATGTCCAAAGTGCCCCCCCCCCAGATGTTCTAAGACATAAAATGCAAGGGCTGCCATGGAGGAAATTGGTTATGGAGTGATTTTTTAAAAAGAAAGAAAGAAAACACAATAGCACTTTGAACTTTCAACACTGGTTGGCAAAGTCACAATGCTGATGGGAATCTGCTCCCTCTGTGGTACAATGCCTTGTACTGGTTGCCACTTCAATTGTTTCATTCAAATGGGTCCAGAAGTCCCAATCAGACTGCACTGTGATTAAACATTTGAGAAGACTATGTTCCTCAGTCAGTTTAAAAGAGAGAAAGAATATTCTTATCTGCATGGAGTGAAGGCAAAATTAATAGGATTTGGGTAATTAGGACAGCTGCTTCAGTCAGAAGGGAAAATGCAGAGAACCACTTCAGTATTATTACTCAGAATGCCGGATCTGCTACTTTCATAGGAAAATGTACTTTTGCAAGCAGCTTTGTTGGGATTTCTTGAGGTTTTAATTGCTCTGTCAGTTACAATTAACACTGTTAATGTGGCAATGAAATGGTACAAATTGCTAGTGGCTTTCTCTTTCTGCCTATTTGCCTTAATTGGTTTTGAATGAAGAGGGTTCTCTTGACATGCCTGTCGTAATGGGCGAAAGTATATCTGCTTAAAGAGTGCAATAGAAAGAACAAAGCAGAGATGTACAACGTACAACGTAAAATCCCAGCAGAAAATGTGCCTTCCAGTAGTAACGGGATGTGAATGGTAGGTAGTGAAGACAGACAGGTAGATAGATATGCAGATGTTTGTGAAGCATTTTGGAGGCCATTTTTAGGGCTCTTAAAGCACCTAACTAGAGAGTGCCAAAAACCAGAGTAAAATGTTTTGAATGGCATCTTGACACATTTGTGTTTGTAGTATTTTGTGATAAAGATTTTACCCCTGATAAAATACTGGCTGGATATTTTGTCTATTTGACTGGAACATAAGACCGCACACTGGCTCGTTTCTTCCCTAATATTATCAGTGAAAAACATTGCAGAATGTCAGCCACCATGGGACACTAGCTCATGCCACGGCTGGTGCTATTGAGACATCCTAATAGTTGCAGCTTCCCTCCTCCCTTTGTTTGTTGGGGGAATAGGTAACAGGATGCAACTAAATTAACCTACAATTTTATAGACGTTCTTTCCTACAAATTCAGAAATTTGTAATTGATCCTTTGATTCTATTTGTATCCCATATTTTTCCCAAAAAGGAGATTGAAGAAGACAGCTAGTTGTCCAGTGCCTATCTGATTTTTTTTTAAATGTCTGTACCTGCAGTGGTTAAAACAAAAGAGAAGAAGCCAGCCTTGTCTCCTTTGGTAGGGAGCTCCAGAGCCAGAGATCACTGAGAAGGCACTGCCTCACATCTGTACCAAATGTGTCTCTGAGGAGAGTGCGAGAGAACAGCTTCCCTCAAAGATCTCAAAGCGTGAGCAGCCTCATTTGGGACAACAGAGCCCTTCCGATAGCCTAGTTTGACAAGCTTAGAAGCTCTTCCTACCCCAAAAGTGAAGCTGAAGCTCTTGATTCATCCCCCACCACCTCATCTCTCCAATAAAGTTCTGATTAACAGCATACTTACTAATTTGGAAGAGGACTCCATACTTTTGAACTACAGTATTTGAACCACTTGAAGCATTTCTACCACACTTTTTATTGAATAGAAGGCCATTTTTTCCAGACAACAAACAGTACTTACAGTGATTTCTGGACCCACTTTCTTGAAATAAGTAAGTAGAGCTCAAAGTGTGTAACTTTATTGTTGCCAGAATCCACTTATCCTCATTTTACTGTCATTATACACTTTTGCTCCTATTTCCTCCCTTCTATGAAATTGATCTAGTGTATCACAGGACTTTCTATTTGATTATCAGATCTCATACAGACAGAGTCAGGTCACAATCCTCCAAAGGGTAGGTATGTGTGGGTTTTTCAATCAAATCTGACAGAAATTAATTTGAGGCTAACATCTTCCTCTGAGATGTTTTCCTTGTCTGCCTCTGAACAAAACACCAGCCCCTTTTGCTAGCAGTTCATAAAGAGGCTTCTGAATTTTAGGGAATGATTTTTTTCCTGGTTGAAAAATGATAGCATTCACTTCCTGATTCTTTTCACCTCCATATATTTCATTTGTTCTTTAAATTAGTTTGTACTCTGATGTTTTTATCTTTCTTAACTACCTAATTTTGAACTTGGTAAGTAATAAAACATTGTTTCTGTTTTTATAACATATTTTCAAAACTCAGTTGTAACTTTTTGATCTTAAAATATTTATCATATTCTTGCCTTTAGGCTGTATGCTGTTTATATAAATGCTAAGATCCAATATGATGTATGTTTACTGTTTTACCTTCCTATTTATTTCATTTATTTATATTTATATTTATAATATTTATATTAACATATGAATATTTATTTAATATTTACCTTTATTCATAAACCACCATGTATCAAAAGCTATTAGGATAATGAACTGTGTGTGTGTGTGTTTAGTCGTTTAGTCGTGTCCGACTCTTCGTGACCCCATGGACCAGAGCACGCCAAGCCCTCCTGTCTTCTACTGCCTCCCGGAGTTGTGTCAGGTTCATGTTGGTTGCTTCGCAGACACTGTCCAGCCATCTCATCCTCGGTCGTCCCCTTCTCCTCTTGCCGTCACACCTTCCTAACATCAGGGTTTTTTCCAAGGACTCTTTTCTTCTCATGAGATGGCCAAAGTACTGGAGCCTCAGCTTCAGGATCTGTCCTTCCAGTGAGCAGTCAGGGTTGATTTCCTTTAGAACTGATAGGTTTGTTCTCCTTGCAGTCCAGGGAATTCTCAAGAGCCTCCTCCAGCACCACAATTCAAAGGCATCAATTCTTCGGCGGTCTGCTTTCTTTATGGTCCAGCTCTCACTTCCATACATCACGACAGGAAAAACCATAGCTTTGACTATTCGGACTTTTGTTGGCAAGGTGATGTCTCTGCTTTTCAAGATGCTGTCAAGATTTGTCATCGCTTTCCTCCCAAGAAGAAGGCGTCTTTTAATTTCGTGGCTGCTGTCTCCATCTGCAGTGATCATGGAGCCCAGGAAAATAAAATTTGACACTGCCTCCATATCTTCCCCTTCTATTTCCCAGGAGGTGATGGGACCAGTGGCCATGATCTTAGTTTTTTGATGTTGAGTTTCAGACCGTTTTTTGCACTCTCCTCTTTCACTCTCATTACAAGGTTCTTCAATTCCTCCTCACTTTCTGCCATCAGAGTGGTATCATCTGCATATCGGAGGTTGTTGATATTTCTTCCGGCAATCTTAACTCCGGCTTGGGCTTCTTCCAGTCCAGCCTTCCGCATGATGTATTCTGCATACAAGTTAAATAAGCTGGGGGACAGTATACAGCCTTGCCGTACTCCTTTCCCAATTTTGAACCACTCAGTTGTTCCATGACCAGTTCTGACTGTTGCTTCCTGTCCCACATATAGGTTTCTCAGGAGACAGATAAAGTGGTCAGGCACTCCCATTTCTTTAAGAACTTGCCATAGTTTGCTGTGGTCCACACAGTCAAAGGCTTTCGCATAGTCAATGAAGCAGAAGTAGATATTTTTCTGGAACTCTCTGGCTTTCTCCATAATCCAGCGCAAGTTAGCAATTTGGTCTCGAGTTCCTCTGCCTCTTCGGAATCCAGCTTGTACTTCTGGGAGTTCTCGGTCCACATACTGCTGAAGCCTACCTTGGAGGATTTTGAGCATAACCTTGCTAGCGTGTGAAATGAGTGCAATTGTGCGGTAGTTGGAGCATTCTTTGGCACTGCCTTTCTTTGGGATTGGGATGTAGACTGATCTTTTCCAATCCTTTGGCCACTGTTGGGTTTTCCAAACTTGCTGGCATATTGAATGTAGCACCTTAACAGCATCATCTTTCAAGATTTTAAATAGTTCAATTGGAATGCCATCACCTCCACTGGCCTTGTTGTTAGCCAGGCTTTCTAAGGCCCACTTGACTTCGCTCTCCAGGATGTCTGGCTCAAGGTCAGCAACTACATTGTCTGGGTTGTCCGGGATATCCAAATCTTTCTGATATAATTCCTCTGTGTATTCTTGCCACCTCTTCTTGACGTCTTCTGCTTCTGTTAGGTCCCTCCCATTTTTGTCTTTTATCATGTTCATCTTCGCGCAAAATGTTCCTCTAATATCTCCAATTTTCCTGAACAGATCTCTGGTCTTTCCTTTTCTGTTACTCCTTCATGGATTGCTGCCTTGTCGTGGCGAAGGGGCTTGAGTAACTCAGAGAAGCTATGGGCTATGCCGTGCAGGGACACCCAAGACGGACAGGACATAGTGGAGAGTTCCGACTAAACACAATCCACCTGGAGGATTGAACTGTAAATATGACAAAAAATGGCCACACAGCTACAACTTATTTATTTATTTATTTGAGAATATTTATGTACAAATTGCTTAGATTCAAACATTTCAATTTGGTGTACAAAAAGTAAAATATACCATATATACAACAAACAAATGCAAAATAAAATGAACTCAATGTGCAGCTTAACATATAATATTTATTCAGGCTGTAAGATAGACAGTACATTGGACTATACAGGGAAGGCTTGGATAAATAGGTATGTTTGGAACATGTGCTTAAAACTAAAAGTTGAAGGGGCATGTTGAATCACTGAGCAAAAGGCATTCCACATAGTAGGCACCACCATGCTAAATGTCCTGCTTTGAATGATCACAAAATACATCTGAGGAGCAAGTAGCACCTCCAGGAGGAACTCTCCAGATGACTTCAAGTATCCAACAGGCCTATAAGAGAGAAGGTAATAACCTAATCCTAAATTGGTTATGATTTTTAAAAAGAGTATTCAGATCTTAAAACTGGAACAGTAGCAGAAAGTGCAACTCTTCCTGCCAAGGTGTTACGTGCTGCTGAAGGTTGCCCCACCTAAAAACCTGACTGGGGTTGTTGCGCATCAGTTGCAGTTTACAGACCAATCTTAATGACAACCTCATACATGGTGCATTGTAATACTTCAGTCCTGAGGTTCAGTGCCTGGACCACCGCAACTGAGTCCAATAATTACTGCAACCAGATGAAGCTGAGAAAAGGTACTCTGAGGTGACGTCACCTGGGCCCATCCCTCTCGCAATAAAAGATACAAACCAGGGCAAAGAGTCACAAATCCAGGCCCATAGGCTCTTTGGACTGCCCTATCTTCAGCCATCTGTTTCAGAACTTAGAGCACAGTAAACTAAGGTTATGGCCTGCTCTGTGAATTAAGCCAGTGGAAACCTGAAACAGCTCAAGGGGTTGCTAAGGAACTAATGAGGTCTCAAATTCCTTCCCCAGGGGCAGTCTCAGTATGAATGTTGAAATCCCCCAATGTCTCTGTTTTGGGATCCTCAAGTGTCAGACCACAGACTACCTGAGTCAGCTCTGCTAGGGAGGCCATGGGAAAAGGGGTGGACAATAGACCAAGAGAACTCCAATCTGTCTATTTGGCCCAATGTCATATATAGGCCCTTTAAACCAGCCCCAAGGTGGAGAGGTTTCCTTATGTGAATGATAGCGCTCCTATGGATCACAGTAATTAGCCTCAAACTTCTAGCCTGGGCTACTGCAGCAACAATACCTAGGTAGTGAAAGTTACATCAGATCAACTTCATCCAGCTAATCCATTCAAATCTTACTTATATATCCCAGGTCAGCATCCTCATGAGTAATTAAATGAGAACAATCACTATCTTAATATGAGCCAATCTGGCATTAAAGAACATCACTATCAGGCCAGAGCAGACAATGGGAGAGCAAGCTGGCACCTGAGGGTTTGGAAATAGGCCAGAAACAGGAGCAGTGCATACACATCTTTATCTCTCATTGCTGTAGCTCCCTCTGTCTATGGTCACCTAAACAGAGCAGCAAAATCCAAGAGCACCCCAAGATTTGTACTTCCCCTTTCAGAGGGTGTACAACTCCACCCACACACACAGAGTTCATGGACATGAGAACCACATACCTCTAGGCCGCTCATCTTGTTGGGATTCAATGTCAGTCTTGGGCCCTCGTCTAGCCAATTGGCAAGACAATCTACCAGTTTAGCACCTGCACTTCCTCTCCTTACTTGGCTGCGAAGGAGAAACAGAGCTGGTGGTAATTTGAATATGACATCACTTGATAAGCTCATCTGTTGTCCTCATAACAGATGTTAAAAAAAAAGTGAGATACTGGAGAATTCCATAATAAGCCTATTGCAGACTCAATAGCCTTTTGACTTTCTCCAGCTAATACCCCTCCACTATAAGACAACCTACTTTTTAAAATCAAAGAGTTTTCAGGTTAACACTATCTCATCAACTTAAGAGTCAGGGGCAAACTTTGAGACCATGTCATGTCTTTGTTATGTCAGTGGCATCCTCATGGTGTAACAGAGGTGGGGCAGAGGGTCAAGAGGGAAGCAAGCACAACACGCATATAACCACTCTGGCTCTAAGAAAGCAAGCCCTGGCACCAGATAGGAAATGTGTAGGGAAGGGTGCCAAGGCTTTAAAGATACCTCACATATAAAAATTAATCTCTTCTTAGTGTTGAGCTTTGACTCCCTGTCGGGGAACCCAGAGAAGTATAGCAATTCCCTGAGACTTCAGCTGGTGTCCTGGCATACTAAGACAGTGTTCATTCTCAAGGGAGTACTATTAACCCCCTGCAAAAGCTAACACTATTCTAGCATCAGGAGCTGCTGTCTAAGACAGGCTGTCTTCCGCTTATATATATAAAACATTTTTAAATAACTGATGCAATGTGTCTGGCCCCATATTGCTATATATGCCTTCTCTTTAAAAGACTAGTTAAGAAACTGCCTGCAGTTGAAGCCATCACTGTGGATATGACTGTGGTTTCTTGACCAACACTTTATAGTCAGCCTCATATTTAGTTTGCAGTTGTGCTACTTCTCTCCTCCCATCCCCCAGATAACCTGCTCCACCATATGGAGTATCCCATGAAATGAAGGTGCCAGGCTGTGCTCTAGTTAGTACTCTATAGCGAAGCCTGAGAAAACTTTTTTATTATTTATACATGATTTCAGATGCATCATATTCTCTAAGTGGTAAGACAAGCACTTGAATTTTAAACTGACAGATGAAACTTCATTCACAGATGTTAATAGTTTGGTAACAAGGAAGGCATGGAGAAGGGGGAGAAAAACTCAGTTGTTGTTTTTACAGTCGGTGTTGACATCACTGCTACTTCCAGTTATCTGACTGACAGGTTGCTAATGATTGGTTTTCCAGGATGACAACCAGAAAATTCTGCTTTCAATGAAACAAGGCCTGTTCGGGCTCAGAAAAGTTATCAATGAAAAGCACTGGATTTGTCACTCGCAACTACATGCTTTAAGTAGGCAAGACTGGAATGCATATAAATAAACAAGTGGCTATTTTAAAGATGCTGTTTATGTTTCTACTGATAGCACATCATAGCTTGAAATCCATGGGCTAATCTCTAAGGAGGGTTGGACAGGAGCACCTCCTCAATTACTGACCCAATGTACCCACAGGTTATCTGAATTTCTTCCAAGCCTTATAGCAAAATAGCAAAAATTATCAAATAGGCTTCTGAGACTACAAATGTTTCTCAGCCATAATTCTGCCAGTTATTTTCAGATGTATGGCTTCACCTGACTGAATGTGAGATAAACCATGACAGGCCTTCCTATTTACTTCCCTGTTGTTTCAGGAATTGCAGAGCTTGAACGAAGAAATCATAATGGCTTGAGGCTGTGACCTAAACACTATTCAGTTGTTTTCTAGTCCAGGATCATGAATATTGTTAGGAGATGTGGCTACCCCAACCTCTCCTCTGACCAATAACTCAGATTTTGTTTTTGCTTGTGTGGATGCCCCGCATGTGTGCAGAAATCTTGGAAAACAGCATCTCTTTTGGTTTAAGGCAAAGGTGGGCAATCTCCAGTGGCCATATGTGCCTACCCTTGCACCTACCCCAAATATTTTTCTTTTTAAAAATACTTTTTTAAAAATGGGGGAGAGGACTCTCCTGCTGGTTTACATTTTTTTTGTATTTGGGGAGGTGCAGAAGGCCCAAGGGTGCTGAAAAGGTACAGAACATGACAAAATTACTTTTCACATTTTTGTGCAGACATAGAGGAAAGGGCTAGAACTCAACGAGGCTCTTGCATGCTAACAGAGCCAGGTCTCACACTGTTCTTCCAAACATGGTCCACAATGCAAATAGAAAAATATTGGAAGGAGGATTGTGGCATTTTCTTCGTGGCCCTGCCTGCTTCACCACACAAGGAGCTCACGCTACGCCTTCTGACCACTTGAGACGGTTCCCTTTTTTTATCTCTGCCACCAGTGGATTTTCCTTTATCCACAATACCAAGAACTATAGACAAACACTTGTCTGATTACTGTCAACAAATGTTATTATTTATTTATTAAGGTGTATTAAAGTTGCTCAGTATCATTGATGTTCTTCATTTAATTCTTATAATCAAATTATTCAAGTGTCAGATATTTTCCACATAGACAATCACCACCTACTATATTTATTGATAACTAGCTTATCACTATTATCTCTTATCACTATTTCCCTGACTATTTAGCTATATCTCTCTGCAATTTTTCTCCACTCCCTCCACAACCAACCACTACTCTCTTCCCCTTCTCTCTCTTGCCAGGCCTCTTATCCCTGGTGACTCCGCCCCTCCACTCCTCTCATAGGCTCATGTAAATGAGACCCTGAATATGATTGACAGGAGTGAAGTGGGGCAACCGTCACATACTTCCCCCCTTGGAAAAGTTTATTTCATGGTGGAAACATTATAGTTTACCCTCATGAACAATGTAATCGGCATGGAACTATTTATACAAAACATCATAACAATAATCTGTTAAATATTAAACCATATACTATATGATCTCTCTTAACACAACATATTTCTCAGCTATAGTACTTATACATTTCTTACATTATGTCACTCTCAGTTGCAGTGTTTACTAGTCTAACCCTCATACTTTAAACAAAAAAATTCAGTAGACTTGTAACCAATTGCATTCCTTACATTACTTATACGTTTATACTATTACTTACCATTATTTTAATAAGATATTGCATTTTTACTTACATTTCAAACCAAGAGCATAACCAGAACATTTGATACAACATTATATTTTATACCAGCCATTACATGTTTTTCTCCTCCAACTGTCAGTCTTCTGGTCTTCGCGACAACGTGTCCGCCACCACATTCTGGGTTCCCTTCACATTGCGAAGGTCGAAGTCAAAGTCCTGAAAAAGTTGGGCCCACCTCATCAGTTTGTTGTTATTGGCCCAAATAGTCCTCAGCCACAAAAGTGGGGAATAGTCAGTGCACAGTACAAAATGTCTTCCCCAGATATAAGGTTTCAGTTTCTGCAATACCCAGACTATGGCAAGGCACTCCCGCTCAATAGTAGATAAATGCCACTCTCCCGCCTGCAATTTCTTGCTGAGATAGGTCACTGGATGATGATTTCCATCTTCATCTGCTTGGCTCAGCAGGGCTCCCAGCCCGACATTAGTTGCGTCCGTGAAGATGATAAACTCTTGCTGGAAGTCTGGAGCTCTCGGGATGGGATCAGTGGTCAGCGCTGTCTTCAGCTTGCTAAAGGCCTCCTCGCAGTCCATTGGATTTTCTCTGCTTGTCTTTTGTGTGTTAGAACAGACAAAAGGGCGGCTATCTCACTGAAGTTCAGCACAAAGCGACGATAGTATCCGGCTAACCTAGAAAAGCTCTTATTTTTTTCTTAGATGTTGGTCTGGGCCAATTGTTAATAGCTTCTATTTTGGATTCAAGGGGTTTGATTATGCCTCCCCCTAGTACATGTCCTTAATATTTTAATTCTGAATTTCCCAGATGACATTTACTTGCTTTAGCTGTTAACCCAGCCTCCTGTAATCTCTGTAATACGTTTTTAAGGTGGATTATGTGCTCTTGTGACAGAATAAGTCTAATTTTGGCTTCATCTGGGATATACTGGGGTTCTCCTCTGCCTTCCCAATACAGTGGTGCCTCGCATAGCGAGGTTAATCCATTCCGGATTAACCTTCGCTATGCTGAAGCATCGTTGAACGGGGCAGGGATTTCCATTGGAACGCATTAAACATGGTTTAATGCGTTCCAAATGGGCCAAATACTCACCGTTCAGCGAAGCTTCTTAATGGCCGGCAGCCATTTGCGCGCCCTCGCCTCGCTTAACGAGGGCGCGAAAACGCTGCGCGCGGCCATTTTGGGCCATTTCCGGGCTTCCGGCGGCCATTTTGGCCGCCGAACAGCTGATCGTCGGGCTTCGTTTTGCGAAGATCAGTAAGCGAAACACTTACCGGTCTTCGCAAAGCAAATTTTCCCCAATTAGAAAAACATTAAGCGATCGCATTAGCGATCCGAAAAAACGGATCGCTATGCGATTTCGTCGTTATGCGGTGCGCTCGTTAAGCAAGGCACCACTGTATTGTAATTCAGGTTTTTCATTGGGCGTTTCTTTGATGGTATACAAAACAAAATTGTTCTTTCTATAATATGGTTTAATCATGTTTATGTGTACAATCCTTCTGCCTTTTTCTCCCTCCTCCTAAAGTACATAGTTTATGTCATTCATTTTAGCGAGCACCCTAAATGGACCTGACCATGATAGTAGAAGTTTATTTCCTTTTATGGGTCTTAACATTAACACTTCATCTCCAGGATTGAATACTCTTTCCCTGGCCCTTTTATCATACCATTGTTTTTGTTTTACTTGATTGTTCTTTAAATTCTTGGCTGCTAGCTTTAGAGACTGTTGTAAGGAGTTCATCAGTTCATTAATGTATTGGACAACTGATTCAGGATCCTCCTCTCTATGTTCCTCCCAGTTCTGACAGAGTATATCTACGGGTCCTCTAGCTTTCCTACCAAACAGTAATTCAAAAGGGCTAAATCCTGTACTTTCCTGGGGTACAGATCTATATGCGTATAATAATGGTTGCAATTTATGGTCCCAATCATTTGAATTCTCAACTGTGTATGCTCAAATCATCTTCATTAGGGTACCATTAAATTTCTCAACTAGCCCATTGGTCTGGGGATGATAAGGGGATGACGTAATGTGAGTAATCCCGCAGATTTGCCACAATCCTTGAAAGGTCAGTCTGTTTGTGAGGAGAAAGCATGATGTTTTTTTTTTTTTGCAATATCTCTTTATTTATAAAATCAAGAACTACCAATTTCCCATACGGTAAAGAGTATGATGTTCTTTCTTTTCTCCCAGACCACATCTACCAACAAACTGCAGAATTCAGGTATCTTTGTTAGCTACATCCCCATTCCCAAAGTATCTCTTCCTTGCCACATACAATGGCAGAAGCATTGTCTCATCTCCCTTCCAATCATGTAGTGGACAATTTCCAGACATTGAGAGAATTTCATACTGCAACTCCCATCATCACTTTGGCATTCAGAGAATCGAAAGCTGCCTAGATCAAACTAGCAATAGTTACCAGTCATCAAAACCACTGAGCTCTTTAAGCACAACCCATCTTTTCCGGCAGGCTTTTGACTTTTATGATTGAGTGCTAGAATGCCTTTTTAAAGATAGTTTTTAATGTTTATTCACTTTTAATTATTTAATCCTATTTTAATTAGTATACAGTTTAATTGTTTTTGATGTTTAACTTATGTTTTTAATTCTATTATTTTATATCACAAGCTGCTTCAGGTCTCCTTATCAGGAGAAAGGCAGCCTAGAAAACAAACAACAAAAAACAAACAAACAAACAATATAAGCACGTATTCTTCAAACATCAGCTTCATTTTTAATGATTAGTAGAACAAAAAATTGGTAAGTCGGTAATCTCTTCACATAATGCCAAAGGAATGCGTAATAATCACAGAAGAAATGAGGAAGTGTCAGAAATGAGCTCAAAAGCACAGTGGTCCCAGCATCTAGTAATTTGAATGAAAAGCAGAATATGATTTTGTGGAAATTTCTAAAGTCACAGGCCAGCAACTGCATAAAGTTCCTGAGTTTACTCAACAGGCATACAGCTGTCAAAGAAGTCAGTTTGCATTTATTTGTTTTGCAGCAAAATCTGTACCAGTAATTTTAAAAAACATATATATGTGACATTTAAAGTTCCATTTAAATTCAGTAGAATTTACTTCAATAAATATGTATAGCATCATATGTAAATATACTAAAAAAAACCAAACCCCAATACTAATAGGTATTGGTTAAATATTTTCTTTTTGGATCCACCATGATCTGATTCTTGTTGTACAGGACTTGTTTGATTTTACTTTTTGCAGCTCTCCTTTAAAGAGGGGAGTAATTATTTTTGCTAAGCAAAGCATGATATAATTTAAATATTTCCACTCTAAACATTTCTTGGCAGTCTCACTTTTCTACATCTTCCATTAGCAACACTTTTGTGATTCAGAATTAGTAGATTTTTTTTGAACTCCAGTATTACTAGCTGGGTATGAGAGCTGTGTTGTGGAAAATATTTGCTCTGTGTGTGGGAGAACACATATGCAGATGATGTCTGAAGTAAAATTGTAAATTTTCACCAAATATATACACAACAACTTCAGAAGAAACACTGTAACTCTTGCAGATGTGGATATTATGTATATTTTATTAAATGCTTCAGTTTTCTTGATTTTATACTTTTTCTGCTTGTTTCTTTTTATAAAATGAGAACTGTTGGCAATTTCCAGACTTACTTACTGTATGCTGAAACAAATAAAAATATTTCCTGCGTTCCTTTCCAAACCTGAAAAGATGAAAGAATTATCTGCTATTGTACATCAAGGTCCTCTTAAGAGCTGGCACTGTATTAGTGCCAAGTGACTAAGGGTCAAATCATATTGTACAAGCCAAATGCAATTAAAAGTAGGAAAATTTAAATAGAAAAATGCTGTTGCCACAGCAGGAAGAGTTTTTGTTGCTTCAGAAGCTGCTTGATTTATTTTGTAACTGGTCATGGGAAGGTAAGGACAGGTTGTTTATCTGTAACTGTGGTTCTTCAAGTGGTCACCTGAGAACTCACACATGGGGTCAGAGCACCTGCACAAGGCCCTGTTCAGTAGCTTCTAGAATTTAAAGTTTTCCCTTTGTGGCTCCACACTCTCCCTTCCACTTGTATTTGCAAGCTTCATGGTGAACTCTTCTGTTCCTGACTGCTGCATGAGGCAGTGCTAAGTGAATGTGACTGTTGGGAGGCAGGTGGTTTGTGTATGTTCACAGCTGACCACTCAAAGAACTACAGCTAAAGGTAAGCAACCTGTCCTCCTTCATCATGGTCTCTGATGCACACGTGGGTAAATGACAAGCTGTTTTTACTGGTGGAGGGTGTCACACCAGCATTGCAGACAGTATGGCTCTGCCAAAGGCTGCCTCTCCAGAAGCTAGTGAGTGATAAAAGCCATCAGTTAAGACCATGTAGCAGCTTTGAAGATTTCTATGAGGGGCTCCAATACTTTGGCCATCTCATGAGAAGAGAAGACTCCTTGGAAAAGACCTTGATGTTAGGAAAGTGTGAAGGCAAGAGGAGAAGGGGACAACAGAGGATGAGATGGTTGGACAGTGTCATCGAAGCAACCAACATGAATTTGACACAACTCTGGGAGTCAGTGGAAGATAGGAGGGCCTGGCATGCTCTGGTCCATGGGGTCATGAAGAGTCGGACATGACTAAACGACAATGAGGGTGTGAGCAAGAGATGGGAAGTGTGCTGTCCTCCCCGAAAGAGCAAGTTGAAGTGAATGAGGGATGCATCATTGGAGAGCTAATAAATTTGGATGACATAGAAGGAGGGAACAATAAAGCTGTAGAAGTGTTTTTGGCGGAAAGTAGACAAGAGGGAAAGAGGGAGGAGCCAAAGACATGGAGGTGGGATGATATAAAAGAGGAGGGGAGGAAGAGGTTCAGGGAGTTGGAATTGAAGGATGAAGGAGTACAGACAATAGAAACGGGAGCAGAAAGAGATCGAGTGGCTAAACTAGTGAAAGATTTTCCCAATCTGATGAGTGGAGGAGGGTTATTGCCACATCCACCGAACATGCATAAGAAAGATAAGTGCAGAGCAGGAGGGAAATGGATTTTGGAGACAGTTCAATCTTTCATGGTTGTGGAGACGAAAGGGACACCATGTGGTTCCCACCCTTATCTCCCGTAGCTGGAGAGGCAACTGGCCAAGCACCCGTGTTTTGGGACAACTTGCGCAGTGTTGAGCGCACCCATACTGAACCCAGTGGGCAACTTCACCTGTGGAGTGAAGAGAGTTTGAGAGATGTTAAAGAAGATAAAGATACAAGAGGGAAACGTTATGATGTGCTGACTGATGTTGAGTTGTTGGATCCCTTTGGTTTGGGAACAGTTGATGTTAATCGGAATAAGGAACCGTTGTTTGTACCTTCTGCGTCATCTCCATCCGTTCTTCCCACCGAAACTCCTGGCCCGCCCACACTTACCAAAGAACCCAATCACAGAGGCTTATGCTCTATAGGCTGCAGAAGTGATAGTAGCTCCAGTTGAGTGGCTCAGCAAAGTCTGAGGTGGGGGCATATATTGGAACTGATAAACTAGCTTGATGGTAGTCACAACCCATTTGGCTAATGTTTGTGAGGACGTGGGTTGCCCTTTTCTTGGCCCTTGGTAGATAAATAACCTATGCATACAAATAGGGTGAGTTCTTGAGATATAGAAGACAAGTGCATGATAAATATCCAGCACACACAGAGTCCATACAAGGGGAGTGGTAGGGGAGGCATGGAAGACAGATAGTATCACAGCTTGGGTTAGATGGTAGCTGGAGATGACCTTAAGTAAGAAGGTGAGGCCAGTGTGGTGAATGACCCAATCTGGCTGGAACCTAGTGAATGGTGGATTATGTCTTACAGCACAGAATTTGCTGGCCTGATGCACCAGTGTGATTGCAACAAGGAATGCTGTCTTAAAAGTAAAGAAATGTAGGTCAATGGTAGCTAATTGTTCTCTCAGTAACCAACTACCTCTGTGTGATTTTTAGATAGGTTGCTACGCATGACTGCTTTGACTGGATTTTTAGTACTACTTGTGTTTTTCAATTTTTTTCCATTTCTCAGAGTGACATTTTTTAAATTTTTGTATACTTATTGATCATTGACCTAATGTTGCCTGTTAATTGATGTAAGATGCCTCCTTATTAATTGTTCATAAATTTTAAATATAATCTTTTAATGCATGCTCATTGTTTTCAACTTTCATTGCTTTAAGCTGCCTTGGGTCTTTTTCAAGGAGAAAGGTGGAGTGGGTAGGTGGGTAGGTAGGTAGGTAGGTAGGCAGGCCTCTTGTCCAAGGGGGAAGCAGAGAAATCAGTGGTAATGCTGGAAGATGGAGATGTGGAAATAAGTGTCCTTCAAATGGATTACTCTGAATTGGCCTCCTTTCCCGAGAAAGAGGAGATGATTGGCAAGAATAGCCATTCAGAACTTCTTGGGTTGAATGAAAGTGTTACCAGTACAGAGATCAAGGACTGGGCAAGGCTGCAGTCCCTTTTTGGAACTAGAAAATATCTGGAGTAGAAACCTTTTGTGGTACTGGCTGGATTGCCCACTTTTGGAGCAGAGTGCTGATTTCAGCCTGAAGGACGTCTGGTGGTGTTGTGTACTGGAGGTGAATGGTTGGGGGAGTGGAGAAAAATTTCTATTGCATAGTCTTGAGCCACAATGATGAGGAGACAGGAATCTAAAGTAATGAGGCTCCAGATGTCATTGCAGGGTGTGCGGCTGGAGAGGAAGAGAGAGGATACGTATACGTGTGGTGATGCGAGTTCTGCATGGGAAACAATTAAAAAGATTGTCTGGAGTTCCTGGGTATTTTCTTTGAAGTGGAGGTGGGTTATATTTTGTGTGATGTGGTTGTCTATAGCATCTGTACGGGGCTTGGGTTGCAGCCTTGCGGTGGATAGTGAGTCACCTGGTCTTTGTGAATGAATATAGACATTTTCAGCCTACGCTTCTGCTGAAAATGGTAGGTGTTCAGACCTATACTTTTGGCTATGGTTTGTTTCTCGTGGAGTTTGTCCATACCCTCAGCAGTGTTGGTGTGCAACACTCTATTGCCATCAAATGGGAATTCTTCTAGTCGGGCTGTGGTGTCATCTGAGAGACCAGTGAATCTGAGCCATTTGCGTCTACAAATGGCCATGGCACCTGATATAACTTTAGAAGAAAAGTTAGCAACATGATGGGCAGAGTGAATTTGGTTTGCTGCAAGGGTATGGGCCTCTTGCATGAAGGACAGCGCCATAACAAGGTAAACCTGGGGGAGGTGGTTCAGCAAAGTTCCAACTTTCCCCAGATGAATGGCTGGCATGCAGCCATGGCTGCCTGGCAACTGGCAGTTCTAATGCTGAGTGCCAGAGAGGAGTAAAAACAGTGGCCCATCAGATTGAGTTTCCTTCACTCCTTATTGTTTGAGATGGATTTTTCCCTTTCATTTCACAAGTGTCATTTTGACAATTATCGAATATGGACTGGGATCTAGTATCCTTCTAAGGCAGTGGTGTTGAACTGTGGTCCTCCAGATGTTCTTGGACTTCAACTCCCAGAAGCCTTCACCACCACCTCTGCTGGCCAGGATTTCTGGGAGTTGAAGGCCAAGAACATCTGGAGGGCCACAGTTCGACACCACTGTTCTAAGGCGTGCAGCTGTGTGTGCATGACTCCACCTCCCTCCGTGAAATGTGGTGCAGGAGGAGAGTTTTGCAAATACTCTGGATTGCCAGAAAGAAAAACGAGTGGGCTCTAGATCAAATCAAGCCTGAACTATCTCTGAAGGCCAAAATGTTGAAACGGAGGCGGTCCTACTTTGGACACATCATGAGAATAAACGATTCTCTGGAAAATACTATAATGCCAGGAAAGACTGAAAGCAGGAAAAGAGAAAGACCTAACGCAAGATGGACTGACTCCAGAAAGGAAGCCACAGCCTTGAATTTACAAAAGCTGATGAAGGTTGTTTGGGACAGGACATTTTGGAAATCACTCATTCATGGGTCACCATTAATTGGAGGTGACTTGACAGCACATAACAACAAATCCTCTCAGGCAATAGAGACACTTGTGATAATCAGGACAGGAGATCTTTCTGCCATGGGTAGCACATTTCTTAAAGAGACATGTTGTGGCCATATAAGGCCAGACAGAAGAGGGCATGAACAAGGAGAAAAGACCAGTATCATTCTCTCTCTCTCTCTCTCTCTTTTCAATGAAGGAAGTAGAATGATGAATGGAGAGAAGGAGGGGAGAGAGGGAAAAAACCCTATTTTAGGTAATGTCCCAGAAGTTCCTAGCTGGCTGCTGTCTCAGCAGAAAGAAAGGAACTGAAGAGATGGCTGTGAAATACACCAATGGAAGTGTAAGGAAAGGAGAGCACACACAGAGAGAGAAATTTTAATTCTAGAAGTTTCGGAATAAGGCCTCATACAGGCGCCCTGACCCATAGCTGTGAGTCACAGAGACAACAATGAAGAATGGGGAATTAATATATATGCTTGTTTGGGCACAAAGATATGTGGGGATCACATCTGTGGAATACTAACATGACTCTAGTTTTTAATGTTACCTGTTATGTATAGTTTGACCCTAAAACATGAGCCATACAATTTGAGATTCAAACCTTTTCCAAGAACTTGCCAATGGTCTTAGGTAGGCCTTCCCATCTTGGTATCAATCATCATATCATGCTGCTGTCTGCCATAGCTCTCTGAGTTGGTTATTGTTCCTCTTGCTACAGTCATTTGCTGCCTATTCTGTTTCAGAGGTGAGAACAATAGGAATGGGCAGAAAGAACAGCAGCCAGCTCTCACTGCCTGATCACATGTCTGTGTTTTCTCTTTGGGCAAAGGTGGGATTGGGTCTAAAAGCAGGTGGAGGCAAGCAGGCAATTTCAGGGAAGGGGAAAGTTACCGTATTTACTGGAGTATCATGCTCCAGAGTCCTTTAAACCTGAGTATAAATACATGGCTACTCTAGCAATTATGCCCCAAATTAAAGTGAGCTGAGTTTGGGGGCTCACTTAAAAAGCAGCTATATGATTCAATTATTTTTATGCAAGATCTCTGTGTATAATATCATCCATTTCAAACACTACAGTGTCAGGTCAGAGATTATGGCACCTGAACATCTCTCCCCAAAAGCTCTAGAGAACTTTAAACATCTCCAGGGAAAATTCAGAAGCCTGTGTTCATCACAGCTGGCATTTATTCCAGTTAGAGGTAAACTGCAAAATGACACCAGACAATCATTTCCAATCATATCAAAATGCACAGAAAGCAAACAGAGCAGATCGGAAATGCACAGAGAACAAAGAGGGCAGGTCAGAAATGCCAAGGAAACAAAGGAAAAAGCAAGGGAAGCATGCAGGACCCATCGGAAATGGGGAACCCCCCCAAAAAAGCAACCAAACCCCCCAAGACCCATCGGAAATGGGGGGGAAGCCAAAAAACATACAAACCCAAGACCAACCAGAAATGGGGAACCCCCGCAAAAAAGCAACCAACCCCTCAAGACCCATTGGAAATGGGGGGGGGGAAACAAACAAACTCCCAAGACCCGTCAGAAATGGGGAAAAAAACACTCCAAAAAGCAACAAACCCCCCCAAGACCCATCGGAAAGGGGGGGAACAAACAAACCCCCCAAGACCCATCACAGCACAAAAACATAACCCCTCCCAGCTGAAAATCACTCTGCAAAAATACCCAGAACAGTTTTTAAAAAGCAGAAAACAGCACCTTACCTTACCAGGCAGCCCAAAGCCTCCCTGCAGAGACACACACATGCTCACACAGTAGCAGAAGGAAGCAGTCCCAAGCCTCTTCCAATGCACATGCTCTAACAGCTGGGACGAAAGAGCTACAAAGAAGCAACCTCATCGCCACCTACAGTTAGAAATTTGAATTTACCACCTTTTTTCTGTGCCTTTTTCTGTTCGTAAGTGGAAGCTTCGGTCGCAAGTAGAAGCAAAATTTTGTGGCCAGAGCTGGTCGTAACTTGAAATGATCATAAGCAGGGACATTCATAAGTCAAGGCACCACTGTACTTCACATTACTACTATAAGAACTATACAGTATATCCTTTTTGGAGATGTGTGCTTCATATATGTATCCAGGGGATATGAATATGAAGTGTGGCAACACAACTGCCAACATGGTCCATTCCCGTTCCCCCAGTACCAGTCCACTTACAGGGCTCCGTGTGGTGAGCATATCTGTCAATATCATTGCTGTGCCAGTCACAGACATAGTCCCATTGGAGCTTCCCTGCCTCTCCCTGTAGCTGACCACTCCTGCAAGGAGACGGGAAGACGAGTCTCCCTGCTCAGGTGCTGAGTGGCTGGCTACGGGGAGAGGCGGGGAAGCACCAGCAGGACTACATCCATGATTGTCACAACAACGATGTTGCGAAGCCCGGTAGGTGGATGAGGCTGGTTCTGAGGGTATGAATGCACCACAGTGCTGCCGCGCTTTGTATTCGTATCCCCTGAATACAAATATGAAGTGCATATCTCTACTTTTTATTATATGTATAATTAATATCCACTTGATTGTTCCTCTTCATTTCATTTGGTCTGTAGGATTTCATAATAGACAAAATGGCCGTTGCTTTGTACAAGAGCTGGAATAGCTCAGGGGTTTAGAGTGCCTGACTGCAGAGCCAGGGGCTGGGAGTGTGAATCTCCTCTGTGTCTCCTGGGAGAAGAGTCAGCTGAGACCACGCAAACCATATCTGGTCAACTGAAGTGTCTTTCACGCTACCTATGTAGCCTTGGGCAAGCTGTGTGGTCCCAGAATACCACCAGAAGGAGGCACCAGTAAACCAGTTCCGAGTACAGTACTTTATACACAGAAAACCCTGGGCAGGTTATTAGAAACAGGAATTGACGTGACAGCACATAATTATTATTATTAGAATACTATACTTTAAAGCATTTTATGTACGATTACTAATAGGTGGCAAATATAATCTTAGTTAACCTTGGGTAGCACTTTATAGATAAAGGACTAACAGGCAAATCTGTCATGGAAAATATTTCAGTATTACTGTAAAATATGAGAAGAACATTCAGCAGCTTTTCCACATATAGAACATAAATGACCGAATATGGCTGTGATTTGAGTCAGTCTGGGCAATCATTTGGAATGTGATACTTTGGGAAAATGGTTGCTTATTGTCCTTAACTGCTTAAATTTGGTTAAAAGCCAAGGGAACCATTTCTGCCCACAAAACACATACGCTATCACGTTTTTAAAAGCAAATAAACTGATGCAGGGCTCCAAATATCACACGCACACCAGAATCCTAAACAAGCACACTTGCTTCCTGCAGACCTATATTAATGCTTCAGGGAGGAAAGCTGCAGGTGAGTGATCCCTCGTTGCTAATTCTTATTCTCCAGTGTACACTGCTTTTGGTTTTCTCATATACTTCTACCAGCTGGAGACTTTCTGCTCTTGACCTTGACCTTGGTACTTCACACAGTGCTTTGCTCAGGAAGAAAATTTCAGAAGAACATGCAGAACTTGGAACTAAAGCCTCTGTAGTACCTAAAATGCCCCCTATCTTGTATACAGTGGGAGCCAATGAATTAGTGTTGCAGTAATAAACAATGGGGTTGGAGGAAGAGGGAGCAGAAGGACTTTCTAGCAGGGTATAACTTCCTTTGCATTTGGAAACAGGTCGTTAAGTCACAGGGCTAGTCAAAGAGATATTGCCACCTAAAGCACAGCAATGAATTGTGTCCCCCCTCACCAAGTCGAGTTGTTTTGGGACTTGAGGCAGGAAATCTCAGAAGTGCCTCTCCCCATCACTTGCAGAAAAAAAATACAAATATATATAAGTATATAAGTATATAACAAATACCAAGAGTTTTCTCTTCTTACTCTGTCTAGTGGTAGATTTATTTCCTTTGGTTCCTGTATTTTTAATTTTATTAATTGGTTTGGTGGTTTTTGTTTTTTTTTTTGGAACCATTTCAAGGGAATCAATCACTTGAATAGTATATAAACATCTCAAATCTATGTGAAAGTAACCAAGGAGCTACGAAGAAGCCTGGTCCTGTCTGTCTTCTGCATTTCTCAAAATACTGCCTGGTATCCAAAATACCAAGGAATGGTGCAATGTATAAGCAGCAGTATGGAAAATAAAAATTCAAGTATGGGATAGCTTCAGAAAGAAAACTGTCATCCCCATTGCAGGATACATGATACAAATGACTGGAAATATTCTCTCTCCTCTCTGGTACTGTAATGAGTAAATGGCAGTACTGTATAAGATTGTGAGTCTTAAGAAATACAGTAGCTAAAATTTTGATTGACTTGTGCACTTTTAAAAGGAATAATGGAACTCTTTGCAGGCTGAATTCTGCTTCTAATTGTATATTCTGTGCAACTGGAAAATCACAGAACACAGAGCTCAGTTTACTCATCAAGAGGGTCAGAGAATATTTTGAGGACTTCAGTTCTGAAAATAATGAGGAATAGGAGAGGGAAACTTACACTGTACCAAATTTTTAACACAAATTTTAGCAGAAATATCACTTTTCTCAAAATGTGCCTATACATTTTCTTTTTCCCTCCTACTGAGTTAGGTGACAGACCATCTAAAGGAAGTGGTCATGATTGGCCATTTATTAGGAAGACTTGCTTTTAGCTTGGTAATCAAGTACAAGAGATATTTTGTGGGATGAGATTTTTTTTCCCCACAGCATCAGCGATTTCAAATAGCGTTCATCATTTTGTATTGGCCAGAGCGCAAGAAATAATAAAACATCAAAGACTCTATTTTGATGTACAGTTTCCAGCTGGTTAGAGGAGAGGCAGACAAGGCAGAATGACCAACAGGGGAGATGAAATGGAATGCTTAGGGAGAGTCCTGATGGGGCAAGTTCTAACATGTCACTGTAAAAAGAAGCTGTGACTGAAGCCACTGGAAGTCTTGCCTCCTTGTGGCTGAAATCTAAAACATGTTTAGATGGAAAATACGGGCACGTTCAGATGCTGCTTTTCCATCTACAACACAAGGAAGTGTCAACCACTCTTGCATCTTGACACCAAAGAGTGGGGGAGAGCACAAAGATGTAATTTAAGTAAGAAACCTAGTTTTTCTACAGGCTGAACTCTACATAGTCTTTTCAATCCCAGTTTTCTAGCATTTTTCAAAACTAGGCAAATTGCAGGACAGAAACAGATATTATAGACAAACAAAGCCGAAAGCGTATTAGTGCTGGAGAGAGGCATCATTTAGCCAGTTTCATGTCAAAGAAATCAGATTTCAAAGGAATAACAATTTTAGAACTGCAGAGTTGGAAGGGACCCTATGGGTCATCAAGTCCAGCTCCTGTCAAGGAGGCACAGTGGGGACTGAACTCCCAACCTCTGGCTTTGCAGCCCTGTACCTAAACCAGGACACCTGAAGACTCATCATAAAAGAAAGCCAGCGAATCTGCAAACTCTGTGAATTAAGGAAATCTCCTTCTGTGGCATGCACACACAAAAATTAGCCCTTAGGATTTTTCTGTTCTAATGAAAACTACCCTGTTTCCATGAAAATAAGACCTAACCTGAAAATAAGCCCTAGTATGATTTTTCAGGATGCTTGTAATATAAACCCTATCCCAAAAATAAGCCCCAGTTAAGTGAAATCCCACCCTCCACCATTGTGCAGCATTGTGCAGCAACCAGAAGATGATGACATGGCTGTATTTGAATAAATGTAGATTGTTCTACATGAAAAAAAATTCACCTGAAAATAAACTCTAATGCATTTTTGGAGCAAATATTAATATAAGACCGGTCTTATTTTCGGGAAAATATGGTATCTATTACATCAGTTTCTGCCTTTAGTCTATGATATAGAGATGCAAGATTTATTCATTTAAAATATTTTACCCTGCCTTTCTCCTTAGAAAAACACCAAGGCAACTTACATCATTAAAAGACAGCATGTAAAGCAAACCGTGAGTATACAATACTGAAAGGATCAAACAAATACCACACTAAAAACCAAAAGCAACACAAAAACACATTAAAAGCAGTAAAGTACAGCAATATATTTAACAAACCCCACTCAGGCAGCCAATCACTAACGGAAAGCTTGCCTGAATTGTGCCAAGAAATGGTATCACTGCCATTGGAGCTTCTGCCCCCTCTAGCTATGTGGCTGCTGCATTTTGGACCTGCTGAAGTTTCAAATAATTTTCAGAGGCAGCCCCAGGATGTAACTAAGGCATGTATCTCCATGGCCAGATTAGAACTTTGTGGGAATAGGTGGAGCTCCTGCACTAGTTTTAATTGTGCAAATGCATCCTGGCCACCGCTGAAACCTCGGCATCCTGAATATTGTGCTGAATTGCTCAATTGCCTAGTTGCATAGGTGCATGCATGGGCCAAGATGGCTAGTCTTCCACAGGAATCCAACATGTATTTGTTATTTTAATGTACAGCAACACGCCATTGTGGTAGTGTGTGCCAACACGCCACTAAGCAGCTCCTTCACATTGAAAAAAGTCCTGCAGATACTCTCAACTAGGTATAATATCTAAGTCCTTTAGGTATGAAATCTTCCAATGTTGCCACAAAAGTGTGAGGTAAAAAGCCCATGTTTACTGGTGCTGGGTTCCAGAGAAATCTATGCACACATGCAGCATTTAAGACATCCGAAATCACAATGGTGGTAGGGTGGGAAATATGTACATGATTGCACTCTGAATGGATCTAGTCTTAATATGCCAGATCTAGATTCAAGATACATTTGTATTTCAAATGCTTCTATCTTTCTTATATCTATCTACTTACTAAGGTGGAGATGCAAGGAGCTATCACTGTCCCTCTTCTCTTAAGAAAAATGGCAAGATGTTGCCTTTGTCCTGTCACAGAAAGCATCAAGAGATAAATACGAGAAGGAAGTGACATCAGTAACCCTAAGAAGATTAATTTAAATTGAAAGGATGATTGCATAACTTGCAGCCGTAAAGGACAGCCTCGGTTCTTCTATCAATTCCTCCCTAGGCAAAAACATGCATCTTCTTTGGTATAAACCTGAGTTGCACCTCATCACCCTCAACAGGAGCAGCCAACAAGAAGGCTATCTCTCTTCTCTTCACATATCCCTGGAATCTTTAGTAGATATGAATCTCACTAGGGCTTATTCCATAATCAAGGACAAGCTCTGTCACGCTGAATTCAATCACCTATGCAATAACCTTAACCCTGTATGTTCCCCTCTTTCTGTTGGATTTTTTTCCATCCCAGGATCACTCTCCCAAATATTTTCACTCCCTAGTAAATCCACATCTAAGAAGAGCTTTTATGTTAGCCTGTTTTAACATTTTTCCTTCGGCCACCCATGCCGGTCGATTTCTCAATATCCCTCGTGAAAAAAGACTTAGTTTTTTTTTGCTTCGAGACGCCTGTCTCTAAGCAATATACTGTTTCAGTGCCCTGCTCATTTCCACCCCCAAATTTTTTTTCTTGAACCTTGGTTCTCTTATTTTTCCAATTCTTCTGAGTCAGTTCTTCCTATTTTCATGAGCAATGAATGTAATGCCCTGACTGCTGCTGTTGCAGGTTTCTTATCTGCAATTCTGAAATTGTCCCCTGCTTCTCGCTCCTAATTTGTGAAATTTGTGTAATTTTACTTTTCCTATTTTGCTTGTGTTGTTGTAACTTGTAAATGCCATTAAAGGTTTCAGGACAGGACAGATACAGAAGGCTATCTCTTGCATCCCTATCAACTAATACTTTTAGAATTACATGGCCATTTGAAAGATGTCGCCTTGAATATTTTGTATCTATTTTGTGTTTCTGATCTGATTCTTTCTTGTTTCACTTACAGTAAACGTCTATTCCAAGAACACAATTTATAGCTGTAAAATGAGCTGCAGATAAGTGCTGCTCCTAATACAGTAAACATGTGAAAGATGTAATGTAAACTTTAGCATAGCCTAGTTTCTTCATAAAACTACAAAGGGCAATTTAGCAGCAGGTGAACAGGAGTATTGGAAAGGGGGAGGGAACAAGGGAACCCCTGAGGAAGTAATAACCTAGAGGTTTAAAAAATATTGATCAGAAAAAAATATCTTAATCAAAAAGTATGTCTTTAGCAAAGAACAAACAGGGTGGGTAGGCAAAAGAAAATGAAGTGTGTTCTAAAGAGGTGTGTTTAATTTGTTGTGGTGTTCCCTGAATATTGAGTTCAACTGTCTTCAGTCCCATTGCAATTTATAGTCAATAACAAACAAACAAACAAAAAACAGTCCTGGTGTTACAGAAAGAAAAAAAAGTATTAATCAGCATAGCTGATTTTTAATGCTATTCAATCAATGTAAATATTTTTTCCTACACAGTGTACTATATTTTCAAGAGACATTTGTTTGTGTGTGTCATTTTCTTAGTAGAAAACCCAGTGTATTTAGCATGACTTCCTTCTGACTGCACTTATTTCTAATGAGACATGGTTCCTACCTGATCTTTTTCATCTATCTTCAGAGACAAAAAGATAAAACAGATAGCCTGTTTCTGTCAGAATCTGTCTTTGGTGTTAAGAAAACATGCTATAGGTTTATATATTCCGCTTCTAAGTTTTTTGCCTTGATCTCATAAAACATTACAAATAATCAGACAAAGCAGGCCTGCATATAATTTATTATGATTTTGTACATTCAAACACATTTTGGGTTTTACAGTTTCTAAGATAATCCTAATGCTAGCAAAAAAAAATCAGATCAGATTTTGTTACAACAACCTGCAGTAAGGAAAACATCACATTTTGAATTAACTTCTCCACTCATTATCCACCAATGCTCTTGAAATAAGGAACATATCAGTCCAGTTAAAGGTAGCCAAATCAGGTACCCCACAAAAGGCCAGAGAAAGGTGAAATAAGACATTATTTGACATGAATATAGTTGGACTGAGATTTGGATTTCCAGAACTACCTATCTAAAGCAGGGGTGTGGCATCTGTAATCCTCATATGTAGCACTTCAGTCCTCATGCCACTGGTTATTATTAGGGTGCCATATTCCAGTTTGCCAAATCCAGGCAGCCTAACTTGCATATGGGTAATGTGGTACACTATAACAACAGTTACTACAGCTACAATGCTAAACATAGGATTAGAAAGTAGGTCTTACCGTTTAACTGGCTTCCATGTAAGAATGCACAGAACTGGACTGTAAGATTAAACTACTGTGTGCACACTTATCCGAAAGTAAGCCCACTGAACACGGTGTGACTTCTTTAAGTAAACAAGGATGGGATTGCTCTATAGTGGTATGAACTGTGAAACTTCAACCATCTTACCAGAGGCAAATCACCGTTGCATAATAAAGGGAACAATCATCATCATCATCACTTTTACAATGACAACAGCAACAGACGCAATATACATTACAGGAGTTGTAAACATTACTCACAAGATGCTGAGATGATCTTTTGAACCTTCCACATAAATGCAACAATTATTTATTCTTGATTTTTCTGTATGGATTTTACTTCTGGACTTTAACAAAGGTAAATATAAACAAGATAGAAGCATATGAAATATGGAATATCTTGGACCAAGAAGGTGAGTAATGAAGACAAAATAATAAATCATAATATACACAAAATACAGAAAACTTTGGTCACTTGATGAGAATGAAAAGTACAGGTTGTTATACCCTGTTTCCCTGAAAATAAGACCTAACCTGAAAATAAGCACTAGTATGATTTTTCAGGGTGCTCGTAATATAAGCCCTACCCCAAAAATAAGCCCCAGTTAAGTGAAACCCCACCTTCCACCATTCTGCAACAACCAGAAGAAGATGACATGACTGTATTTAAATAAATGTAGATTATTTTACATGAAAAAAAACACCTCTGAAAATAAATCCTAATGCACTTTTGGAGTCAATATTAATATAAGACCCTGTCTTATTTTCAGGGAAACACGATAGCAAACAATTCAAAGGAAAATTCAAGGCGAAAGAAGTGAAGAAATTCTTGGCTTAAGAACTTGGAACCCTGGTTTGGATTCAACCCAACAAATTGTTTACAGTTGCCACACCCAAAGTCAAAACAGCAATGATGGCATTCAGCCTCCAATAGAAGAAGAACTCCCAGAAATCCTGACCACCACAGCTAATGAGGAAGGTTTCTAGGTGTTTTAGTCCAAGAACATCTGGGAACCTAACGTTGGGAACCACTGGTATAGATGACTGGGTCTTGGTACAAGATGTTACTTAATTTAATCTCCCTTCCAACCATAACTATGTCTAATCCCAAAGATAATACTATATACAATAAAAGGCAAACAAATTTCTTACAAGGTGATAAAAAACAAAGTGCCATACATAGATAAATGCATGGTCATCACAGCTGATAGAAATACATCAATACTAAAATCTTGAATATCTTTATGCAGAAATTATTGTGGATACTTGGTAATTCTCTCTTTTTTTGTTAGCAGAGTATAAAGTAAAACAAAAAAGCAGCAGCCGCAACAGGATATTGTGTGAGAGAGAAGTAGCCAAAGTTTTCAGCATCCACTCCTTTCACAGTTACTACCACTTTGTGTGTTAAAAATTACTGTAAAAGCATCTTAAGTAGAAAAATCCATTCCTGGTCTGTGTGACTCCTTACAGGGAATGGTTGGTGGCAGCATAACTACAGGGTGGGATACTCCAGTAGGTCTGGGGTTGCCACAGACCCTGTCTTATTTTCAGGGAAACACGATAGCAAACAATTCAAAGGAAAATTCAAGGCGAAAGAAATGAAGAAATTCTTGGCTTAAGAACTTGGAACCCTGGTTTGGATTCAACCCAACAAATTGTTTACAGTTGCCACACCCAAAGTCAAAACAGCAATGATGGCATTCAGCCTCCAATAGAAGAAGAACTCCCAGAAATCCTGACCACCACAGCTAATGAGGAAGGTTTCTAGGTGTTTTAGTCCAAGAACATCTGGGAACCTAACGTTGGGAACCACTGGTATAGATGACTGGGTCTTGGTACAAGATGTTACTTAATTTAATCTCCCTTCCAACCATAACTATGTCTAATCCCAAAGATAATACTATATACAATAAAAGGCAAACAAATTTCTTACAAGGTGATAAAAAACAAAGTGCCATACATAGATAAATGCATGGTCATCACAGCTGATAGAAATACATCAATACTAAAATCTTGAATATCTTTATGCAGAAATTATTGTGGATACTTGGTAATTCTCTCTTTTTTTGTTAGCAGAGTATAAAGTAAAACAAAAAAGCAGCAGCCGCAACAGGATATTGTGTGAGAGAGAAGTAGCCAAAGTTTTCAGCATCCACTCCTTTCACAGTTACTACCACTTTGTGTGTTAAAAATTACTGTAAAAGCATCTTAAGTAGAAAAGTACTTACAGTTGAGATCTTCAGTTACAGTCAGAAGTATAAAAGAGGGGAAAAGAAGGAAACTGGAATCTCAGCCATGTGGGGGATCAAATCCATCATGCAAGGTCCACATGGTCCAAAGTCTAGAGCAGAAAATTACATGTCTGCTTTGTTTGGAGGCCAGAGAAGACAGGGCAAACAAAGGAAGTGAAGCAAACAAACAGAAAGAGAGGAGGGGCAAGCCAGAAGAGGGGAAATATGCTAATTGGTTAGTGACAAAAGACAGTCATCTTAGTTTGTGAAAGCTCCCTCCTCCCACTGAAACCCAGTATTAGGTTGCATGCAAGACTGTTATTTTCCCAACAGAAACATGCTCCTTCCTTTTCAGGATGTTGTAAAACCTGAATGGCTCTTTGGATGGAAAAGCTCCTTGTTAAAGTTTTCAGGAAAACAGAAATAGCAAACTGGAAGATTATCTTTGGCTAGAAGGCCAGGTCAGGTTATTATGCAACCAGAACATTCTCAGGTAGCTAGTTAGTTATGTGCCATTAAGTCAGAACTGAATTATAGTGACTGTACATGCTTTCAAGGTAAATAATACATTTGAGTGGTTTTACCAGTTCCACTCCCTCACTGAGTTTCTGTGGCCAAGTGGCCGGAATGGATTAATTGGTGGATTAAATGGTGCTTCGACTTAAGACTTAAGACCATTTCGAGTTATGACCATCTTCCGGAATGGATTAAGTTCGTAAGTCGAGGCACCACTGTAATCCTTTTTTTAGGGCACAAGTAGACTGGGGAATTTGGAGCAATCCGGGTCATGTTTAAAAAGTTTTTATTTTCCATGTGATTAGTTTTATCTCACCCTTGAACAATTTTTCCATTCATATCAGAGAGGTTTCTTCTTCCATGAAAAGGATCCAGATAGCAATTCAGACTGCTCCAGTTTCTCCCCCTTTCAATTAATGATGCCCCCTCTTTTGCCCTTTCCCCCACCTTTTGTCATGGCTGTCATTTTGTTGGTGACCTCCCTTTTGGGTTTTTTTTTTAACTTGGTGGCATCACCAGCATGGATACTCTCTTATATCTGAAATATTTATTTATTTGATTTGATTTGTGCCCCGCCCATCTGGTCTATACGACCACTCTAGGCAGCTTCCAATATAACATAAAACAATAAAATAACACAAAATATTACATAAATCATCCAATAAGAAATAAATAAAGGAAGAATAAAAAGAAAAATCAAATATTGGCTGGAGGGAAGGCCTGAATATACAGTCATGTTTTTAATTGGCTTTTAAAGGTGCCCAGCGTGGGGACCACGCAAATCTCGGAGGGAGGTTGTTCCAGAGGCGAGGAGCCACTGCTGAGAAGGCCGATTTCGTGTCTTTTCCTTTCAGGCCTCTCTCGGCGTCAGGCTCCTCAGCCTCACCTCCTGACTCGCACAGGTGATCTTGGTGGGAGCAGGCGTTCCGCCAAATATCGAGGTTCTAAACTGTTTAGGGCCTTATAAGTATGCATTAAAACTTTGAAGTCGATGAGGAAATGAATGGGCACTGCATCATTTATGAGAATATATTTTTTAAATGTGAAGAACCTATTGCATACGTCACAGAGTTGTCACGGAAAAGGACGCTGCCCACAAATCTATTTGGGAGTGAATTAAGCGACCATGCAGACTGCAGACGGAGATATTCAGAAGTGCTCTCAGTCACACCAAATAAACTTCAGCCTGAGTGCTATGCCAGGAAGCAGCAGAACAGATTGCAAAAGGGATGGGATGGATCACTCTTACTTAAAACATACGTGTAAAATAAGGTGAATCAGACCTCACCAAAAGTGAACCAAATAGTGAGCTATATGCACATCTGATTGCCCCTTAAGTCATGTACTGGAATCAAGGGTTATTGATACCGTTTGGGTGAACTCCTGATAGCCTGGACCTTCAACAACTTTCTGACAGTGCTGCCCCCTGATACCAGCTCTACTCTTTTAAAGATACATTGTTTCCCCCAAAATAAGATAGGGTCTTATGTTAATTTTTGCTCCAAAAAAAACACATTAGGGCTTATTTTCAGGGAATGTTTTATTTTTTCCGTGTACAACAATCTACATTTATTCAAATACAGTCATGTCATCTTCTTCTGGTTGCTGCACAGTGGTGGAGGGCGGGGTTTTACTTAACTGGGGCTTATTTGGGGGGTAAGGCTTAGATTACGAGCATCCTGAAAAATCATAATGGGGCTTATTTTCAGGTTAGGTCTTATTTTCGTGGAAGCAGGGTAGTAATACTGAATGTTTTGAGGTGATTTTTAACATTCAAAACACTTGTCACTCAGTAATCCTTACAACAATTTTGCAAACTAAGCTAGCATTGTTATCCCTGAATTATTGTTTGAGAGAAAGTAACTTGCCTAAAATGACATAGTGATTAGATGAAGTGAGATTTGGAACTTGCTGGAACGTAATCATATACTGCACTGGCCCTCTTAAGATAGCATGGTGACATTAAACCTGACAACAGAATGGCTCTGGACGACGACTGCTCATTCTTTAATTTCTTTGATGGTTTCTATACGATGCAACAAACAGCAGTTGAAGATTTAAGGGGAGGAGGCAGATTATTCAGTTGAACTGCTGGACTGAAAAATGTTGAGAGCTTGGTTTGGATACAGTGCAAAAACACTGTTCAGAACTGCTACATCTGAAGTCAAAATAAACATTATGTCTATCCTCAGCAGGAGAGGAAAGAGAATTATTCATCATACCCTAAGTCTGCAAAAGGGAGGCAAATGTTTCAAAATAAATATTGCTGGCCTTCCAAACGCCTAAATTTTCTGGCCAACATGCTAGATCTGCGTACTTCTGACATGCTGAAGAATTACTCCAGAGAATAATAGTAAACTAAAAAAAAAACAAAAAACAAAAAACAAATAGCCGTGCCTGAAATTCCTAAGCCAAAGTCCTCTTCCTTGTGAACTATACTATCTATCTTAAATGAAGCAGAATGTCTGCTTGCTGTTTAAATATTTAAAGAAAAATGGTCGTTTGTCATAGAGTAAGAGTTTAAAGCAAGCATTATTTAAAGTACAGATATAAAAATGTTATGTGCATGCACCTTATTGGATGAACAAAAACAGTTAACTAATAAATGTTATTCCCAGGTGCTCTACAAACAATGAAGTAACCAAAAGGAACCATATTAATTTCTATTCCATTTTCAAGCAAAGGAAGGAAATCAATATTTGCTTAATGGGAAAAAAACGCAATAGTGGAGGCAGGGCAGAAGGAAAGAAAGAAAGAAAAAAAATGTGGTTGAAACCCAAACCTTGGAATCTTTAACACTGGGTTTTGCATTGTGACCTTGTACAATTAAGGTGACAATGCTCCTGTTTCAGCAATATAGCACTACTGTGTGAAAATAAAGCAAAACAACATTGGGATGTAAGGTAATAAGGCTCTAATACCTGCTGAATATTTGTATACCTTGGTTCAATCATCAAACCAAATGCAGCCAAGAAACCAGAAGAAGACTGAGACTTGGAAAGGCAGCAATGAAAGAATTAGAAAAGATAATCAAGTCTAAAGATGTGTCACTAAAGACCAAGGCCAAGATCATCTGCACTCTTGTATTTCCCGATCACTATGCCATGAGGATGAATCCCCAAAACTAGGTTTCACAGGTCAAAAGCGTCTCTTTCTGAGATTGTTTGAAAGCTGGGCAGTTAAGAAAGCTGACAGGAAACAGACTGATTTGTTTGAAATGTAGTTCTGGAGGAGAGCTTTGCGGGAACCCTGGACTTCTGGAAAGATAAACAAGGTGGGTCCTAGATCAAATCAAGCCTGAGCTATCTCTGGAGGCAAGAAAGTTGAAACTGAGGCTGTCTTACTTTGGGCACATCATGAGAAGGCAGGTTTCCTGGAGGGAAAACAATAATGCTGAAAAAGACTGAAGCCAGCGGAAAAAGAGGAAGACCAAATACAAGATGGGTTGACTCCAGAAAGGAGCCACAGGCTTGAGTTTACAAGAGCTGAGCCAAGCTGTTGGTGACAGGATGTTTTAGAGATTGATCATTCATAGGGTCACCAAAAGTCAGAGGCAACTTGACAGTACAGAACAACAATATTTGCTGAATGGTTTTTGGCCTTACTTTTGCAAAGGATAAAGTTTATGAAAGCAGCAAATCTGGAAATTCAATGGCTCCAGCACCATACTATTTTGGATTATAAGAGGGAAACACAATTGAATGTTCTTTGGCATAGAACCACATCCTGAATACAGCAAAAGTAAACAGCAGGGAGGGATGGGTTCAGGCCTAGTTTACCAATATCAGATTCTACTTCTACTGGCAGATTTCTTATTTAATACAAATTATGGACATTTAACTCTATGCTTGGACAATGTCACTTAGACTCTGAAGAGACATAGTTTAGAAACAGTTTCTTTTTTGGGGTGGAGTGGGGTGGGGGAGAAGATTCCAGAAAAAGGAGGTTTAGATTAGCAGGCAATTTGTTGCCCATTCAACTGTAGTGGATTCCAAAGAAACCATCCCAAAGAAAATGAAATGCAAGAAAGCAAAGTGGCTGTCCAACGAGGCCTTACAAATAGCAGAGAAGGGAAGGGAAACAAAATGCAAGGGAGATAGGGAAAATTACAGAAAATTGAATGCTGATTTCCAGAGTAGCAAGGAGAGACAAGAGGGCCTTCTTAAATGAACAGTGCAAAGATATAGAGGAAAATAATAGAAATGGAAAAACCAGAGATCTGTTAAAGAAAATTGAAGATATTAAAGGAATATTTTGTGCAAAGATGGACATGATAAAAGACAAAAATGGGAGGGACCTCACAGAAGCAGAAAACATCAAGAAGAGGTGGCAAGAATACACAGAGGAATTATACCAGAAACATCTGGATGTCACGGACAACGCAGATAGTGTGATTGCTGGCCTTGAGCCAGACATCCTGGAGAGTGAAGTCAAGTGGGCCTCAGAAAGCATGGCTAACAACAAGGCCAGTGGAGGTGATGGCATTCCAATCGAATTATTTGAAATCTTAAAAGATGTATCTGTTACACTCAATATGCCAGCAAGTTTGGAAAACGCACCAGTGGCGAGAGGATTGGAAAAGATCAGTCTACATCCCAATCCCAAAGAAGGGCAGTGCCAAAAAATGCTCCAAGTACCATACAATTGCATTCATTTCACACGCTAGCAAGGTTATGCTCAAATTCCTCCAATGCAGGCTTCAGTAGTATGTGGACTGAGAACTCCGAGAATTACAAGCTGGATTTCAAAGGGCAGAGGAACTCGAGACCAAATTGTTGACATGCGCTGGATTATGGTGGTGCCTCAATTTACGAATGTCCCAACTTACGACCAATTCTAGTTACAACCAGCTTCAGCGGCAAAATTTTGCTTTGACTTGTGACTGGAGCTTTGAGTTACGATAGGGAAAAAGGCGGGAGAATTCAAACTGCTAACCATTGGTGGTGAAGAGGCTGCTTCTTTGTAGCTCTTTCACCCTAGTGGTTACAGAGTGTGCTTTTGGAGGAGGCTTCGGATTGCCTGGTAAGGTGCTGCTTTCTGTTTTTTTTAAAAACTGCCTCTTCTGGATGGGTTTTGCAACGTGGTTTTGGGCTGGAGGGGTTATGTTTCTGTGCTGTGATGGGTCTTGCAATCTTTGTTTTTTGGGGTTTTTTTCATGTTTCTGATGGGTCTTGCAGGGTGTGTTTGCTTTTTCAGTCCCCCCCATTTCCCATGGGTCTTGCAGGGTTGTTTCCTTTTTGGGGTTTCCCCCCCATTTCCAATGGGTCTTGCAGGGTTTGTTTGCTTTTGTGTGGGTTTTTTTTTTTTTGTATTTCTGATGGATCTTGCAGGGTTTGTTTGCTTTTTTTGCATTTCCCATGGATCTTGAAGGGTTTGTTTGCTTTTGGGGGTTCCCCCCATTTCTGATGGGTCTTGCAGGGTTTGTTTGCTTTTTTTATTTCCCCCCCATTTCTGATGGGTCTTGCAGGGTTTGTCTGCTTTTTGGGTGTTTTTCCCCCATTTCCAATGGGTCTTGTAGGTTTGTTTGCTTTTTGGCCTTTTTTTTCATTTCCAAAGGGTCTTGCAGGGTTTGTTTGCTTTCTGGGTTTTTTGTGGCTTTTTTTTTTTTTTTTTTGCATTTCTGATGGGTCTTGCAGGTTTTGTTTGCTTTTTGTGTTTTTTTTTCCCTTTGGCCGGAATGGATTAATCACGTTTCTGATGGGTCTTGAAGTGTTTTATTTATTTTTTGTTGATTCCCGGCCAGAATGGATTAATCGCGTTTCAGTGCATTCCTATGGGAAATGGTGTTTAGACTTACAGTTGTGTTCAAAATTATTCAACCCCCAATGCTGTAAAGGGGTTTAGGGACTATAGTGTACATTTGGAATTGTATTCAGAATGAAATCCTACAAGGACGTTTTAAAGAACCAAATGCAACTAAAATAACATCAATTGTTTATGTAATACAGTAGTAAATGTTTCTTTTGTGGTTTCTTCATTGCCACAATTATTCAACCCCTTAAAGACTACCACTCTGAAGAAGAGAGGTTCATTCAGGTGTTTTTGATCAGGTATTGAAAACACCTGTGGATGTCACCGAGCACCAATCAAGCATAATAAGCACCAATTAGGCAGCTTTAAAATGACTGTGATACTCAGCTCCTTCTAGACATTTACTGGTGTGGTTACAAACATGGTGAAGTCAAGAGAATGGTCCAGGAAGACAAGAGAAGAGGTGATTTGTCTTCACAGGAAGGGCAATGGCTATAAGAAGATTGCAAAGAAGTTAACATACCAAGAGACACCATAGGAAGCATCATTCACAAATTCAAGGCAAAGGGCACTGTTGAAATGCTACCTGGTCGTGGAAGAAAGAAGATGCTGACTTCGACTGCTGTGCGCTACCTAAAGCGTAGAGTGGTGAAAAGTCCCCGTGTGACTGCTGAGGAACTGAAAAAAGATTTGTCAGATGTGGGTATAGAAGTTTCAGCTCAGACAATAAGGCGCACACTGCGTAATGAAGGTCTCCATGCCATAACCCCCAGGCGCACCCCCTTGCTGTCTCCCAAGAATAAGAAGAGTCGACTGCAGTATGCCAAAAGTCATGTGGGCAAACCACAAAAGTTGTGGGATAGTGTTCTGTGGACTGATGAAACAAAATTAGAACTGTTTGGGCCCATGGATCAACGCTATGTTTGGAGGAGGAAGAACAAGGCATATGACGAAAAGAACACCTTGCCTACTGTGAAGCATGGCGGAGGGTCAATAATGCTTTGGGGCTGTTTTGCTTCTGCAGGTACAGGGAAGCTTCAGCGTGTACAAGGTACCATGAATTCTCTTCAGTACCAGGAGATATTGGATGAAAATGTGATGCAGTCCGTCACACACCTGAGGCTTGGGAGACGTTGGACCTTTCAACAGGACAATGATCCCAAGCATACCTCCAAGTCCACTAGAGCATGGTTGCAGAGGAAAGGCTGGAACATTTTGGAGTGGCCATCGCAGTCACCAGACTTAAATCCGATTGAGAACCTCTGGTGGGACTTAAAGAAAGCAGTTGCAGTGCGCAAGCCTAAGAATTTGACTGAACTGGAGGCTTTTGCCCATGAAGAATGGGTGAAGATACCCGTAGATCGCTGCAAGACACTTGTGTCAAGCTATGCTTCACGTTTAAAAGCTGTTATAACTGTAAAAGGATGTTGTACTAAGTACTAAGATTGAATGTCACTTGGGGGTTGAATAAAAACTAATAATGATGTGAGCACAGAGAAGACATTTGTGGTTATTTCATTATAAACTTAAGGTTATATTTCTCTGACCTACAAGTGCCTCTTTCATGTAAATGTAAGCAAGATGACTGAATGATCAAAATCAATGTCAAAATGGCCAAAACATTCAATTTCAGTGGGGGCTGAATAATTTTGAACACAACTGTACGACCATTTCAAGTTACGACCATCTTCTGGAACGGATTAAGTTCGCAAATTGAGGCACCACTGTATATAATTATTCACAAAGACTCTCTTCTATAGACCTCTAGTGCACTCATCAACCAAGGATTCTACACATCTTACTAAACTACAGTTGAATTCTTGCTTGGGTGGGTTCTGCCTGAATTACAGGAATGAGAGTAGCAGCAGCAGAAAATTGCCACTGATTTAAGAAATCACTTTTCAATTTCAGTGTGTGTGATTTTGTTCATTTCACTGAGCCAGATGCATCCCAGCACTGAGAAAGGAATTAATCAGCAGCAATCTGACACTAACAATGACACAATTCCCATTGTCTAGGTTGGACTGTGCAACAGGATTCTGATCTACAAATTTCAAATGCTGGAATGAAAAATAACATACAGTGGTGCCTCGCTTAACGTTTGCTTCATTTAACGTTTTTTTCGCTTAACGTTTATTTTTTCAGAGGCAGATTGTGCTTCGTATAACGTTTTTCCCTATGGGCGATTTTCGCATAGCGTTTTTGGGACCATGCTTCGCTTAACGTTTTTGGTTTTAGGTCCCCTGCTTCGCTTAACGTTTTTTTTGTTTTCAATTTAAAAAGTGTCTTAGAAGGGTCCAAAACGGTTCTAAATGCTTGGATTCGTTAGAGGACCCCTTAAGTCATGTGCAAACCTGATTTGGCTTTGATCTGACGTTTCGTTAATTTTTTGTGAATTTTTGTTTTTTGGCCCATAGGAACCAATGGACCTGTCAAAATCTGACAGCTCCATGCTTTCCTATGGGGGAGAAAACAATTTACAAAAAATTAACGAAAGATCAGATCAAAGCCAAATCAGGTTTGCACACAACTTAGGGGGTCCTCTAACGAACCCAAGAATTTAGAACAGTTGCTGAGTCTTCATTAATTTTTTGTGAATTTTTTCTTCCCCCATAGGAAATAATGGAGCTGTCAGATTTTGACAGCTGTCAAAAGTTGGGGGAAAAAAATTCACCATTAATTAACGAAAAGTCAGATCAAAGCCAAATTAACTTTTGCATCCGTTTTAGAGGGTGCAGAAGCTAATCCAAGCATTTAAAACCATTTTTGACCCTTTTATGACACACTTAATTTTGCAAAAATTGACTTTGCAAAGCCATTGAAACCTATTGAGTCAGCTACAATACATTCCAATGGAGGATACATTGTATCATTTAACGATGTTTCCTATGGGTTTTTTCGCTTAAGGACGGCAATCCGTGCCTATTGGAACGGATTAACCGGTTTCCAATGCATCTCTATGGGAAATGGTGTTTCGCATAAAGTTTTTTTCGCATAAGGTTTTTTTTTTTGGAACCAATTAAAAACGTTATGCGAGGCACCACTGTACATGTAATTTATTTCAAAATAGGCAATGGTTCTGTAAAATTAATGCAGTAGGATCCCTATATCTGTGGGGCCCCATTCCATGATCTACTGCAAATGCTTGAAACCACAAAACTCTATATACAACATATGAGGAAGCAGGACAAAGGTCACAAGAAGACAGGACAAGGCCCATCCCCTGATATGCTCTATACAGGGCTGCAAAAAATCGTGGGTAACTGAACCCGCAGATACCATTCATGTGAATATGGGGGTCCTACTGTTTATTGGAAGGTATTATGTATACACATGCATCTGTAAAAAAATGTATATTTTTATGTGAGATTAGCATAAATCAAACTTTAGGATTAGGCATCCTTCAGTCTCAAGAGACTATGGTAACATGCTCTGAATAGAGGACTTGGAATAGCGTCTAGTGTGTCTGAGAAGGCCAATTTGAGAGTGACAATTCATTGCACACTGAAGACAAATACAATCTGTCCCCTGTCCAGCTCCCTGATTTTGCTGGTTTTGGGACCGCCTCTTTGCCTTGGCCTGCTGGACAAATGTGTCTTAAAAATGCGAGAGGTCATGATGCACTGTGTGCCTCCAGGCTGGGCGCTCAGATGTCAAGGTTTCCCATCTGTTGAGGTCCATTTCTAAGGCCTTCAGATCCCGCTTGCAGATAGCCTTGTATTGCAGCTCTGGTTTCCCTCTGAGGTGATTTCCCTGCACTAATTCTCAATACAGGTGATCTTCTGGAATCTGACCATCAGCCATTCTCATGATATGTCCGAGCCAACATAGACATCACTGTTTCAGTAATGTATACATGCTAAAAATTCCAGCTCCTTCTAGGATTACTCTATTTGGAACTTTGTCCTGCCAGGTGACACCAAAAATGCATCAGAGACAACACATATGGAGGGTGTTCAGCTTCCTCTCCTGCCGTGCACAAAGGGTCCAGGACTCACTGCAGTACAGGAGTGTTCGGACACAGGCTCTATAGACCTGGATCTTTGTATATGCCATCAACTTCTTATTCAGCCATATTCTCTTTGTGAGTCTAGAGAACATAGTAGTTGCTTTGCCAATGCATTTATCCAGCTCGGGAGAGAGTCAGAGATTGTTGAGCCAAGGTACACAAAGTCATGAACAACCTTCAATTCTTGTGTGGAGATGGTAATAGAGAGAGGTGAGTCCACACCCTGGCCCATGACTTGTGTTTTCTTCAGGCTGATCATTAGTCCAAAGTCTTGGCAGGCTTTGCTAAAATGATTCATAAGTTGTTGGAGGTCTTCAGCAGAATTGGGCAACAACAGCTGCATCATTGGCGAAGAGGAAGTCCTGCATGCATTTCAGCTGGACTTTGGTCTTCGCTCTCAACCTAAAGAGATTAAAGAGCTTTCCATCTGATCTAGTCTGGAGATAGACACCTTCTGTTGCAGTTCCAAAGGAGTGCTTCAGCATGACAGCAAAAAAGATCCCACAAAGGGTCGGCATGAGGACACAGCCCTGTTTCACTCCGCTTCGGAGTCATCAAAAACTATGGTGCCCTTCATTCCCTCATGAAAGGACCTGATGATGTTGAGGAGTCGAGGTGGACATCCAATCTTGGGAAGTATTTTGAAAAGGCCATCCCTGCTAACCAGATCAAAGGCCTTTGTGATATCTATGAAGGCCACAAAGAGTGGCTGCTGTAGTTCCCTACATTTCTCCTGCAAGTGTCTGAGGGAAAATACTATGTCAGTGGTGGATCTATTAGCTTGAAATCCACACTGTGGTTCTGGATAGACTCTGTCTGCAAGCATCTGGAGTCTCTTCAGCACAACACGGGCAAGCAGCTTTCCTACAACGCTGAGAAGAGAGATGCCATGGTAGTTATTGCAGTCACCCCTGTCTCTTTTGTTTTTATACAATGTAATGATGTTTTCATCTTTCATGTCCTGTGGTACTCCACCTTCCCTCCAGTAAAGGCAAAAGATTTCATACAGATCGGTGGTGATGATCTCATTACAGCACTTCAGCGGGGATGTTATCTTTTCCAGGTGCCTTGCCGGAGGTGAGGGAATCCAAAGCCGCTTTTAATTCTGCTAAAGTTGGTTTGCTGTCCAACTCTTCCAAGACATGCAGGCACTCAATGTTATTTAATGCCTCTTCGATTACTATATTCTCTCTGGAATATAGCTCAGAGTACTGCTGCACCCAGCATTCTATCAGCTGTGCTCGGTCTTGGATGATCACACCTATAACATGAGATCAAAGCTACACAACTGTATAAAATAATAGCAAATATTACATTTACAACATTTAAAAATTGTAAAAGCCACCATATCTTTATATGTATATTCCTTCTTAAATCTGGTCCTTGATATTTTCATTTGCAGTATTCTAAATGGAAACAGAGTCTTCATTCTGGAGGGATGCTTTGACAACCTCCATCCATCATTTCTCTGCAGCAGAACACAAACTCTTTAGTAGGTGGAAGGCTAAATACTTCTCCTTACATATGTGTGAAAAGGAAAAAAACTAAAACATTTCTCAAGGTAAAATACAAATGAGTTTTGACTGTAATCTATTTAACATGAATAGCAAAATTATCAAAGCTTACTGTAGCAGAACGAGACAAGGAAAAGCAGAAAAGAGAATACATACTAATAATATATAGATAACATGAAGGTGGAGGACAAACATTCCAGATTCTTAATATTTAAATATGGAACAAAGTGACAGTAAGCAAAATTAAGATTTCTGTCTACTCTGTGGACTTTGGATTAAACTGCTATCTTTCCTGCTAGAGTTGCCATCTTTTATCTAGGAGGCTCCTGTACTTTTAACAACTGTTTGTCAGACAGAAGCTGCAGAGATGTACACCCTTCTCCATCACTCTTTTCCAATAACAGTATTGCCTTAACTTCTGCTTTGTTGTTAAACAGTGAACACTGTGAGCTGCTTGCAGAAATGATAGAAGTGATTCATGATGATTTCCACAAAGCTGAGAGTGCCCACTAGTTCCTCCTCCACAATTACTATTCAACTTCCCCCTATAGCAGGAGTAAAAGAACTCCAGATCTTTCAAACAAGAAAGCTACTGCGGACAAGAAGCTACTGCTAGGACAGAATAAGGAGAGACAGAATGGTTTCCTGTAGGCAAAGGTGCCAGAAAGCATTGCACTTTATCCTCTTATCTGTTCAATCTATATGCAGAACTTATACCGAAAGCTGGACTAGATTCAGAAGGAGTGAAAAGTGTTGGAAGAAACATCAATAACTTAAGAGATGCAAAATTACACCATCTTACTGGCAGAAAGCAGCAATGACTTGAAATGACTTTTAGAGAAAGTGAAAGAAGTGCCAAAGCAGGACTGCAGTTGAAATGGAGACTGCAGCCAAGATATCAGAGAGAAGACTGAGATTAGGAAGAACAGCACTGAAGGAACTGGAAAAGATAATCAGGTATAGATTACTAAAGATCAAGATCATCCCTGTTTCCAATCATGTAAGGGTGTAAAAGATGGACAGTTAAGAAAGCTGACAGAAAAAAAATGGTTTGAAATGTGGTGCTGGAGGACGGCTTTGCAAATACCCCGGACCACCAGAAAGACAAACAAGGTGCGTCAGAAATGAAATCAAGCCTGAACTATCTCTGGAGGCAAAAATGCTGAAACTGAAGCTGTTCTATTTTGGGCATATGATGAGATGATAGGATCCTCTGGAAAAGGCAGTAATGCTGGGAAAGGTTGAAGGTAGCAGGAAAAAAAGGAGACAAAATATGAGATGGATTGACTCCCCAAAGAAACCACAGGTTTGAGTTTGCAGGGCTGCTGAAGACAGGATATTCTGGAGATTCCTCATTGGTAGGGTTGTCATAAGTCAGAACCAACTTGACCATACATAACAGCAACAAGAACTTTCAAACAGTTCGTAGTTCGTGTAAAGCTTCCTTACTAATGCAAAATATAACATAGATGTGAGTGCCCCATCCCTATTTATGGGTCCATGAAAATCACTTGGTAGTTATAAACATGCTTTCTAAAAGTAATAACAATAATTCTAACCTGTACTGTTCATTTCTTAAAAAAAGTATATGTGAAGAAGCGGAATAAGACTGTAATTCTGTGAACACTGTAAATAGTACTACGATCCTGTGAACTTCCTATGGAGCAAGCGCCACTGAGCCCAGTGCGCCCTTGATTTCTAAGCAAACATTCTGAAATTTGCGCGACTTTGTGATTGTGGTGTTTGGGACGGCCGTCCCCCCAAATGCTACAAGTCGCCCCCATAGCGGCCGAGCATTTTTGTTTCATGCTTCAAGTACTGTACCGAACAAACTCATCTCTGCTAAGTTTTTGCCTTTATCTTGCGGGCGAGCCAGCACGCCTATCTCTAGCAATGTTTCAGGAACCGGGGAAAACAAGAGCCTGGCAGGGAAACTACATTACCCGGCATGCCAGCGGCTTCTTCCTTCCGGGAACTCTCATGTGATCGGCAGCATCATTATGGCGGAAGCAGAGGAGAAGGTAAACCTTGTAGTAATGCGATGAATCATGTTACCAGCTGGGTTTTAAGAGCTCCGCGTGCAAAGTTTTAAAGCATTTAAAAAGTGGAGAGAACGAAAGGTCGGGCGTGTGGATATTACGTTTTCGGAGAATAAAGTAGGAAGCCAGAGAAATCGGGATAATCGGATGGGGGGTGGCAGCAAACGGCGGAAGAAAGGAAGGCACGGAACTAGGATTGTACGTTTGAAGAAAAGGGATGGTTGAAGAGCCAGGGCAAGGCTTTCGTAGAAGGAAAGGTTTAGGTGGAAGTCACTTAGGGGTGGTGATTTGGAGCTGCACGATGTAGAAACACAACGGAAGAAAGCTCGTTGGTGTTGCCAGTCGTATTAAAAGTCGTGGCATCATGCCTCCTTCACACCGAATGAAGTTGCTCCCCAGCTAATCTCACAGGCAGTAACAACGTGTGCGAATCCTCCCCTTCCCCGTGCTTTTTACTCTCGTAGCTCCTCGTGCAACGGTTAGCAGCCCGAAATCTTAAGCAAAGCCAAAATACTTCAACAAGACAAAATCAATTCGACGATTTAGCTTTAATTTAGTTTCTGAATTGGTGTGGCCACTTCAGCTGAATCCATGATTTACCTTCAAACTAAAGTTTAATGTCAAGATACAGATCTGTAGTATGTAAAAATAAAATCCTTACTGAATGTGATCATAACTTTGAATGCATGGAGGTATCTGCTGAATTAAAGGGTGAATTGTTGTTGTTTAGTCATGCCTGACTCTTCGTAACCCCATGGACCAGAGCACACCAGGCCCTCCTGTCCTCCACTGCCCCCCCTAGCTTCGAAGACATTGTCCAACCATCTCATCCTCTGTCGTCCCCTTCTCCTATTGCCTTCACACTTTCCTAACATCAGAGTCTTTTCCAGGGAGTTTTCTCATGAGATGGCCAAAGTATTGGAGCCTCAGGTTCAAGATCTGTCCTTCCAGTGAGCACTCAGGGTTGATTTCCTTTAGAATGGATAGGTTTGTTCTTCTTGCAGTCCAGGGGACTTTCAAGAGCCTCCTCCAGCACCACAATTCAAAAGCACCAATCCTTTGGCGGTCAGCTTTCTTTATGGTCCAGCTCTCACTTCCATACTTCACTACAGGAAAAACCATAGCTTTGACTATGCGGACTTTTGTTGGCAAGGTGATGTCTCTGATTTTTAAGATGCTGTCAACGTTTGTCATCGCTTTCCTCCCAAGAAGCAGGAGTCTTTTAATTTCGTGGCTGCTATCACCAGCTGCAGTGATCATGGAACCCAAGAAGGTAAAATCTGTCAGTGCCTCCATATCTTCCCTTTCTATTTGCCAGGAGGTGATGGGACCAGTGGCCATGATTTTAGTTTTTTTTGATGTTGCGTTTCAGACCGTTTTTTGCGCTCTCCTCTTTCACCCTCATTAAGAGGTTCTTTAAGTCCTCCTCACTTTCTGCCATCAGAGTGGTATCATCTGGATATCAGAGGTTGTTGATATTTCTTCTGGCAATCTTAATTCCGGTTTGGAATTCCTCCAGTCTGGCCTTCCGCATGATTTATTCTGCATATAAATTAAATAACCCGAGGGACAATATACAGCAGACCTGGGCAAAGTGCGGCCCGAGGGCCACATACAGCTCGCTAGCCACTCCTCTCTGGCCCGCGGACAGTTTTGAACATCAAAACCATTTATAGCTTTTTGTATAAAGTTGATCAGTTGCTTATCCTTAAAATACCACAAAAAACTCTTTAGTATTTGTGAAGATTAACAAGTTTAAAATAAAAACAGTCATAACATCACTGTTTCATTTTATGTTTAAGTAAACTTGGTTCAGCCCCCGAACACAGTTCAAATTTTTCATGTAGCCCCCCTATAGAAATTAAATGCCCATCCCTGATATACAGCCTTGTTGTACTCCTTTCCCAATTTTGAACCGATCGGTTGTTCCATATCCAGTTCTTACTGTTGCTTCCTGTCCCACGTATAGGTTTCTCAGGAGATAGATAAGGTGGTCAGGCACTCCCATTTCTTTAAGGACTTGCCATAGTTTGCTGTGGTCCACACAGTCAAAGGCTTTTGCGTAGTCAATGAAGCAGAAGTAGATGTTTTTTTTTCTTCATAATCCAGCACATGTTAGCAATTTGGTCTCTAGTCCCTCTGCCCCTTCGGATTCCAGCTTGTACTTCTGGGAGTTCTCAGTCCACATACTGCTGAAGCCTACCATTGAAGATTTTGAGCGTGTGAAATGAGTGCAATTGTATGGTCGTTGGAGCATTCTTTGGCACTGCCCTTCTTTGGGATTGGGATGTAGACTGATCTTTTCCAATCCTTTGTCCACTGTTGAGTTTTCCAAACTTGCTGGCATATTGAATGTAGCACCTTAACAGCATCATCTTTCAAGATTTTAAATAGTTAAACTGGAATGCCCTCACCTCCACTGGCCTTGTTGTTAGCCAGGCTTTCTAAGGCCCACTTGACTTCACTCTCTAGGATGTCTGGCTCAAGGTCAGCAACCACACTATCTGGGTTGTCCTCTGTGTATTCTTGCCACCTCTTCTTGATATCTTCTTCTTCTGTGAGGTCCCTACCATTTTTGTCCTTTATCATGTCCATCTTTGCACAAAGTTTTTCTTTAATATCTCCAGTTTTCCTGAACAGATCTCTGGTTTTTCCTTTTCTATTATTTTCCTCTATTTCTTTGCAGTGTTCATTTAAGAAGGCCCTCTTGTCTCTCCTTGCTATTCTTTGGAAGTCAGCATTCCATTTTCTCTAACTTTCTCTTCTCTATTTGTATGGCCTCGTTGGACAGCCACTTTGCTTTCTTGCATTTCCTTTTCTTTGGGATGGTTTTTGTTTCTGCTTCCTTTACAATCTTACGAGCCTCTATCCAAAGTTCTTCAGGCACTCTGTCCACCAAATCGAGTTCCTTAAATCTGTTCTTCGTTATCACTGTGTATTGATAAGGGATTTGGTTTAGATTATACCTGACTAGCCCAGTGGTTTTTCCTACTCTCTTCAGTTTAAGCTTGAATTTTGCTATGAGAACCACAATCAGCTCCAGGTCTTGTTTTTACTCACTGCATAGAGCTTCTCCATCTTTGGCTGCAGATAACATAATCAATCTGATTTCAGTATTACCCATCTGGTGATGTCCATGTGTAGAGTCGCCTCTTGTGTTGTTGGAAAACAGTGTTTGTGATGACCAGCTTGTTCTCTTGACAAAACTCTATTAGCATTTGCCCTGTTTCATTTTGAACTCCAAGGCTAAACTTCCCTGTTGTTCCTTTTATCTCTTGACTCCCTACTTTAGCATTCCAATCCTCTAGAATGAGAAGAACATCTTTCTTTGGTGTCAGTTCTAGAAGGTGTTGTAAGTCTTCATAAAATTGGTCAGTTTCCGTCTCCTCGGTGGTTGGTGCATAAACTTGGATTACTGTGATGTTGAAAGGTCTGCCTTGGATTCGTATTGAAATCATTCTGTCATTTTTGAGATTATATCCCATTACAGCTTTTCCCACTCTTTTGTTGACTATGAGGGCTACTCCATTTCTTCTACAGGATTCTTGCCCACAATAGTGGATATGATAATCATCTGAATTGAATTCACCCATTCCCACCCATTTTAGTTCACTGACACCCAGGATGTCAATGTTTATTCTTGTCATCTCCTGTTTGACCACATCGAGCTTACCAAGGTTCATAGATCTTACATTCCAGGTTCCTATGCAGTATTTTTCTTTGCAGCATCGGACTTTCCTTTTACTTCCAGGCACATCCGCTGCTGAGCATCCTTTCGGCTTTGGCCCTAGCACTTCACTAGCTCTAGAGCTACTTGTACTTGTCCTCCGCTCTTCCTCAGTAGCATGTTGGACACCTTCCGACCTGAGGGCCCATCTTCCAGCATCATATCTTTTAGCCTTTTGTTTGTGTTCATGGGGTAACTTGGCAAAGATACTGGAATGGCTTGCCAATTCCTACTCCAGGTGGATCACGTTTAGTCAGAACTCTCCACTATGACCTGTCTGTCTTGGGTGTCCCTGCACGGCACAGCCCATAGCTTCTCTGAGTTACTCAAGGCCCTTCACCACGACAAGGCATCAATCCATGAAGGAGAAAGGGTGCATTACTCTCTAGTAAGTGTGAGTATATTGCAGTTGAATGTAGCTTTGGAGGCACCCTTGTAAGCACTTTTTCATCACCAATCAACAGGTGCACATTGGGGGACTGAGGCAGTGGTCCCATACTTGGGTTCCCAGATGTTCCTGGACTACAACTCCCAGTCGCCCTCACCAGCAGTGGCTAGGGCTTCTGGGAGCTGTAGTTCAAGAACAATTCGAGGCCCTGCACATGGGGCCTATTGCATACGGGTAAAAGCTACAGAAACATTTGTGAAGGCTTTAGTGTTGGTGTCTCTGGTTTAGAAATGAATTAGTCAGACACTTCGGTTTGTTTTGGATTGCAGCTTGAACTACAAGCAGTGTTCAATACAGTTCCTTCAAGATAGTATACATAGGTTGCAGTTCTGCATGCCCATACCTAGCTATCTCATTAAACATTGTGGAATGCAGTGTTGAGTCAGCTTGTGCTGTAAATCTATATGTGCATAAAACAGTGTAACTGCTGGAAGGGTACTTGCTTAATTATTGATGCACAGGAGATCACCTCTTCAAAAAGACATTCCTCTCTCTCTCTCTGTGTGTGTGTGTGTGTGTGTGTGTGTGTGTGTGTGTGTGTGTATGCATCTAAAGAGAAATTGCAGCTCTTAATTGGATGCTTTCTATTTATAGCATTTATATTAAAATAATAGTTTCCAGTATTCTTGCTGTTTAAGTTATGTCTTTTCAGTCAATGAAAAAGCTTTTAATCAATAATAATTAAGTGTTGCAGCCTTTTTGAACTCAAGTTCTGTTTACGCTTGCCAAGTGTTTTTCGTTCCTAATAACTAGTTCCAACTCTACCCTCGTTTTCCCCCCATTAGTCATTAATTATATGGACATAAATTAAGTTATTGTTCCTCATCTGTGATTAAAAGCTTCTGGGGACTTTTTGTATTCTGTCTGTCTGTTTATTTCTCTCTGTCTCGTAATAATACCCATGGCTCTCCAATGAAGAAGGGTGGCGGAAGTCTAAGGTTAGGCAAATGGAAATACTGTACAGTGGTGCCTCGCACAACGGGTGCCTCACACAACGATGAATTCACACAATGATGCCTTTTTCTGTTAAATTTGCCGCCTCACACAGCGATGTTTCCTATGGGGGATTTTCACACAACGATGTCTCTTTTTTGTTCCTGTAAAAATGTGTTACAATGTTTGGAAGCCGTTTTAAATGCTTGCAATGGTTAGCCCACCTCCTGAAACCTATGCAAACTGATTTTGGTGTTGTTCTGACACTTCGTTAATTTATGGTAATTTTTTGTTTTCTCCATTGGAAACCATCTCTCATGCCCTATTTACAGCGGTGCCTTGCTTAGCGATTGCCTCGTTTAACAATGTATTCGCTTAGCGATGAGGTTTTTGGAGCGATTTTGCACTCCATTTAATGATGTTTCCTATGGGGAAAATTCGCATAATGATGTTCGGGACCTTGCCTCGCTTAGCGATGACAGTTTTAGGTCTCCTGTTTTGCTTAGTGATGTTCCATTTTCGCTATTTTTAAAGTGTCTTAAAAGGTTCAAAACGGTTTTAAATGCTTGGGATCGTTAATGCACCTTCTAAAATCTTTGCAAACTTAATTTGGCTTTGTTCTGACTCTTCGTTAATTTTTGGTGAATTTTTCCCCCCATTGGAAAGCATTGAACTGTCAGTTTGACAGCTGTCAAACCTGCAGTTCAATGCTTTCCAATGGGGGCGGAATTCACCAAAAATTAACGAAGACTCGGAAACTGTTTTAAATGCTTGGATTCGTTAGAGCACCTTGTAAAACGTGTGCAAACTTAATTTGGCTTTGTTCTGACTCTTCGTTATTTTTTGGTGAATTTTTTTCTCCCCCATTGGAATGCATTGAAGTGCCCGTTTGACAGCTGTCAAACTTAGGTTCAATGCATTTCAATGGGGGGAAAAATTCACCAAAAATTAACAAAGAGTCAAAACAAAGCCAAATTAAGTTTGCACACGTTTTAGATGGTGTACTAACGATCCCAAACATTTAAAACAGGTTTCAAACATTTTAAGACACTTTAAAAATAGCTTTTGACAGGTCTGTATACTGTTGAAGTGTATACTGAAAGGCAGACAAAGTGAGCAACTGAGCCATTTGGTGGGAAAGACCACACACATATGTATTATTTTTATTCCCTTTGTTAGAAACATGACTGCTATCCCTACACTCTCTATCTCATTCCCCTCCTTGCATGCATAATCAAGTGCCTGAGGGTACTTTATTGTTGTCAGTATGCAAGGATGATAACAGTATTTTACACTTTTAAGTATCAAAGCTATAGTGGTGGCTTCCTGCAAAATTTGTGTTTTTTTTTAAATCAGGAGCCAGCCTCATGAGCGCCTATGTGTGATTTCTCTCCAAAGTGATTTCTCCCCCTTTCATCCTGATGTTTATCCATGTAAACCATGGTTTTATTGAAACTGTAGGAACTGCAACTCTAAATCGGGCCTTCTCGGCGGTGGCTCCTCGTCTCTGGAACAACTTACCTCCTGAGATTCGCGTGGCTCCCTCGCTGGACATTTTTAAGAAACAACTAAAAACATTGATGTATAGGCAGGCTTTCCCAACAGAAAACTCCTGACGATTTTTCTTTTCTTATATCTTTCTTTGATTTCTATCTTAGTTTAGGTGCAATGTTTTAAAATTATATTGTTTCTTTTATTGTAAGCCGCCTAGAGTGGGCTAATATGTCCAGATAGGCGGGATAGAAATAAAATAAATAAATAAATAAATAAATAAATAAATAAATAAATAAATAAATATTTTGAAGTGGGATGGCAAATCATGGTTTTAAGAGCCCTAGATTTCCATTGGTTTCTTTCGTGGAGCTGCCTCTTGATTTGCAAACCATGATTTTCAAGGAACCAAGGCTGCCTCTGAATGTAAGCCCTATTGGCAAAGTGTGAGGTAAAAAGATTTTATTTTACCAGGCGGTACCCATTACACAGTACATATTTTTTTTTAAGAGGAAGCTTAATTTATCTGTTTATTTTTAAATGCCTATACTCTGCTTTTTCTTCTGGGAACACAAGACAGCTCACAACAGAAATTGTGAGGTTGATTATTAAAATGCTTTTACAGTCTGAAAGGATTAATTCAGCTAAACGTTAAAGCATAAAAAGAGCTACAAACAATAAAAAACCAGTAATCAAAATGTTGAAAATACTAAACACAAACTAAACAGATTAAACAGGAAATTAAAAATTGCATGTTAATGGCTATCTAAAAAGCAAGGCCTCTATCAGCATCCAGAAGATCATTAATGAGGGAGCGAGATGGACCTCCCTTGCATGGGAGTTCTGGGATTTTGGCATAGCCACCAAAAATGTCACCTTTCTTCTTCCAGCTAAACATACAGCTAGAATTTTTTTTGCAGATAAGAAAGGCATTCAAATATGTTCTCATTCAGGGAAATTAAGCAGGACTGGTTTTTGTAACATATCCATTGGCTATATTGAAATATGAGGAATTCACATAGCATCTTTTTTCTATAAGGTAGCTTGAGGGAATATGCTCATGAAATGAGAATGTCTGGAATGTCTAACAAAAAGTATGAAATGGGTCTAGATGTGAAGGTTGTTTGGGCATTGAAACATACAGTGGTGCCTCGACTTATGAATGTCCCGGCATACGACCATTTTGAGTTACGATCAGCTCTGGCTGCAAACTTTTACTTCTACTTGCAACTGAAGCTTTGAGTTACAACCAGAAAAGGGCAGGGAAAAAAGGCAGAGAATTCAAATTGCTAACCGTTGGTGGCGAAGAGGCTGCTTCTTTGTACCTCTTTCGTCTGAGCAGTTAGAGAGTGTGCAATCGGAGGAGGCTTCGGACTGCTTGGTAAGGTGCTGCTTTCTACTTTTTAAAAACTGTTCTGGGTGGGTTTTGCAGTGTGGTTTTGGGTTGGGTTGTGGGATTATGTTTCTATGCTGTAATGAGTCTTGCAGGGTTTGTTTGTTTTTCCATTTCCGATGGGTCTTGCAGAGTTTGTTTGTTTTTTGGTTTGTTTTCCCCCCATTTTTGCTGGGTCTTGCAAGGTCTGTTTGCTTTTGGGTTTTTTTCCCGCCATTTCCAATGGGTATTGCAGGGTCTGTTTGCTTTTTGTCACCCCCCCAATTTCCGATGGGTCTTGCAGGGTTTGTTTGCTTTTTGCTTTGCTTTTTTTTTTTGTATTTCCGAAGGGTCTTGCATGGTTTGTTTGCTTTATGCTTTGCTTTTTTTTTGCATTTCTGAAGGGTCTTGCACGGTTTGTTTGCTTTTCCCTCCTCCCCCTTAGCCAGAATGGGTTAATCACATTTCCGATGGGTCTTGCACCATTTGTTTGCTTTTTGCTTTGCTTTTTTAAAATTTCTGTAGTGTCTTGCACGGTTTGTTTGCTTTTCTTTTTTTTTCTACCTTTGGCCTGAACGGATTAATCACATTTCCAATGGGTCTTGCAGTGTTTTGTTTTTTTGATGATTTTTTCCATTGGCTGGTTTCAATGCATTCCCATGGGAAATGGTGCTTCGACTTACGACCATTTTGAGTTACGACCAGAGTTCCAGGACCAATTAAGTTCGTAAGTCGAGGCACCACTGTAGTTCCCCATGCATGTAGGAATCGGAAACATTTTTAAAATTCTGTGCTGGTTTTAATGAATTTGTTCTTTGGTTATTGGGGTTCTTGGCATACTGTGCCTGATAGGCTTGAACACTGGGTTTCATAAAGCTTGTAGAGATAGAACTGTCTCTAAAATGTAACATAGCTGTGGGGTCTATTACCAAACAACAACAGCAAAAAACAGTGTTGGATAATATTTGTATAAGGCCCCTGAAGTGAAAAGTCTGCTGTTGAGTTTTGTGTAACAGATAATAGAACTTGGATTGAATGGAGATAGTTCTCTTAATGCTTAGCCTGATAAAAAGGTTGAAAGACTGGAACCAATGTTTCCTATCTTGATTTTTGATTTGCAAGAATTTTTTCTGTGAATATACTGCTCAAAACTTAATTTGTGGTGCAAACATTGTAATAAGACAGGGCCTTATATTAATTTTTGCTCCAAAAAGCACATCAGGACTTATTTTCAGGGGATGTTTTATTTTTTTCATGGGCAACAACCTATGTTTATTCAAATACAGTCATGTCATCTTCTTCTGGTTGCTACACAATGGTGGAGGGCGGAGTGTTTCTTAACTGGGGCTTATTTTGGGCGTAGGGCTTATATTACGAGCATCCTAAAAAATCATACTAGGGCTTATTTTCAGGTTAGGTCTTATTTTCGGGGAAACAGAGTAGTTTGAACGTTTTTGGGCTTTCTCTCCCTCCCTCCCTCCTCCATCTCACACATGCACATACGCACACACACACGTGCATAGCCTGCCACCATTACTCATCTTATTGTCAAAATGTTAACTTTGAAATGTCTTCTCTCTTTCCATCACACTGCTGTTAAAATGCTTATATTCATTGTCAGCATATTGGTTGTTACCTTTTATTGCTATTGATAACTGTAAATACATTAAGTAAATCTTCATTTTGCTGACCTCTTGAAGGAGGCATGGTATCAGCAGATTTTGCCACTGCACGGGTGAGATATTATCAGAAGTAGATTCAATTCTTTTTGTGTGTGTGTTTATGTGTATGCACATTGGTAAGAGTCACTGCTTTGTGTGAGAGATCTTTTAATGGCACATATTCCTGGATGACTTGGAGGTAGGGAGAAGAACAGTGCTGGTTTTCAACATACATGTTTCCCAGAGTTCTTAGGGAAAAAATTTTAATTGCTTTTACATATAAAGAAATCCATTGAAATGCGAGTTCTCATGTAAAAGACAAAAACTATCCTGCGTGAACCATAGAAGCAAAAAGTTGCAGAAATATTTAGGAAAGAATAATGATGTCAAACAATAAATGTTGGTACTGAATAATATATAATTACTGTAAAGTAAGTAAATCTATTATCCATGAAACATTTATATAAAAGGTTGGCTTTGGAAAAAATGTTCATAATTATTTAAAGTAGAATTCATAATGCATTTGTGTCCGCCATCTTGATTTGTCTTTCTGTTTTCTTATGTTGTGATGTCAGTTTGTGTGTCCTACTGATACAAAAGCAGAGTACATACAATAAATTGATTGACTTCAAAATTTTGTTTCTGAGTATATTCAGCTTATCTCTGTACAGTGGGGTCTTGACTTAAGAACGACTTGAGTTAAGAACATTTTGACTTAAGAATCGCTCTCATAGGAAAATATTGACTTGACTTAAGTACTTAGATTTGAGTTAAGAACTGAAAAAAACCCACGTGGGAGGCAGGAAAAGTGCAAAAAGTGAACTTTCAGTTAACTGTTGGCCAGTGAAAAGGGTGCCTGTCTGCCTCCTCTTTCCTCCCAGCGTTTAGAGAGTGGATTGGGAGACAGTCTTCGGACTGCCTGGTACTGTACTGCCTGGACTGTATTTTCCCTGCCTTCCCTGAACCTTTCTTGACCTAAGAAAAAAAGAAACAAAATATTCCCCCTCTAGTGGCCGAAGGCGGAATAGCAGCTTCCCATTAGTTTCTATGGACGGAAAAGAGCAAATACGGATCAAATGGTTTTCAATGCATTCCTATGGGAAATGCAGATTTGACTTGAGAACTTTTTGACTTGAGACCGCCTTCCAATACGGATTAAGTTCTCAAGTCAAGACCCCACTGTACATTGAGTTTGTCTTCACATTTGATTACCTTAGCAGCATCCAAACTGCTAGTGGAAACTGTAATTCAGTATCTTAGAGAGCATAAGGCCTGTTAGTCCTGCAGAGATTGGTTATCATTTGCATAGACAGAGGAGTGGTACAGCTTTAAGTGTTTGTCTGATGAAACACTTGTAATGAGGAGAAATCCCACCTACAGACAAGACAGAGAAATTCTGCCATGTTATAGGAGACTCCTATCATGAATGGTATGATCATTATAGAGAAGCCATGGAATTCTGTGGTTTGATGAACCACTTTTGGTGAGCAGAGCCAAGCATATATGTGAATTTCTGCCGGAACATTTGTTTTAAAAAGGAGATTTTGTTGATGTGATGCAGTTATTGTAACTGAGACCAAAATCCTATTGCTTAGTGTAGCAAATTGCACTAGAAAAGACCCATTAAATCAATGATGTTTAGTGAGTCAACATCTCCATAAGTTCCATTGATTCAAATGGGCTAAGTCTAACTGTGATTTACTTTAGCATAGCAAAGGTAAAAAAGCAAAGTGTGTGTTGCTTATATACCATCCCATAGGCTTAAAGAACTCTGGGTGGTTTACAACTTTAATTATGTAGATTACATATTGCTGTCCCCACCCCCAATAAGAAGGGCACTCAGTTTACTGACCTCGGATGGATGGAAGGTTGATTCAGCCTTGAACTGGCTACCTGCGCCTAGATCAAATTCAGGTTGTGAGCAGTCTTTGCTGCAGTAGTACAGTTATACCACTGCACCATGAGGCTCCTATGACATAAGAAGTGTTAGTTAGAGTAGGTCCATTTGAATCAATGGAACTTGCAGATTCACTAAACCCTCATTGATTTTATTATTTATTTATTAAAAATATTTTAACCCCGCCTTTCTCTTTAAAATAATTCAATGGGCCTGCTGTATTTTTGGCTTACTACATTAAGCATCAGATTGTCAACTATTGTTTGTTGTCTATATAAGAATAGTAAATATTAACATGACAGTCATCTAGGACCAAAGCATGTCTTCAGTGACATACTGTGTTGTGAATGTACAAAGGTGCAGTATGCCATATCCTTTGCCTAAAGTAGCCTTTACTCACTTGGTGCTCATGCTGGCTGGTTATATTGAGAGTTGCACTGCAGCCCATTTTGGAAGGCACTTCACTGAAGAAGGCTTCTCCACAGTGGATCAGACTCCTAGATCTCTGATGGGCCATTGCTATTCAGTTTTAAAAAGCAAAAAAAGAACACTTGGCTGTAGTTTTAACAGAGACATACTATGGGGTTTGTTCCACTGAACACAATGAGGCTTCCTTCTAAACAGCCACACAAAGACCTGAGTTGTCAGCTAGAAATGGGCATGAATCAGAAAAATTGTGGTTTGTTTTGATTCATGATTCATCCAGTTCAACAAATCATGAATTATGATTTTTTTCTGACAAATTGATGAATCAATTTGTCAATTCATTTTTAACTTTAAAATCACTTTAAGCCACCAGATTTACAGAGGAGCTTCCCCTGACTCTCCTTTATATTCCTGAAGATTGGGTTTTGGACATCCAAGTTATACACTCCCAACTGACCCCCCCCCCCCGGAAAGTGCCTTTTAGCAGCTGGCTTGGGGAAGTCCAATCTTCACCAAACTTGTAAGAGAAGAGTCATAGGAAGTGTCTCTGTCATTTTTGTGTCTTAAGGTAACTGGGGAATATTTTCCTAGGAAGTGCCTAGAGATAGGAAGGCCTGGGGGGAAAATGAAAAATTGGGAAAAAAACATTCCCTCCCATTTTTCCCAAAGCTGTTTTTAGTTTTTTCCCCATAAAAATTGAAAAAAAAGTAGAAAGTGAAATACGTTATTTTACAATGACAAATAATATATCTATGACATGGTATTCAGACTATATAACATGAAGAATGAATGAAAGACTTCTGAGACTTTATGCATTTAAGTTCTCACAAGATTCCTAATTTTTCTGGAAAAAAACTAGGAGAAACCTTTTTTTTTCTGGAAAAAAAAGGGAATTCTTGGAAATGTACATGTCTAGGAGTACCTTTTTATTGTTGTGTAACTAAGACATCCAAAACCCAATCTTTACCAAAAGTGGAAGGATTGTAGAGGAGAGTCAGAGGAAGCTTCCCTGAAACTTTGGTGCTTCTAGGTGCCATTATAGCCAAATGAATGGACAAATCAAATACTGCTAAAAATTCATAAAAATAAAATTTCATTGAGAACATTGATTTGTATATATATGAATCGATGAATTAACAATTTTTGAATGCATTTGGTAATTTGTTTTTTTTCCCCCATTCATCCCCATCTCTATTGTCAGCTTATTGTAGCACCCCTTCCCCTTGTAATCTCTTGTTACATGTTTCTTCCAGGAGCCCAGGTCTAATGAAGAATCTACAGATGAGTCTGAGGTAAGGACTGCTTGAGAGGGCCTTCATGTCTGAACATGGCCAGGTGATGTTCCAGTTACATTAAATGCCAGTCCTTTGTTAATACAGAAGGAAAATATGCTCTTCTCTCATCCCCCACCCTCCGCTTCTCTGGGCCATTTCAGATCTGGAAGCTAGGTATTTACAGAGAAATGATGCTTTTATTGGAAGTGATTTTTAGGTTTTGATTTCAATTAGGAAGCTGTGTTGCTAGTGAAATTAGAAAATGAATGATATTTTAAAATAAAGACAGAAATATATCTTGTCACAAGTTGAAATCTGGGTGCTGTCATTTATTGTTTGAGTTAATGAGAATGAAATTGACATAGGTAGTCCTTCTATATTTACAGATTTTCTTTCTACAAAGGTAGCTCATATGTGGTGGTGCTTCAAAGCAGACTTAGATATGTTTCCATTGTGTCTCTTTTGCAAAATAATATTGAAGGATATGACTGTTTACATTGTTTGTGTTCATCTGTTGAATCTAGAAATATCTGAAGATAGCAGAAAAATGTGTAAAATGGCTTTAGGATCTTGATCAGTATATTTTTTATGCAAGAGGGTCATTTAGAGCAGTGGTCCCCAACCGTGGGCCTCCAGATGTTCTTGGACTTCAGTTCCCAGAAGTCCTGGCCAGCAGAGCTGGTGGTGAAGGCTTCTGGGAGTTGTAGTCCAAAAACATCTGGAGGCCCAAGGTTGGGGACCACTGATTTAGAGAGTTGTGCTAAAATGGATTGCCTGAAGACCTCCTTTTCCTAGCCTATCTTTCTTGACTTGTCAGCTGAGATGACAGACTACATCCTGTCCCACTGTCTGTCCAGTTTTGTCCTTTAGATTTTGAAAATCTGATTTTAAAACAGGGATGAGAGCAAGAAAGGACTCCTCTGAAGGCCATTTCTGAATTTTGGGGGGGAGGGCAGGGTCACAGCTTTGTGTCAGAACACTGGATTGCAGGTAGAAAATTATGGAAATTATGAAACTCTACATAGGACTGGAAAATATAACTTCAGTAGGGCCCCCATATTTACGGGATCAGTATTCATGGTTTCACTTATCCATGATCTGAAAATATTAAAATATTAAAAACTAAAAATCCAGAAAAATTATTTTCACATGTATTACTAGAACTTGTCACTAGAGGGAAACAAAGACCATACTATGAATACTTGTTAGTGAAGAATACATAGCATGGTCTCTGGTGATGCCTAGTGGCCAATTCTGGTAACTGATATTATCCACAGCTTTCAATATCTACAGGGTTCTTGGAACCAATTCCCAGCAGATATGAGTTGTTTTACTGTATGTAGAAACCTAGAGTTGCGTCAGAGTATAAAGCACTGGTCTAGACTGTATACCCTTTCTGTACAATCTACAGTTTTATATATTCCTCTTTATGCTTCAAGATTCTCTTGTTTTAGCATCCACAAGTATGGTTTTTTAAATTCATTTTCATATTCCTGGGAATGTGTAAATATGAACAAACTTGCATACTGCCATTTGACTTTCACATTTAGACTTAATAGATTAGTGATAGGACAAGATCTGAAAAACCACACAGCTAGTTATGCATAATTGTGGGAGATGGTGTGGGTGAAGGTGAGATTGTGCTTAATGAACAGTGCCCCTCAAGCCATATGGCAAGCCCTTTGAAAAGTTTGTAGAAGAAGTTGGGTTTTCTTTGTTGAATTGAACTTTGCTGAATTGAAAAGCTGTTTGAGACTTCCGGCTTGACGCTGCGATGAGACAGCAGCAGAAGGACAGAGCTACATCCCCTGGGCTGAATTCCAACCTGGTTGGGTCACCCCATGGGGTTAAAACCACCCCAAAGGGGTGGTGAAATGGGGGAGAAGCATGCAGATCACAGGGGGACAGCAGTTACCCACACTTCTTCAAGGAAACTCCCCAATCAACCAGCGGGTGGAAACAAGCGGCTGAATTAGCTTGCTTGCAAGTCGTTGGCCGCTGGCAAAAGAAAAAGTGATAAATCAGCCAATTTATATCTCACCCAGTCACTACCACTGGGTGAGATATAAAATCTTAACTAGACTGCTCTATGACTATCCCTGGACGGAATCATCCCTTTAACAGAAAAAAGCACCTCTTAGCCTCACCACTAAATTGAGCTGCAGTAGATCTAGAGATGGAGAAAGAGATGCAAAGAGATGCAAAGAAAATAAATTGGACATTAACTAAACACTTAATTATACTTCAAGGAAGTAAGTTTGGTAATACTTTGGCATTAAACTTGAGGAATTTTCCTCTTAAAATTATTTTAGCCAAACAACGCTGAGAGTGAAACTGTTATGGCTGTCTACAGGGTTGGCAAAAAGCCCAGAACATGACCTTGAATACTCAAACTTGAAACTCTGTTTTGACTTTCCTTTTTTTTCTGAGAACTGACTGAAACATAGACAATTAACTTTGGAAAGTCTAATATAAACATTGTGTGAATGGGGCTGTCGCTCCATAAGACACACCTTTCCATAAGACACACCAATTTTTTAGGAGAAGAAAACAGGAAAAAATGTGCGTCTTATGGTGCGAAAAATATGGTATGTCAAAGACTGGATTTAAATTAATCCTAAAGATTATCAATTTACTAAAGTGGATTTATTGAAGCAGTTATTGATGGAGCTGGACTGACTGCTCTAAGCTACTGGACGTCTTTTACTTGAAATACAAGTACTTGTCATCTTGGGACATAATGCTACAACAAGGGAAATTTTGGGATGAAACAAAATCTACCCTTCAAGCAATCTTAGAAATACTGAGATCGCATAACAAAGAGGTGAAATAATTCAAGGAGCAACTAAAGAAAGACTGTATTCAACAGGAGACAGGGAATAATGATCAAGGAAATGTAAAGGTGGAGGACGATGTACGCCAATCAAAAGAAGGGCTGGAGGAAACCAGAGGGAAAAAATTTAGGATTTAATTCTAACCCTAGAGCCGAGGAGAATTTTAACCGTGTTAAGGAAAGATAAGGGGAGAAAATCAGCAAAATTAATTAAAAATAGCCTGGAAGATCTATTGGAGATAGATCAAATGCATAAAGATCTATTGGAGATAGATCAAGTGTATAAAATGTTTTCAGATGACACAAGGGATGGCAGAATATTTAGGGAGATAGAAAAAAGAATTGGGAACATTCAAATAAGAGAAGGAATCACTTAGAAAAGATGAAAAGGGGGAAACTATTAAGGTGGCCTCATTGTTGAAATCATGTATATTCTTAACTTCTGGAATTGTAAAGGGGCATATCTTATACATTAAAAAGGGGAATTAAACTGAAGTAAGGGATCATTAATCAGGGTAAAGGCATAACATGGTGGTTTTTAAGGTGAATTGAGTAGACATGGTCTAGAGGGGCAGGGTAAAAATCAAATAAATAAATAAATAAATAAATAAATAAATAAATAAATAAATAAATAAATAAATAAATAAATTGAAGCTAGATTACTTAATGAATATACATTAGATATTATATTAATATAAACATGATAGAACAATTATACTGTATATATAAAATCTGTATAAAATGATTTAGATGACATTTATTATGTGTTAGGAACCTACTCAGTTATTATTGGTATAAAATACAAAGTTCGTTGTTTAAATCACCTCAAATAATATAGATTTGGAACTGGAATTACAGTGGTGCCTTGACTTACGAACTTAATCCGTATTGGAATGGGGTTCGTAAGTCAAAGCACCATTTCCCATAGAAATGCATTGAAAACCCATTAATCCATTCCGGATGAAGAAGAAAAATACCCCCCCATAAAAATCTGCAAGCCCATGGGCTTGCCCTAACTTCAAAATTTAGATGGTCAACTCTTTGAGGTAAAACCTGATCACTGATTTCATTCAATCAAGCCTGTGAAGGCAGATGACAGTATCTAGTTCTCAAAGCTTTTGTAAGAGAAACACTGAACTCTGCTTATACATAAAATAATAAAAAGGGCAATTTGAATAGATCTTAATGGTACCTTGCAAAATACTGCTGACGTTTACTCAGAAGTAAGCCCCACTTTGTACAGGAAAGCTTGATTTGAGGGAATTGTGCAAAAAATTGCAGTGGTAGAGCCATTTCAATGTCCCTGTCACGTTCCAGGTGATTAAATTAGTGCATACAAAATACTTACCTATGCATTACCGGATATATCACATAACTTCATATGTCAAGCAGACCTTTCAGTAGAGACAGTAGTAGTGCTTTCTGTCAAAACTTCTTACAATTTTACCAGATCCTTTTTTATAACTGCTCTTCAATTTACTCTCTTATTTCATAGCGTTATGTGTGATTTGGGGCATTATGAGCTTCTTCTTATCAAGTAGACAGGCTACTATTCATTCCTCTTGATATGATGAGCAAACAATAATCTAAAACGGTATTTTAATTCTCTGGAGAAACAACTGCTTTAGCTTGAGAAGTATATTCCTTGCAATCTTAAAGCACTAACATCTTTTCCTTAACTTTACCTTCTATCATTTTTGAAATTGCATGTATGATGAACATTTATTTTTTCTCTTTCCATTTCCCTTCCCCCCACCCACCAGAGATAAAGAGGAAAATGATAGAAAGTGTTATTTTTGAATAGGTTTCTGTTTCATGGAATAATCTTAGATGAAAATATCCTTTTGTTCGCTTATTGGCACTGTATGGAATCATTAAGGCTGATGCGGTCTTTTAAAGAGGGAGAAATGGCAAGGGACTGTTCATAAAATAGAGAACAAAGTTTGACTGAATGCAGTTCTTTTTGACAGATATGCATCGGGGCTGTAAAGAAGGAAAATGAGAACACAAGGCCTAAATGCAAAACATTGTCTTTAGGCATGATCAAAAAGTTGAGTATGCCTAATGGAGCTTTGACTTTTACCACTTTGAAGTGTTCTCCTTTTGCATGTATAGGTTGCTTTTGAAAAGCATCTGTGTTGCAGAGGTAGTTTGCCATGTGGTATGGAGTACTCCTGCTCAGTAAGTTTAAGGATGCAGAGGACCAGTTGTACTTCTTGGTGGCCTAAAAAGACTTCTGTGAAAATCCTGTTTATTACACTGTGTGTACAGTAGGACCCCCATATCTGCTGGGGATTGGTTCGAAGCCCTATTGTGGATTCTGAAACCTACAGATAATAGCAAACACTATATATAGATAATATGGTAAAAGGAAAAAAAAAGCAGAAAAGAATTATTTTCACATGCTTTACCAGACCTGGTCACTAGAGGGTGTCAAAGACCATGCTATGTATTCCTCACTAATAAGCGTTCATAGCATGATCTCTGGCTCTAGTGGCCAGTTCTGGTATTACATGTGAAAATTGTTTTTTTCTGGATTTTTTCCCCTTTTAATATTTATTTTTAGTATTTTCAGATTGTGGATAAGTGAAACTGTGGATACTGATCCTGTAGATACAGGGGTCCTAGTGTACCATCAAGCTGGAAATTACTTATAGTAAGCCAAGGGCTTTCAATGTAAGCGAGATATTTAAAGAGTGATTTTAACAGTTTAACGTTTTTCTGAGTCCTAGTCTGTCACTCTATAAACAACACTACAATGGGTATCGATTTTTTATATACCAACTGAATTATGACCAACTAAAAGGAACAAGTATAGTGATGTTAAATTACCAAAGTAACCACATTCACCTTGGTTTGTAGAGAGACATGTCTAATCTTTCAGGGACAAAGGAATATCTGGATCCATTCCAGTCGGGCTTCAGGCTGTGCCATGGCACGGAAACATTCAGATGGTGCAGAATGCGACGGCCAGACTTCTTACTGGGGTGAAAAGGTACCACCATATTTCCCCCACTCTGGCCGCCTTGCATTGGCTGCTCATTCATTTCCACATTGATTTCAAAGTTCTTATGATTACATATAAAGCCATAAACGGTTTAGGACCTCGATATCTGACAGAGCACCCTCTCCCACCCAGTTCTGCCAGAGTCAGTTGTTCGAGCCAGGCTGGGTGGCTTAGGAGCCTAACGCCAGCGGAGGTCTGGGAGGAAAGCACGAGGAACTGGGCCTTCTCAGCAGTGGCCCCTGGCCTTTGGAACAACTTGCCAGCGCAGATCCACCTGGCTCCCTCTCTGTGGGCGGGAAATAAATAAATAAATAAATAAATAAATAAATAAATAAATAAATAAATAAATAAATAAATAAATAAATAAATAAATAAATAAATAAATAGTTTTTTTGTCAACTCATATATTATTACTATTCAGTTTATTCCTGTTCTGTATTTTCTTTCTTAAAAGAGGTGCCTCAAGTAGTAGTATCTTCCTTCCCTGTAGAAATGATAAAACTGACATCTCCCCTCACCCAGCCCCTGCTGTTTATTTGACATGAATTACCAAGATTTCAGGGACGTGGTGGCGCTGTGGGCTAAACTGCAGAAGCCTGTGCTGCAGGGTCAGAAGACCAAGCAGTCGTAAGATCGAATCCACGCGACGGAGTGAGCTCCCGTCGCTTGTCCCAGCTACCGCCAAACTAGCGGTTCGAAAGCATGCAAATGCAAGTAGATAAATAGGGACCACTTTGGTGGGAAGGTAACAGCGTTCCGTGTCTAAGTCGCACTGGCCATGTGACCACGGAAGATTGTCTTCGGACAAACGCTGGCTCTATGGCTTGGAAATGGGGATGAGCACCGCCCCCTAGAGTCGAACACGACTGGACAAAAATTGTCAAGGGGAACCTTTAACTTTACCTTTACCAGGTTTTCAGACTTGTAGAAAACTAGGAAAGCATTTAATGAGAACAGAGAAATAATTCATCATTTTGAGCCAATGGGATAAATATTTTAAATAATATATTTGATTTTAAATGGAATCTTTTAATGCACCAGTTTAAAAAAAACATGTGCTGATATATGAAAGCAATTATATTCCACATCATGTTAGGATTGACTTCTAAACCATGTAGATTATTTTTAGGATTTTCTGGTGGCTACTGTTTTGGGGTAAATAATACACAATAATCTAATCAACTATTAATATTAACTAGAAATGCCAAATCTTCTATTTGAATGCGGCAGAATGTGTACAGTATAAAAAGTGCATACCATTCAAATAAAATGCAATTTTGAACTATATCAATAGACAGTAATTGTTGCATTATCAAAATAATAATTCAGAATGGTGAGATATTGCACACTGTAGAAATGGTTGAAACTTTGTAGTTCTTTTTTGTGGAGTTTACAGAGTTGGCTGTGTCTCTTGTAAAGAGCTGTTACTTTCTAATATTAAAGTATGTTTTCTAAAAAAATGTCCAGTCCTTCGGAGCAAATATGAAAGTTGGAAATTATTGGAGATACATGGAGCTTGTTGTGAAATGAGATCCTTCTGAAGAATAATTGAATGCGGAAATTGTTTCCTCTGTCTTTTGTCACTATTTCTTCCTATATTGTTATTATGTTGGCCATGAGTGTAAAAAACAGACACTCATTTGGAGTTAATTCTGCAGGTGCCAAAGTGCACAGGTGCAAGTGTATACACACAGGGAGACCCAAGGCATTTTGCAAGTATAATAAGGAACATCTTAAAAACCAGACTAGTGGGAGTGATGTCAATTTAGGGGGAAAAAGTTTAATCAGTCAGGCAAATGTGTAACACACTTTGTTTCTTAGGGCAGTAAAAGAATGAGTGACCTCAGAGTTCTAAGAACAACTGTCCAGAATCCTTATGCTCTTGCATAAGAGAAATTGTATAAATTGTGATGAGAGGTTGCCACTTATTAATGAGGTGTTCCTTGCATTCCTGGATCTTTTCCCAGGAACACGGTTCCATACAGCAAGTGTAGTTGCCTCAGTGATTGTTTTGCATCTTGGGTGTTAGCTGTGTAACTTAGGTGACTATTTAGATGTAACACAGGTGCTCCAACAGACCATGGTTTATTGGACAGAAAATAAGTGTTACAGTTTGAAAACCAAAATTGCAAGCCATGGTTTGCTTGTGGCTTTCATGACCAAATATAGGCAGCACTTAGACCACAATTTCACAGTTTGAAATCAGAAATTTTAAACACAGAATTGCCCTAGTCTGTGGAACGTGAACTGAGAAGGTTGCAGGATGGGGAAAAATTATTGAGTTAGTTCATATTCCAACAAATTGAGTTTTTTTAGGACCTTAAGTGTTTGAACTATACTTCTGTCCACCTATATTCTAAATGCCTACTTAACAGCTTCTTACACTGGCCTAATACAGGATGGGAAAATTGCCCTATGGGCTTCTCTTGTCCTTCCGGGGAAGGACAACATTCCCCTTGCCAGCCAGCATGGCATGGGATTGCTTGCCACTTTCAGTAGAGTTCTCACATTGGTGAGTATAATGTTTTGCATAACAATTGGTCATTTTTGTGCATTGCTGAATGCCTTTTATGCAGATACCCAAAATCAGGGTGGATTTAAAAAGTCAGTGATTTTTTAAAAATCAAAGTAATTTAAATCATGCGCAGTTCCCGTCTGTCTCAAGGCTTCCGTCATCGTTCCACTGCCTAAAAAGTTGCCTACAAACAGTCCGAATGACTACAGGCTGGTGGCACTAACTTCAATCGTAATGAAGTGCTTTGAGCAGTTAGTTCGGAAATATATTATCTCCTGCCTTCCTCATCCCTTTGATGGGCTTCAGTTTGCTTATAAAGAAAATAGATCAACCGAGGATGCGATCAATACTGTGCTTTATATGGCTTTATCCCACTTGGAAACACAAGGGAATTATGTAAGAATGCTGTTCGCGGACTTTAGCTCTGCTAACCCCACAGATTAATAGACAAACTTAAAGATCTTGATTTTCCAGATTCTATCTGTCTGTGGATTTTGGATTTTTTAACAAATTGTCCACAAAGGGTTAAACTGAATGACTACATCTCTACTGACAAGATACTCAGCACTGGCACTCCACAAGGCTGTGTCCTTAGTCCACTACTGTTCTCCATTTATTCATCGGATTGCACCAATAACCATCCCAGTAATAGGATTATCAAATTTGCAGATGATACTACACTAGTAGGACTTATCTCTGGGGATGCTGAGTCTGCGTATCGGGACGAGGTATTACAGCTATCCCGCTGGTGCAAAAAAAACCAATCTTTTATTTAACATCCAAAAAACCAAGGAATTCATAGTGGACTATAGGAAAAAAAGAGCAGACATTCAGCCACTGTATATAGATGGAGTTTGTGTGGAACAGGTGGTTGAATGTAAGTTTCTTGGGACTATCATAACAAATGACCTGACTTGGAGTGCAAACACCGCTGTGTTAATCAGGAAGGCACAACAACGGTTGTATTTTCTAAGGATTCTTAGAAAGCAACAATTGACTGAGAGTTTGTTAATCACCTTCTATCGGAGTTCGATTGAGAGCATATTATCCTACTGTCTCTGTGTATGGTTCACGAGCTGCACAGTGGCAGAGAAAAAGGCAATTCAAGGGGTGATCAAGACGGCCCAAAACATCATTGGCTGTTCACTCCCCTCTTTGGAAGAATTGTATAAGAACAGATGTAAGAGGAAGATATCTAACATACTGAAAGACTCCTCTCATCCGGGATATCAGCTCTTTAAACTATTACCATCAGGAAGGAGATTCAGGGTATTGAAAGCAAGGACAAGCAGATTCAAGAACAGTTTTTACCCAAGTGCAGTATTGAGTTTAAATGCGGGGCCATAGGTTTTTGGTGGAATTTTAATTGCTGAGAGAAAACGGGGTATCTATATTTGGATGGTGAAAGTTGTGTATATTTTAACTTTTTTTTGTAGTGTTGTCCAGTTTTACCTTGGGGAAGAGCACCTCATTTCGTTGCACCCACTTGTGAGCGCAATGACAAATACATTTCTTATGTCTTATGTCTTAATTTTAAAAAAACCCCACAATTTTTAAAATAGTCAAAAATTTAATTTTTTTTCCTTTATATCATGATTTAAATTGTGATTAAGATAAATTTGATTTGAATCAAATCCACCCTGTCCAAAATTAAGATGATTGCTGATTTATTAAAGAATTTGAAGTATATGATGGGTTGTTGATCTTTCTTAACAGTGGCGAGGGTTTTTGTGTATGTGCTTGCTTTGTTTGTGTGTGTGCATATGGTTTGGCTTTGGACCCTGACCTCAGCTTATGGTTTGTGATTTGGCTTTGGCCTTTTGGTATCGGCTCTGCATCCTCTGTTTCATTTTGTATCTTATAGTGTTGTTGTTTAGTTGTTTAGCCGTGTCCGACTCTTTGTGACCTCATGGACCAGAGCATGCCAGGCCCTCCTGTCTTCCACTAGTTAAAAATATACAAACAATTCACAAAACATGCAATGTGCTCAAACTACACAAAATGCAGCTCAAAAATGTATAGCAATCCATAAAACACACTACATGTGGACTTTGGCGCATGCTCTTATGGCGATTAGGCCAGCCTCCAGTTGAAGGGCTACATTAGGTGTACAGGGGGGGGGGTACAGTCAAAAATTCGGTTTGAACAACCTCAAGAGGATGTAGGTCAGATAAAGCAAACAATTGGCACCCATAGAGCATTTGAGCAACAACTTCAGCCTTGAATGGCTGAGGGGATATGGTGACCCCCTTTGGTGTGAAAAAATCTTGTTAATTCCGCTGCACTTTTATGAGCATTGAGTGCTGCATGCTTTATGTGGGGGGCCCAGGAACCCAAGGTGTGAAAGATTATGCCCAAATATTTGCAGCTGGAAACCTGCTCTATGGGATGACCATTGATAATCCAATTGTGCTTTACTCTTCTACTGACCACGAGAACTTTGGCCTTCTTGTAATTAATTACTAACTGCTCTTGATTACAGTAAGAAGAAAGCTCTCTCAAGAGTCTTCTCAGTCCCACACATGTTAATGAGAGAAGAACTGCGTTGTCTGCATAATGCAGCATTGATACACGACATAACTGCAGCTTGGGGGGATGAAATTCAGGATTAGATAAATCTTCAACTATGTTATTAATATAGAAGTTAAACAAGGTGGTCGCCAGTATACAACCCTTTTTGACCCCTTTGAAAACTGGGATTGGATTGGATAGAACTCCAGCTGAATTACAGAGGACTCTCAGGTAGGTATTTTCATACAGTCGTCTCATTAGCAGAAGCAGTTGTCTGTCTATGTTTGTAGACAAACTTAAGTGGTCACTTTTGTCACCTGAACTTTAATTGAGGTTAAGAGATAGGAAACATGGCTTGATATCATGCACTTCCTGCCTGCTGATCTTTTTCTTCTCATATTTTTATAGTACTTAAAATAGGCAAGGGACAACATCCCTTATAATTGAAACTAGCAGGAATCCTTAAGCTACTTCAGCTTCTGCTTAAGTAGAGAAACTGATTGATTAGCATCAATGTTGGCAATCACTTAAGGAGGGATGAAAGGATTAACTTTGGGGAAAGAGTGAGAAAATGCTTAGTGCTCTTCCATTTTTTTCACAGCAATTTAGCAGTCCTGTTGAGTAAACAAGGTAAGATTTGCAGAAGATTTTGTTAGTATGCCTGTTAGAAATGCTAACAGTAAACAAACTTTCAAGTTGTGTACAGCAACATGCTTTTTGGTCACAAGAAGAGAAAGAAGAGAATTCTATTGATTTGCTCTTAATGAACAAATAAGCCCCAGACAATTTTCTGATCTCATTAGATAATTCTATTAGCTTTCTTTGTAGAGCTTTTAGCAGGAAAAGCTCTCAGATTGCTGATAGGTTTGAGGTTCTTTTTTGTATAACTTGATTGCTCTCAAAAGTTCAGACATGTACTGTTAAAGGAAACAGTGAACAAAGTGAACAAATGGAATCTGTTTAAATTGTGTGTTGAGCCAAATTGGCAGTTAGTTATGCATTCACACATTTATATAGTTTCTTTTATTTAAAATCCCAGCTATAGACCAAATGTCAGATTTTTCTATGAGGAGTATTGAAAAATGTCCCTAAAGTTTTAATAAAGTTATAACCGCAGCCTCCCATGTACCAACAAAAGAAGGCACATGAACTCTCAACATCAGCAGAACAGTATTGCAACCACTATGTACAGTAATATAATTTTGGCTTTAATCTGCCCCCAGTTGCATACACCTAGTGAGTTGAGTAAATTATCACCCCAGTTCTCAGATGGAGGTTTTCTGTGTCACTCCCTGTCCCCCCTCTCCGTTAAGCAGAAATGTGTCCATTTTGAAAACAGGCTATAAATGGGAGAGGTAGATGTATGCACATAGGCTGTGCTTCTTTGTTCATCTAATTCAGCAGATAGATTTCTCTTCCAAGTTGACTGGAAGATGTCTGCTAATATCAAGGGTGCCAAACCTGTTGGAGCAAAAATAAGTTTCAACCAGTAATTAAACATGTGGGCCAAATGACGTGCTTTGATGGAAACTAACCCTGGCTCCAATCAAAGTGTAGCATTCAGTACTTATTCTTGCTCTATGTTGTTCCCATTTAATGTATATGTTTATTTCATTTTCTGCTAATAACCATAACCTTTGTCTTATCATAATTAATTGATAGTTGTTCTTTGGAGCAATAAGGGGACATGGTGGCGCTGTGGGTTAAACCGCAGAAGCCTCTGTGCTGCAGGGTCAGAAGACCAGCAGTTGTAAGACCGAATCAACGCGACGGAGTGAGCTCCCATCGCTTGTCCCAGCTCCTGCCAACCTAGCAGTTTGAAAGCATGTAAAAATGTGAGTAGATAAATAGGTACCACCTCGGTGGGAAGATAACGGCGCTCCATGTCTAGTCGTGCTGGCCACGTGACCACGGAAACTATCTTTGGACAAACGCTGGCTCTGCGGCTTGGAAATGGGGATGAGCACCGCACCCTAGAGTCAGACACGACTGGACAAAAATGTCTTTACCTTTACCTCTGGAGCAATACAAGGCTAGGGTTTTCAAAATTTACCATAAACCCACACATGAAGTTGACATCAAGACCGCATCATCAGTGTACAACAATATTGAGTGGACGAATACTCAGCTTGGGGGAGATGAAGGTCTGCTCTCAATAAATTATTCACTGTATCATTAATATAAGTTAAACAATGTTGGGCCTAGAATACAGCCTTGCTTTACCCCATTAAATGATGGTATCACATTAGATCAGGGGTCTCCAGACTTATCAGTGTGGGGGCCATGTCATATATGTTCCACATTTTTGAGAGCTGAAGGAACACGTGCAGTATGCATGTGCGCTCACCTGCATGCCCACACGATCTGAAGGACTGGACCTGAGCCTGTGGACCTGAGCCTGTGACGTTCTCTGGGCTAGATAAAAAGGCAAGATGGGCCAGATGTGGCCCGCGGGCCGTAGTATGGAGACCCCTGCATTAGATAACACTCCCACCTTATTACAGATAACTTTAAGACTTGTATTTTTGTGCAGTCACCTCATTAGCAAAATGATTTTTTTTAAAAAAAAAACTAGGAATATGGTAAGGAGTACAAAAAGTAGAGGGTGATATGGGGGGAAAAGAGGGGGAAGGAGAACAGAAAATGGACAGTGGTGCCTCGACTTACAAATGTCCCTACTTAATGAACATTTCGACTTACGAACAGCTTCGATCGCAACAATTTGCTTTGACTTGCGAACGGAGCTTCCACTTATGAACAGAAACAGGCAGGGAAAAAGGTGGGCAATTCAGATTTCTAGCTGTAGGTGGCGACGAGGCTGCTTTGTACTGTAGGTCTTTCACTTTCGGCAGTTAGTGTCGTTGGCTTGGGGCTGCCTCCTTTTGCTTCGGTGTGTGTGTGTGTGTGTGTCTGTGTCTGCAGGGAGGTGTGCTGCTATTTTCTCCTTTTAAAAAACTGTTCTGGGTGGGTTTTGGCTGGGGCAGGTATGGTTCTGTGCTGTGTTGTTGGTGGCTTTGCTGTTTATTTTTGGAGGGTTTTTTTCCCCTTCTTCTTAAACCTCAGCAACGGAGATGGCTTTAGTGTTTGTTTTGGGATTATTATTTTTTTCTTAAACCTCAGCAATGGAGCACCTTCCGACTGGGCTTGCTGTGTTCTTTTTATTTTTATTTTTGGTGATTTTTTTTCATTTGGCCAGAACAGATTAATCGGTTTTCAGTGCATTCTTATGGGAAATGGTGCTTCGACTTACAAACATTTCGACTTACCAACAACATTCCAATATGGATTAAGTTCGTAAATCGAGGCACCACTGTACTTTCATCCAAGCTGTTTGTTCATGTTACAATATCAAGTCGACTTTTCACCTTTCTACAATTTGATTGCCCTCCAGGTTTCAACTTACAGTTACATCTTAGTGCTTGAATAACATAGAATTAAACTATCTGGTGACTCAAGCCATTTATATAATAAATCCCATCGTTCAGTTGCCTTTTGTATTGGACAGTCTTTCAACACTTCTGATAGAATATCAATTTCTGCCGCTTCCCACATCTTCTCAATAAGTTCCTCTTGTTTTGGTATCTCCGATTTCTTCTAGTTCTTAGCATAAAGAATTCTGGCTGCAGTGACTATATATATAACTAGGTAGTTCTTTGTCTTATCCATATTATCTGGTATAATGCTCAGTAAAAACAGTTCTGGGGTTAGTGGAACATTACAAAGCAGTATTTTTTGTAACACAGTATGTACTGCTGTCCAGTACTGTTTCACTACCCTACAAGTCCACCACATATGGTAAAAGCTTTCCTCTTGTGCTTCACACTTCCAACAAATATTTGACATCTCTGTATAAATCTTTGACAATTTTCCAGTCATATACCACCTATAAAACATCTTATATATGTTGTTGAAATTTACTGATTTTGTGAGCTTTATGTTATTTTTCCATATTTGCAACCATTGATCAATATCAATATTATGTCCATATTTTGTGCAAAATGAGTTTTTTGTCAATATTTCTAGCCTCAAATTTTGCCCACAGTTTCCCCGGGGAATCAAATAAAATGCAGATTTGAAATCTATAAAGGGAGATACCCTTTAGGAGTGGAATATTTATTCGCTAGATGTTGCAAAACTAATGCCTGGTCTATAGTGGCCCAGCCTGCTCTAAATCTAGCCTGTTCCTCAGCAAGGATATTTCCTTCATGTAACCAGTCTTGAAGTTTTCCTAAGAGATGCCTCGCATAAAGCTTACTAATAATATTTGGTAGACTTACTGGATGGTAATTTATAGCCTTTTAAAAATATTGGTACTATAATAGCAAGTCCCCAATCCTTTGGAATAACCACTGAGCAGTCAATCCATATACAGTGGGGTCTTGACTTGAGAACTTAATCCCTATTGGAAGGCGGTTCTCAAGTCAAAAAGTTCTCAGGTCAAATCTGCATTTCCCATAGGAATGCACTGAAAACCATTTGATCCGTATCTGCTCTTTTCCGACCATAGAAACTAATGGGAAGCTGCTATTCCGCCTTCGACCACTAGAGGGGGGATATTTTGTTTCTTTTTTTCTTAGGTCAAGAAAGGTTCAGGGAAGGCAGGGAAAATACAGTCCAGGCAGTACCAGGCAGTCTGAAGACTGTCTCCCAATCCACTCTCTAAACGCTGGGAGGAGTGAGGAAGCAGACAGGCACCCTTTTCACTGGCCAACAGTTAACTGAAAGTTCAAATTTTGCACTTTCCCTGCCTTCCACGTGGGTTTTTTCAGTTTGTAACTCAAATCTAAGTATGTAAGTCAAGTCAATATTTTCCTGTGAGAGTGGTTCTTAAGTCAAAATGTTCTTAACTCGGGCCGTTCTTAAGTCAAGACCCCACTGTAAAGAGTGAAGCCAAAACTGGGGCCCACCAATCCATGTTATCCTGCAGTAAACCAACTGTGATATAATCAGCGCCTGGGGCTTTGCCCTTTTTCAGTTCACAAATCAACAAGCTGATTTCCTGCACGGAAACAGGAGGCCAACTTGCAGTTTTTGAATTTTGACATTGATATCTGGATGAGTAAATACCCCTGAAGTGTGATTCCACACCCGTACCAGTATACATTTCTCATTACCAGTATACAATTTTCATTAATCACCTATGTGTAAAAATATACATCAGAATTTCTGTGTAGGCCAATGCACATTTAGACTGCATCCCTGTACTCATTTACCTCAGAGCACATCTCAATGAACTCAGTGGGACTGGCTGAGCAGACCTGTATAGAATTACACTATCCCATCCCCACCAAAATCCACAACAAATAAAAATAGATTTCAATAGGCTTTCTATTTATTGCTGATTATATTACTCATAGTTCTATCAGGCATACTGGCAAAGACCCTGTGTTTAGTTATCTATTGAGTTATAGCTTATAGTGTCTAAGATCCAGAACAGCCATTGTCAACCTTTTTTATAATTGATTTAAATACTACCAAACATACAACTAAAATCACAGTCCTTTTAGGAGATCTTCTCAGGTTCTAGAGCTCCCTGCCAAATAAGAATACAAGATGAACATATACTGTATCTTTCAGAAACTTCTCACATTTTCCAGACTGTGGCTTCCTTCAAATGTGCCAAGACACCCCCCCCCAAGGGTCATAAGGCCCCCATTGAAAATGGTTGACAGACAGATGTACACCTAGAAGGATGGGCATAGGAAGTATTTTTTTAAAATAGGAAGCATTTTTCAAAGGCATAGAGGAGGACTGAGGAAAGCATGCCTACATTTCAAACAGAGAATAACATTGGGCATGCATGAGATCTGGAAAGTAAATTAAGTTCTTTGGTCCTAGTTATTATGTCTGTTGAAAATGTCAGTATTTCAACATACAAAATATACAGTACCAGTAGCTGATGGATAGATGACAACTGTTTCAAAAGTCTTAGAACTGACTGTATATTCTCTGTGGGGGAAAACAGAGTAGAAAGTACAAGCTATGGTGATATAAAATTTATTTTACAAAATTGTTTGAGAATCCTTTAGGATAACATAAAGTACTTGTCTTTAATTAAAAGTGCCATATACTTAGTAAAAATCCATGTTAGTTTAGAAATTGATTTTTTAAGAAGAAAGCTGTGAGTTTTCCTGTATGGGGTAAATGTCACTCTGTTCATATCTTCAGCTTTGCTGCAAGTCAAGACTTGTACTATTCAACCAGGTTGTCATAGAAACGCAGCTAACTGTCATCTCAACTCAGGCTGCTGATGGTTTTATTTGTAGGTTTGCAGGATTATTAAAATTTAACAAAAATTATTGATTTGCTTTTTATTTACGCTGCCTTGTGTTTACCTTTAGAAGTTCAGGCTCCATAAAAGCTTTTCCTAAGAGAGAATGAAATATATGTAATGTTAAACTCTGATTTATCAAATGCTGTCGATGCTTTTTCTCTTTTTTATTTATAAGAAGATATGTATAGTCCACAGCAATGGAGTAATCTTGTACTTTGCAAATAGTTTTTCATTTTGTTTGTTTACAATAGAGAAAAAGCCTCTCAAACCCACCTTTAGCTTGACTTTTATTTAACATAAAAGATACCTGTCAGAAAAATCATGAAATGGGTACATCAGTGTGCCTAATATTTGAAGTTTTTCACTTTATTCATGTTTTCTTGAAGCCTGGTAGAATGCTTCAGTGAACTGAGTTCTTGAAAGTATATGTTTTCTGTATATGCATACACAAGAGAAATTACTTAGTTTTCACTCATAAATAAGACAGGCAAAACTTATTTACAGTAACTTTATCTAATGGTCCGTGGATGAATGCTTTTATGCAAAATACTGGAGAGACTAGAATTAACTTTTCAGTTTGGTTGCACATTCGATGTCCAGACTTCAGTAACACGTTGGTCTTATTATAATGACTTGATGCCTAGAATTCAGTGTTTTCTGTGCAGGTTTATCCCTAGAGTGCACAAATCATTCGTGCATTGCAGGTGTCTTATTCACTATGTTCAAAAATGCAATTATGTGTTAATTGTCACATGACATATCAGCTACAGGCTGTGTTAACTTTCTGATTGTAACTGTTTTGCATCTGTCAAGAATGAATGAGCACAGGTAATTTGTCTGATTTATGCCCTGTGTTCCAATTTGACATTGAATCTTTCTGACTGGTAACAACTTTGTTTGGTCGTGAATTTGCTGAATAAAATTGCCTCTTGCTGGACATCTTGACACATTGTTTTAGACAACTACATCGTTGATTGTTGACATCCCTGTATTAATCCTTTTTTTAAAAAAAAATCTGTCATGAAAACTTCCTAAAAGAGAAGCTTCTCGTTGCAACATGTGAAGAAAAAAAAATAGACTTATGGAAATGTAGGTGTACTTACCACAACTTAGGCTTCCCACTTAAACATCTATTATGAGTTGAACAGCTTTCAGTGAACAGTCAACTGTAAATCAATGATATAAACCACTGTCTTCTTATACAGCATGAATCTGGACTTGTATTTCTGAATCATTGGCTGAAATCCTATTGCACATCTCTGTGTGTGCAACAGTAACAACGTTATTTAAAAGTGGCAAATCAGGTCTCCTTTGCTGATCTCAGTGGGCACATGATTTTGGCTCATTATGTCCAAGTTGTATGCACCCCAAAGTTATTCGGTAGTGAGTTTCATTAAAAGAATAAGGACATACGGCAGCCTCCTTATAAGTATACAGTGCTATGTGAAACTTAATATTCTTTATGTAATGACTCATGAGTTTTCTTACAGTAAGTAAGGTAAAACCAGTGTTACAAGCATACAGGATAGTAATTAATCCATGCAAGTCAGACTCTCTTTATGCTTTGATTTGAGGCCAGAGAAGCCACTGGATATGTCACTTTATTTGTATATATAATTTGACACTTATAAAAATCCTGTGTGTGAACACATCCGTAAGTGTTCAGGCTACATCTTTTTGAATCCCTTTTGATGCTTGCCTCTATCCATCCGTCCATCTGTCCATCCGTCCATCTGTCCGTCTGTCTGTCCGTCCGTCTGTTCGTCTGTCTGTCTGTCTGTCTGTTCCTGCTTTGTGATACACACCCATTGGTTTTGACATGATCTTGCTTCCTCTCAGAATACTTCTACCTTTTCTATGAAACTAGTTGGTATGTGCTGTTCCCTCATGGATAAATTTTCAGGCTTCTAGCAAGGTGTAAAAGAATGGTAAAAGGAAGTTCAGATGACTTCTGCTTCTACCCTTTGTTATATCTGAAGAGACCTTCCACCCCGCCTCCCTCAAGCAGCTTGTCTAAAACTGGATAAAATTGCTGGCTTTTTTTTGTTGTTGTTGCCTATATCTCTATCTAAACATTTTATATTTTATGTAGTTATTAAAGAATGGGGTTTGGTTTTATTTAGCCAAAAAACACCAACCACATTTGTTTTTAGGAAATACATTATTATTAATAAAATGAATTTTGCATTCCAGCATATTAACATATTTACTAAAAGAATGTATGTCTACAGTTCTGATGTAAGTAACTCATACAGTAAAATAGACATTGTTTGGTTTTCATTTGTTAATGGCAGCGAAGAAAAATTTACAGAGGAGTGTCTGCGCTATTGTGGAGTAGCAATTTTTAAGTAAACTTGAGAAAAATTAGAATTCATCTTTTCTTCTTCCTATCTTAATACAGGAAGATGACAGTGAAGAAGAACCGAAGCTGAAGTATGAACGACTTTCTAATGGGGTTACAGAAGTTCTTCAGAAGGATGTAGCCAGTTTCATGACAGTACATGAGAAGGTACTGAAAACTGCCTCTGTGCATACATAGTTTTGGTCTCATTAGCCCATTTGCTCTGTAGTCCACAGTACAATGCTTAGCAACTCCAAACTGAGAATAAAATCTTTAGGTATGTTTTCTGGTGATCAAATAGTAATTTATTTTTCAGCAAGGATGTGGCTATAAGAGAAAAGAATTCTTTGTTTGGAAATCTAGTAGTGAATTCTGAACACAGCCCCGTATTTTCCTTGAATATATGAGAATTTATGTATTTCTGTGAGAGAACTTGCTTAAAGTGCCATTGACACGATCGCACCTAAACGCCCTCTCCGCCGCAGAGATCGCCCGGCGCCCTGGTTTAACCAGGATCTTCGGGTGTCGAAGCGGGTCAGGAGACGGCTGGAGCGCAAATGGAGAAAGGACCCGACGGTTTTCAATCGTATAGCTGTTAAGGTCGCAACTAACCTTTACCAGTCTAAGGTAAAGGCTGCCAGTAGAACTTACCTCGCTAACCGGATAAGTGAGGCATCCAACCAGCAGGCGGAACTATTCCGTATAGTACGTGACCTATCCGGAGTTGGCCCGGGAGATAGGCCTCCCCATAGTCTTACCCCGGACCAATTTGCAGCATTTTTTAAATCCAAAGTGGAGGCCATCCGCCGGGATCTCGCTCCTTTTTTGAATACAGTGAGTCAAGTTGGGATGTCCAGCGCTCCGTCTTGCCCGGTGTCTTTTGACTCTTTTCAGCCCGTATCGCCCGACACTGTGGCCAGGACGCTTGATCGCTGTCGTGCCACCACCTCCTCTTTGGACCCCTGCCCGGCCTGGCTAATCAAGGCAGCCAGGCCCTCAACAACGGAATGGGCTACTGTAATAATTAATGGGTCTTTCCTTGAGGGTAGATTTCCCTCTGCCCTCAAGGAAACACTCATTAGGCCCATAAGAAAGAAACCCAGTTTGGCGGCGGACGAAATTGGCAACTATAGGCCCGTCGCCAATGTTTCTTTCTTAAGCAAGGTAGTCGAGAGTGTGGTGGCCGATCAGCTCCAGGCGTTCCTGGATGAAACAGATGCCCTGGATCCATTCCAGTCGGGCTTCAGGCCGCGCCATGGGACAGAAACGGCATTGGTCGCCCTGTGTGATGACTTATTGAGGGAGGCCGACAGGGGCAAAGTGTCTCTGTTGGTACTCCTCGATATCTCAGCGGCCTTTGATACCATTGACCATGGTATCCTCCTGGGGAGGCTCGCCGAGTTGGGGATAGGTGGCCGGGCCTTTGCTTGGCTCCGTTCCTTCTTGGAGGACCGTCCCCAGAGAGTACAGCTTGGGGAGAATGTTTCGGCCCCGTGGTGCCTTAATTGTGGGGTCCCACAGGGGTCGATCATCTCCCCAATGCTGTTTAATATCTACATGAGGCCGCTGGGAGGGGTCATCAGGAGGTGTGGAGCGCAGTGCCATCAATATGCGGATGACACACAGCTCTACATCTCCTTTTTTCCAACTGCAGGAGATGCCGTTCTGTCCCTTCAGCGTTGCCTGGAGGCTGTACAGGAATGGATGCAGGAGAACGGGCTAAGGCTGAACCCGGACAAGACAGAGGTACTGAGGGTGGGTGCCCCCACACCTGGGGACATGGGAAACTCCCTCATTTTTGGTGGGGTGACCCTGCCCGCCAGGGATGGGGTCCGTAGCTTGGGTGTCCATCTTGACCCGGCGCTCACCATGGAGACCCAGGTGGCGTCCGTGGTCCGTTCCGCTTTTTTCCATCTCAGGCGGATAGCCCAGCTGCGGCCCTACCTTGATGTGGGGTCTCTCACCACTCTGGTGCATGCGCTTGTAGTCTCGAGATTAGACCACTGTAATGCGCTCTACGTGGGGCTACCTTTGAGATTGCTGCGGAAACTACAGGTGGTGCAGAATGCGGCGGCCAGACTACTCAGTGGGCTGAGAAGATACCAACATATCTCCCCCACTCTGGCCGCATTGCATTGGCTGCCAATCCGATTCCGCATTGATTTCAAAGTGTTAACACTTACTTACAAAGCCCTAAACGGTTTAGGACCTCGATACTTGGCGGAACGCCTTCTCCCATCTAGATCTACCCGTGTCACTCGCGCGAGCCAGGAGATAAGGCTGAGGAGCCTAACACCGAGAGAGGCCCGAAAGGAAAAGACCAGAATCCGGGCCTTCTCGGCGGTGGCTCCTCGCCTTTGGAACAACTTGCCCCCTGAGATTCGCGCGGCTCCCTCGCTGGACATTTTTAAGAAACAACTAAAAACATTGATGTATAGGCGGGCCTTCCCAACAGAAAACCCTTGACGATCTTTTTTCTTATTCTGTTCTTTATTATTATTATTTTTTATTTAAGTTTCTGCTGTAAAGTTTTAAAATTACATTGTTGTTTTTACTGTAAGCCGCCTAGAGTGGTCTAATATGATCAGATAGGCGGGATAGAAATAAAATAAATAAATAAATAAATAAAGAAGCTGAGGACAGATAATGGCATTTGGTTCACATTTTTATGTAGCAGGTTTCCTATAGTCATCTCTTGTCCAATCACTTTTCTGACATTTTTTCTCAAGTATTAGATGAATAACCATGACCTCAGTTGGGGCTTGTACTAGATCCATGCTGCAATGGATTAATTCTTGTTTTCTTGTTTATAACTCTCCTGTGCTTGACAGCATTATATAGCTAATGTATTCCTCGGGTCAGGTATATCTAGTTTAAGCCATAGAGTAAAAAACAAAACAGGAGGCACATTTGATAATATGTGTAATATAAATTTTTTTACAAAAAGGATTGTCCATATGCTATGCACAAGTATGATATATCAGTAGTATATCAGAGTAATGAATCCAGAATCAGGGTCAATTAGCCCTCCAATACTTGGGAGCTACAGTATTGGATGTTTTTGTATTCTGTTAAAACTGAACTGATAGAAATGTTGCATTGGAAGGATTACTCATGCAGATCACTCACATAGATCTTCTATTCATGTGGACAGGGTAAGGTACACAAAATTCTCTCACAAAAATGGGAGCAGTAACTTCTGTGAGAGGGCTGCAGTCAACCAGTGGAGAGTTTTTGTTTTTCTACCATCTTTCCCTGAAAATAAGACAGAGTCTTATATTAATTTTTGCTCCAAAAACACATTAGGGATGTTTTATTTTTTTTCTACAATCTACATTTATTCAAATACAGTCATGTCATCTTCTTCTGGTTGCTGCACAATGGTGGAGGGTGGGATTTCACTTAACTGGGGCTTATTTTGGTGGTAGGGCTTATATTACAAGCATCCTGAAAAATCATACTAGGGCTAATTTTCAGGTTAGGTTTTATTTTCAGGGAAACAGGGTACTCTTTTTTTTTAGATATTCCACTGATTTAATCCTGTTTCTTTAAGCAATAACACTGTGTTTGTAAGTCAGTAAATAAAATCTCTACACCAGCATCTTTACCTGATGTTCTTTTAATTGTATTCTCTAAAATATCACAGGAGGACTCAGCCAAATTTTTGTGTTTCTAATTTCATCTTGAAATCTTTGGCAAGATGGTTTTTAATTAAATAAGAATGCATTTGATAGACTAGTGCAATGTAAATGTTGGTTGTGGTTCCTGCGTGCTTTGGTTTTAGGGTATGGCACAAACATTTGACCCAGCAATAGTAGACTTTTTAGAAAGTTATTTTCTGGAAAGCTGTGTGCTCGTACAGCTTGCCTGGAACAGCCATGTTTAGAGTGATTCCTGCCTTGGCAAAAAGGAAGCTTTGCAGACCCCAGTTCTGTCATTACAACTGAATTTTGGGATGTCCCTAACTTAAGGTTATGTTAGGTTCCTCTGCATCCTTGTTATATTTTACTTCATGAAACACACAATGGAGATAACTGACTCCCCACTTTATTAAGCATTCCAGTTGACTTTCTTGGGGTAGGGAAAACACATGGAGGATGAAATGTAAGAGATGTGTATGGTAAAAGAATATACCTCTCCTGTTTACTTTTGTGGTTAGCTACAATTCAAAAATGAGTTTCTAGAGGTAACTTAGAATATTTTTATTGACTTCAGATTGGCTTATATGTTTCATTTATCCAACAGAAGAGTACCCAGTTGCATCATTCCCATGTTAACAAAAATAATACTGAAATAATTGAGGTGCAGTTTACCTTCTAAAATAATTTGGTATACCTTGCAGTCTTTACATTTGCACTCTTTCCTTGAGGAAAAGACATGCCTCTAGTATTAGGGTTTTGTCTATATTGCCTAAAAAAGTTATTCCAGAAAGGTATAGAGCAAATAGATGAGTACTTAAGTAGAGGTGTAAAGTTATGCCTGTTGTTCCTGTTACAATTAATACAGTAGGGCCCCTGTATCTGTGGGATTGGTATCCATGGTTTACCACAGCCCTGTACACAGCATACAAGGTGGTGGGCCTTTTGTCCTTTGTCCTGCCTCCTTGTATGTTGTTCAATACTATCTGCCATTTCAGACATTTGCAGTAGATCTTGGAATGGATCCCCCACAGATATGGGGGTCCTACTATTTTGCACTCTTTCTCATATTTTTAGGTGTAATGCTATTGGATATGACCCAAACATCCATGTGTGCATATACATGTATTTAATGTTCTGGTCTTTTTTCAGTAAGAAAGAAAGGCTCGGTAATTGCGACAGGCATTCCTCGCTATGGAAACATGCAGTACCTTTGCTCCCAGTAGGATTATTATAATGGAAAAGGGTTCTGTGCATTCTGGAGAGAAGGATCACCATAGATTCAGCAAAATTGAAGTTTCATGGTTGCTGAACTTCTGTAATTTTGACAGCTGGCAGTTTCAATGTGGAACTATGTTTGTTTTCTTTTTTTAAAGAAACATGTATCTTGGACCATGCCAAAAATAGTTTCTGTCAGGTACGACTCTAATTATAGTGTCAAAAAGAGGGACACAACTGCAGAGTTGTTTTAAGTAACTGAGCACTTTCAGTTTTCTGGCAAACTACACTATTTATGGGTAGGATCAATAATATTAGAAGCTGAACTGCACCTGTCTTTTAGGAATTGGCCTCTTACAATGCTAAAGCTAAAACCTGAAGGTGGGCTGTGTATCCTTTAAAAAAAGATCAAACCCTGTGAAAGAGTTTTCATAAATAAAACTACAGTTTGTATGATAGGCGCATGTTCCAATTAGAACAATTTGGCTTTGTTTGGAATGCCAGGGTCTGGCATATATTCTGACTAATTTCCCTCCAGAATTATTACACTTTTTCCTTTCAATGCTGAAACATATTTTCACTGGACTTGCTGTCTGCATTGGATGACTAATCGTCATGGCACCTGGTGCATTCAAGCAGGCCTGTGCAGTGGAATAGTCATACCTAGTTATGTCTGCACACCTGATGTTTTATTAACTAGTATTGATTTTTTTACCCGGGGGACTTTTTTCTTCCTGTAAAAGGCAACCTTGCAGGAGTGAAAGGCATTGCAGGGGATGAATTTCTAATGAACCCCTTCTCTCCTCTCCCTCCCCATCTTTTTTTTTTTTACTTCTCTTTAATGTGGCTTCATATTTTAAGTGCCTGAACTGAAATTTCATTTTAAGCAATTCCATTTTGATAAATCCTTTTAAACCTTGACTTTCTGTAAGGTTATTTTTTTTAAAGATTGTGCTGCTTGACTGACACGCTTAGTAGTGCCTGTAAATTTGAGCATTTCATTATAGGCTGCAATGAAGCATGTTCACATGCAATGGAAATACAGTTGTGTTCAAAATTATTCAACCCCCAATGCTGTAAAGGGGTTTAGGGACTATAGTGTACATTTGGAATTGTATTCAGAATGAAATCCTACAAGGACGTTTTAAAGAACCAAATGCAACTAAAATAACATCAATTGTTTATGTAATACAGTAGTAAATGTTTCTTTTGTGGTTTCTTCATTGCCACAATTATTCAACCCCTTAAAGACTACCACTCTGAAGAAGAGAGGTTCATTCAGGTGTTTTCGATCAGGTATTGAAAACACCTGTGGATGTCACCGAGCACCAATCAAGCATAATAAGCACCAATTAGGCAGCTTTAAAAGGACTGTGATACTCAGCTCCTTCTAGACATTTACTGGTGTGGTTACAAACATGGTGAAGTCAAGAGAATGGTCCAGGAAGACAAGAGAAGAGGTGATTTGTCTTCACAGGAAGGGCAATGGCTATAAGAAGATTGCAAAGAAGTTAAACATACCAAGAGACACCATAGGAAGCATCATTCACAAATTCTAGGCAAAGGGCACTGTTGAAATGCTACCTGGTCGTGGAAGAAAGAAGATGCTGACTTCGACTGCTGTGCGCTACCTAAAGCGTAGAGTGGTGAAAAGTCCCCGTGTGACTGCTGAGGAACTGAAAAAAGATTTTGTCAGATGTGGGTATAGAAGTTTCAGCTCAGACAATAAGGCGCACACTGCGTAATGAAGGTCTCCATGCCAGAACCCCCAAGCGCACCCCCTTGCTGTCTCCCAAGAATAAGAAGAGTCGACTGCAGTATGCCAAAAGTCATGTGGGCAAACCACAAAAGTTGTGGGATAGTGTTCTGTGGACTGATGAAACAAAATTAGAACTGTTTGGGCCCATGGATCAACGCTATGTTTGGAGGAGGAAGAACAAGGCATATGACGAAAAGAACACCTTGCCTACTGTGAAGCATGGCGGAGGGTCAATAATGCTTTGGGGCTGTTTTGCTTCTGCAGGTACAGGGAAGCTTCAGCGTGTACAAGGTACCATGAATTCTCTTCAGTACCAGGAGATATTGGATGAAAATGTGATGCAGTCCGTCACACACCTGAGGCTTGGGAGACGTTGGACCTTTCAACAGGACAATGATCCCAAGCATACCTCCAAGTCCACTAGAGCATGGTTGCAGAGGAAAGGCTGGAACATTTTGGAGTGGCCATCGCAGTCACCAGACTTAAATCCGATTGAGAACCTCTGGTGGGACTTAAAGAAAGCAGTTGCAGTGCGCAAGCCTAAGAATTTGACTGAACTGGAAGCTTTTGGCCATGAAGAATGGGCGAAGATACCCGTAGATCGCTGCAAGACACTTGTGTCAAGCTGTGCTTCACGTTTAAAAGCTGTTATAACTGTAAAAGGATGTTGTACTAAGTACTAAGATTGAATGTCACTTGGGGGTTGAATAAAAACTAATAATGATGTGAGCACAGAAAAGACATTTGTGGTTATTTCATTATAAACTTAAGGTTATATTTCTCTGACCTACAAGTGCCTCTTTCATGTAAATGTAAGCAAGATGACTGAATGATCAAAATCAATGTCAAAATGGCCAAAACATTCAATTTCAGTGGGGGTTGAATAATTTTGAACACAACTGTACACAGAATTTAGGAGTCTGACCACTTGAGTAATGCTAAAGGGGGGTAGAAATGCACCCTCTTTTATATCAAGCAGCATTATGCTTTTGATACAATATTTAAAAGCCCTGCATTATAGTTGCATTATGAAATAGCGGTTTCTTGCATAATTTTTGAAGTCTGAGTTTCTGAAACATCTATGGACTATAAAAAAGTATACACTTCACAGATATTTTGCCTGTACTGTGCCTCTTCCTATAGCTGAAAGGTGTGGCCATAGAATCAAAGTACACACAGTGTAATTTAGACTGGAAATTTATTTTAGGCTTGAGACTATCCTGATAAATTAGATGTCTATAATCTCTAAATATAAGTCTTGTGTTACTGGTTATGTGCTAAATGGCCCAAATGGAAGAGATTAAAAGCTGTCATGAAAGGAAAAATAGGCACGCTCACCTATGGAGCTGACAGTTATTCTTCTTAGGATTTCAGGAATGATCTGGCTTTGTTGTAAAAATTTGGTTTCATTCAAAGGAACAGAAATGAAAGTGCTGTTAATTCCTTTGTTGTGCGCTTTTGGCTAATTACTACATGATGATGTGAACTTCAGCAAATGGTCATTTGCCAAAAAGAATTTTGAAAACTAAAATGGGGATTGGCTGAAGGGCCCTACATCAATCTCTCTTTTTTATTGTCCCAGACCCTTCAGTCCCCTGATACATTCAGTCTCTGCATCATCCCCCTAATACTGCTCCCAGGTTCCAAGCAACATTCTCTCTAGGTTTCTGTCCTGCTGCATGGAAACCTTGCTCCATGTGTGCTAGGGTGGGTGGAGTTTGATTCCAAACGGAAAGTAAACAAACTGACTGCCAGCTTCCCCTCACTCAAAGCTTCTCATGGAGCTTTGAGCAAGCGTGCAGCTTAGAGGGAACCTTGGTTCCAAGTATCTTCTCTTTCTGTTCCCCCCCTCCCCTCCATACTTGTTAGTTTTGCCTAGGGCTTGTTGTCCAAGGAAATTCCTGGCCTTGTGTAGCTCAAACACCTTATGCAAAGACCTATGTCTCCCATCTCATTTTTATCATACTGAAGGCAAGGAGGCAGAGCTAGAACTGACTCTGCATCTGTGGTGGCCCTAGTCATGGAATATTTTGCTTCAGTGCCTTATACTACAGTGCAAAACATGTGAGTTTCTTAAATTCTACAGTTTTATTCAAAGGTACATACCGTAAATTAAACTTTCACTCCATTTGTAATTTGCCACCATAACTAAAGACAGGTGTGGGAAAAGTGCAGCCCAAGGGTGATTGTGCAGCTTCCTTAAACCACCCCCATCATGCCCCCTGCCCTCTTCATCTGGCCATAAAAAATGAGGTGCACTTGCTATTAAACAAGACTCATGGACTGACCAATTTCCTTCAGTCCCAGACACCTAAAAAAATAAGTTTGGAGATGGACTGCTGTTCACTGCAATTATCACACATATCTTAGACTGGGTCATGCGGATTGTAAATTGGCTCTTACATTGAGGTGGCCCATCCCAGTCTGTGAAAAGAAACAAGTAGACTTCCAGAGTCTCATTTCTCAGTGGTAGATTTGGAGGGAAAGAAACTATCTTGTTAATAATTTTTAAGAATTAGCATGCATGTGATTTAAAATAAATGTAAGTTTCAAGGTCTCCATCGTTTAAGTGCTTCTAAATAAGCTTTGGATGTTAAACATATTCTTTGATGGTCACTATTTTTGCAATAGAGTACCAAGAAACAGTTCTATAATATTCTTGTTTTGTTTGATTTTTTTTTCTGGTGAATGATTTCATCTCCCATTTTTGTCTCCTTAGTTTTTGGCACTTGGAACACATTATGGCAAAGTTTATTTACTTGATGTCCAAGGGAACATCACCCAAAAATTTGACATTGTAAGTATAAACTACTATAATATGAAATAACTGTAGAATAAGATCCTGCATTTGAAATTGATGTTATATCCATGATTCTGTGGATCTTTTGATTGACCCTCAGCTGGCAATCCTGACAAACATATGCAAGACGCTGTGGGTTATGTGACCCGGATTCAGCATAATATCACAGTGTATAGGATTTCTGGTGGCTGTACAGTTTTACTGTATTTTTTTCGTGCATAAGACGCCCCACCCCACCCCCTACTTTTCTAACTCAAAATTAAGAAATCTAAGTGGGGCTTAGCAAGTGGAGGGGGAAGGTAAAGGTAAAGGTTCCCCTTGACAATTTTTGTCCAGTCGTGTTCGACTCTGGGGGCGGTGCTCATCCCCGTTTCCAAGCCATAGAGCCAGCGTTTTGTCCGAAGACAATCTTTCGTGGTCACATGGCCAGTGCGACTTAGACACGGAACGCTATTACCTTCCCACCAAGGTGGTCCCTATTTATCTACTTGCATTTGCATGCTTTCGAACCGCTAAGCTGGCGGGAGCTGGGACAAGCGACGGGCGCTCACTCCGTCACATGGATTTGATCTTACTACTGCTAGTCTTCTGGCCCTGCAACACAGGCTTCTGCGGTTTAGCCCGCAGCGCCACCACGTCCCTGGGGGAAAGCAGGGACCAAAGTGCTGCAGGATCACTTTGATCCCTGCTTTCCTCTTTCTTGCTAAGTCCACTTAGCAAGTAGACGGGGAAAGCAGGGATCAAAGTGCTTTGATCCCTGCTTTCCCCCTCCACTTTCTTGCGAAGAAAGTGCTTTCCCCCTCCACTTTCTTTGTAAGAAAGTGGAGGGGAAAGGCAGGGATCAAAGTGCTTTGATCCCTTCCCCCTCCTTACATGTATAAGACCCTCAATTTCTTATGTAGAGATTTTAAACAAAAGTATCATCTTATACATGGAAAAATATGGTAATTGAGCAAGCAATAATGCCGATAGGTATCAATGTTGTATCCTACTCATAAGTTTTATGAATAATTATTATTTTATGAATTTGCGCAATAAAAATGAGGATGCAGTGTGGAGAGAATCTGACCATATTTTTGTGAAGGAAGAATTGTCCAGTTCAATGGACATCAGTCAAGTGTAATTTTATTGTTAAATATGTGTTTCTGAAAGAAGGACATTTAGAGACAGCTATTACTGCAGAAATATCCTGGGAATTAGCCAGTCATGTTAGTCTATTGTAATAAAAACAACAGAGAGTCTAATCAGGTACAGAAAACAGAAAGAAAAGGAGAGGAAGTAACACAAAAGGAATAGTAATGAAATTAGTGCAGCTTATTTTTAAGTGTAGATCGGTTGAATGAGACAAGCGAAAGGGAAACATACATGGATGCTGCAGGCAATGGGAAATACAAAATTTAATTATTTTACTACCTCTGCAGCTGATCTGATAAGATTGGAGGTGGAGCTGGTTCATTTGTTAAAATGTAGGTTTTATAAGGTGAGTGGGAATGAACCTCTTTATTAGCTGAAACGTATGTTGCAGGCAAGGTTTATCCACTGAAGAACTCCATAGATCCTTTGGTTGTATTCAAGCCTGACTTGGAGCCACAGAGGTAGAGCCTTAAATGGTGTCTGAAATGTAGGAAGTCTGTATGGAAACAATGATAGGAAAAGCTCAAAAAAAGCCATTCTAGGCATTTGACTGGTGTTTTTACGGTGTCCCTTATTTTACTGCATTTAAATCTGTTTGCCATTTGAAAAAAAGTACCATTAATATCTTCATAATGGACAAGAGTTATCTGCATACCTTCTGCCCTCTTTAGACCACAGAACAACTTGTTAGCTTGACTGTTGTTGATTGTTAATATGTGTTGTTTCATATTGAGATGCCAAAAGTAATTGAAAATTGATTGATCTCCTTGCTATTCAGTTTATCTACTGCAAATATATAAAGCTAATATTTTATGTGAATGTCCTGAAGCATGGTCTCTTAAGGGACTGTATTGATTAAAGGAGAAGGGAAGATTTTTTTTAAATTTGTTTTTTAAATCTTACTGTAGCTCCCTGGAATCATTGAGAAAATGTACACTGCAAAATTTATGTAAAGTCATGTCTGGGGTGTAAAATTTAAATCTTGCACATAAGTAAGCAATACGTTTTTGTGCTAGAGAAATATATATATAATATGTGTTAACACTGTTACGTGTACTGGTAAGCAAACTTTTCTGTCAGGCATTGTCAAAGTATCCGTCACAAGGTGTCAACGTGCTTGCAAAACAAAGCAAGTGTTCTGATGCTGACACCGCAGTCTTTCATGTGGAAGCCGAGAACTTGTATTTTTATTTCTAAAAATCCAATTACACAATTTTTTGCATCCAAACCTACTGTTAGGAACAACCTTTTGAAGGGATTTCTTTTGTACAGTTGTGGTCCTTACTTGGTATTAGTGAAAGTCATTTTGATGATATTCCGGTAGTTTCGATGTCTGTGTGCTCCATGTCTGTAATGAACTCCAGGGGGCTTCTGTACACATGGGAGACCTGTGTTGTCAAGGACTGCCCCTGTCTTTGTTTCAGAATTCTATAGGATAGACCCTGTAAAAAGAGGTTCTTATCAGAGCCCTTGTGTGTACCTTGGAACTGCTAGATTGGAGCACATAAGATCAGCAAAATAGTTAACTGAGTTTGAAGATAAACAAGGCCCATTTGCTGACAATTCTCTTTGTTTGATTTATTTCCTCATCACTACTGCTACAGCTTTACAGAAAATAGTGCTTATTCTTGTTCCATTTCTCAGTTTTGTCACATACAGCCTGATCCAGGACTCCACAGGCACTTGATGACACATATGGCTCTCCCTATTAACTCATTCAGTGCCTTCTGTCACGGGAATCTATGAAGCTGTGTTTTGCAGAGTTTCATTGTAGGTACCTCTGCCTCTGAAGGGTCTAGTTTGATTGACAGTGGCTTTTCTCCCATTTTAGGGAGGGATGTTTCTTAGCTTTCTATCTGAAAGTCTTTAACTGGAAATGGCAGGGATTGAAACTGAGACCTTATACAAGGTCCAGTTGCTCTCTAAGTATCTCCTACCTTTTAAAATCCCCTCCCTAGTATTTATTTAAGAAGTCCTACAAAATCTGTGTAAGTCCCACTAACTCCCCCTTGGTCAGTACTTCCAAAGCTTGAGCCCCTCAGAAGCGAAGGCCTTTATACCCTCAATGAGGATAGAGTATGCTGCATATCTGTGACCCTCCTGTTGAGCACTGAGAGATCTCTGATCGATATTGCTTCTCTTAGAGGTGGCATAGATGAGCCTTCTGGTGTTGTTGCCTCCGGCACCGCTGCTGGGTTAGGATTGGTTCTCTCACACTGACCCTGTAAGATTATGAGGACCTGCACCTGCAGTGTCCCCCCCCCCATTAATGGGGCTGGGTGGAGGACATGGGCACTGGCATTTGGACCCCTCGCCTTTAGAAACCCTGAGCTCAACCAGCTTCCCAGTTCAGGAGATCTTTGTTTACTACATAGTTCCATTCTTTGTGGGGTTCTGGTTGATTCTCTTCTGCTTCCCCCAACTTCTCTTGAGCATTTCCCTCGGTCCCTTCCTCTTCCTCCTCCACTACTAGGTCCAGTGCTTCTCTTCCACCTGCTTCTTTCTCTTTCAGAAAGATGGGTGGAGCTGCAATCTCAGACATGTGTTAAAGCATCTTTTATAATCATGTCCTGAAAAGAGTTACAGAGAGAGTGGTCCTCACTCTGGGAGACAAATATGATGCAGCTCTTACCTGATCTTTAAGCTTTTACCTTCCAGATATCTCTAATGAATTATGCCTTCTCTCTCTCTCTCTTTCTCTCTCTCGTAAAGAGTAAAATACAAGGCAAACGTGGAGTGTATATTCTATTGCTACAGCCAGTAACTTCCAGGTTATACCAGAATTCAGGAGGACAGCTTGTTAATTGTTCAGTAAAAAGAATCAGCTGTTCCAAAAGTGTAATAACTGCACTGAGTTCAGAGTGTCTTTGGATGCTCTGGATTACTGTATGCTTTCCTTACTCAGGTCCCCTCCCCCACCATTCAGTCCAAAACAGAACTTTTCAAGTTGCATATGGCACTTTCATAGGTATGTGGAATTTAGCACTATGCTAAATTTTGGACAGTATAATGAAGACCAGAAAATATCAAGCAGAGACTTTCTTCCTCCCTCCCTCCCTCTCTCCCTTCCACTTCATATGCTAATGCAAAGTGGATGCCCAGTGTGGTTTATTGGATAGAGTGATAGACTCCTTAAATATATAAATTACTTTGAAAACCTTGTTAGGAACACTATATGTCAGTTCCAACTTGACAGCACGTAACACAATAGAAGATTTCCATAAAAACAAACCACCTAAGAATCTTGTGGCATTTTGTATACTAACAAAGTTGTATTTCACATATACTTTTGTGGACTGCATGCTGTTTTATCAAGTGCAATTAATTAAATCTTAATAATACAATATTTTTGAATATTCATACTTTGTGGGTTTTTTTTGTTGTTTAGTCATTTAGTCGTGTCTGACTCTTCGTGATCCCATGGACCAGAGCATGCCAGGCCTCCTGTCTTCCACTGACTCCTGGAGTTTTGTCAAATTCATGTTGACAGCTTTGATGACACTGTCCAGCCATCTCATCCTCTGTCGTCCCCTTCTCCTGTTGCCCTCACACTTTCCCAACATCAGGATCTTTTCCAGTGAATCTTCTGTTCTCATGAGATGGCCAGAGTATTGGAGCCTCAGCTTCAGGATCTGTCCTTCCAGTGAGCACTCAGGGTTGATTTCCTTTAGAATGGATAGGTATGTTGTCCTTGCAGTCCAGGGGACTCTCAAGAGCCTCCTACAGCACCACAACTCAAAAGCATCAATTCTTTGGCGATCAGCTTTCTTTATGGTCCAGCTCTCGCTTCCATACATCACGACTGGAAAAACCATAGCTTTGACTATGTGGACTTTTGTCGGCAAGGTGATGTCTCTGCTTTTTAAGACGCTGTCTAGGTTTGTCATTGCTTTCATCCCAAGAAGCAGGCGTCTTTTAATTTTGTGGCTGCTGTCACCATCTGCAGTGATCCTGGAGCCCAAGAAAGTGAAATCTGTCACTGCCTCCACATCTTCCCCTTCTATTTGCCAGGAGGTGATGGGACGAGTGGCCATGATCTTAGTTTTCTTGATGCTGAGCTTCAGACCATTTTTTGCACTATCCTCTTCCATCCTTATTACGGGCTTCTTTAATTCCTCCTCACTTTCTGCCATCAGAGTGGTATCATCTGCATATCTGAGCTTTTTGATATTTCTTCTGGCAGTCTTAATTCTGGCTTTGGGATTCCTCCAGTCCTGCCTTTCGCATGATGCATATAAGTTAAATAAGCAGGGAGACAATATACAGCCTTGTCATACTCCTTTCCCAATTTTGAAACAATCAGATGTTCCATATCCAGTTGTAACTGCTGCTTCCTGTCCCACGTATAGATTTCTCAGGAGATGGATAAGGTGATCAGGCACTCCCATTTCTTTAAGGACTTGCCATAGTTTGATGTGGTCCACACAGTCAAAGGCTTTTGCATAGTCAATGAAGCAGAAGTAGATGTTTTTCTCAAACTCTCTGGCTTTCTCCATAATCCAGCTCATGTTAGCAATTTGGTCTCAAGTTTGTCTGCCTCTTCAAAATCCAATCTCGGTCCACATACTGCTGAAGCCTACCTTGTAGGATTTTGAGCATAACCTTGCTAGCGTGTGAAATGAGTGCAATTGTCCGGTAGTTGGAGCATTCTTTGGCACTTCCCTTCTTTGGGATTGGGATGTAGACTGATCTTTTCCAATCCTCTGGCCACTGTTGAGTTTTCCAAACTTGCTGGCATACTTAGCTATGAGATAATATCCTTCTACCTGTCAACTTAGTAGTCTGTGTGTGTTCTACTACACATCTGTCAACTCTTTTTTTTTTGTCACACAAAAATGTGAACTCCAATCAGTAGCCAGAATCTTGTTGTTGTTTTTATGCTTGTGTCAAACAAATTGCATAAGTCTTGATGGCAAAATGCTGTTCTTTACTGTAGTGCACATTGTATTCCTTACAGTATACCCAGGAAAACAGCCAGCATCTCATTAATGAGCAGCAATTCACAAGAAAGACTTAAATGATTTCCCATAAGCATAATCAGCATTAGAATTCTAGTAAAAGTGTAAAAAATTGGCTTGGGTGATCATGAAAATACCTCTTAAAACCAAAATAGGCTGAAAATGTTGTTCATTTAACTACAATAGTTGAATTAATGTGTGACTCTGTGTGAAATAGTGTCATATTTATTTATTTATTTATTTATTTTATTTTATTTATATCCCGCCTATCTAGTCAATAGACCACTCTAGGCGGCTCACAACAGGGGTACAACAATAACTAAAAATGAAATTACAAAGAAGAAAACTTTCAACCATGAAATTATAAACTAAGAAAAAGAAAAAAGGAAAATCAGGATTAGCTAAGGGGGGGTGGGGGGAAGGCCTGCCGAAACATCATTGTCTTTAATTGCTTTTTAAAAATACCCAGCGAGGGGGCCGCGCGAATGTCCGGGGGAAGGTTGTTCCAGAGGCGAGGAGCCACCGCCGAGAAGGCCCTATTTCTTGTCTTCTCCTTCCGGGCCTCCCTCGGCGTTAGGCTCCTCAACCTCACCTCCTGGCTCGCGCGAGTGACACGGGTAGAACTTGGTGGTAGAAGGCGTTCCGCCAAATAGTGTATATATTGGGTTGAGTAGTGGTCTGAATGAGTACTGAAAGGAAAAAAGGAAAAAAGACAAACTTTTTTTAAAAAAGGAAGGGGAACAAAAGAGGGAGAGAGAATGGGTGTGTGCTGGAATTGGAATTGGAATTAATGAGTTTTTAACCTTAGCAGAGGTGGTATATTTGCAAATGCCAGATAAAATCTGATAGTTTTTAAGGTGTCACAAGATGTTTTGTTGTTAGTCTGCAACCGCCTAATATGATTCCCTGACTTTAACCCAGACTTTCTGCAAATGCAAGTGTTAGCTAATTTTGTTTCAGAGTCCTGCTTTGATGTTTAATTTTGTTTGTTTATTTATTTGATCTCTACACAGGCTTTCGCCCCTTTAGATATCTGTGTCCAAGGAAAGAGTCCAGTTAATGCTTTAACATCTGGGTTCTAGTTTCGGCCTCAAACACAGTGAGACAACCTGACTGGAATAGGAAATAGGAATGGGGGGAAAATTTGGGGCATCTTTTAACAGCTGTTGACCATATGCTGATTATTCAGATTTGGTCCTTTTTCCTTCTCTTACCAATATGGCTGCCTCTTTGTCAGTGATACCTGCTTAAGAATAACTGATATGTGTTCTTGGATCCCAAGCATGTGACAGACTAGTTTTCCCTTGTATTAGGGTTCAGTGATTTGAGTGAGATGAAATGTGTCAAATGTGTTGAAAATTATGACTTACAGGCAATGGGGAAGAAAAGCGTTCTAACTTCATTGACAAAGGAGGATGCAGAAGCGATTTACAGCATATTAATTCCAAATGTCTCTTCATCTTTTCTTTTCCTCAAAGACTGTCTACAATTTATTAATATAATTATTGCCTCAACTGACATCCTTGTAGATTAAAGAGCTGTAGATGTGAGAGCTGTGCAAACGCATTTAGCTAAGTAACAAATCAAAAATGCTTTCAGAGAGGAGACAATTCATGCCCTGTTGCCAGGTGTTTTAATAAATACATATTTAGAACAAGTACAGTAACAAGACATGTCTTGTGCCCACAAAGTCTTGCACTTTGCTTAGAGAGGAGAAAACATAGACTGCTTTGTAAGCATTGATTTTTTAAAATATTTAATAGTTTAGTGGTGATGCATGAATGTGGAAAACAAATTTGAATAGCTGATGTTTTAAAACATTCTTGGGCTGGGAGGAAATTGAAATCTTCTTTAACAGGTAACTCTTCGAAGGCTTTTCACAAATGGGGGAATTAAAAGGAAAAATATCATGAAATATTAAAGAACCACTCCTTTAGCTACAGAATTTTTTAACATGTGTTTCCATAGTTCTTCAAGGCCAAGACTTTTATTTTTAAATATTTGATGTCTGTGAGAACTAGAAAATTTTTGTTTAATCAGAATGGCAGAAAAAGTTAAAGTAGTCAGGTTGCCTCTTTGCAACACAGAAAACCCAGAGGTGTTTTCTTCATGTAGCACTTAGCCCTATTAAAGTTTCAGCATTCAGGAATGTAGGAAGAGCTACAGAATTGGACCAAAGTGCTAGTCTGGTCTTGCTTTCTGTTTTCCTTAGTGGTCAGCTAGATGCTTTTGTCAAGCAAGACAAGAAGGCAACAGGCCCTCTCTTGTTGCCTGTGCTAAATTTCTGATGTCACGTTCTTTGTCTTGGACCATAGAAGTCTGATTTTGGCATTGCAGGTAATAACCGATGACACACCTGATGTCCATAGACTTGTCCAGTTCACCTCCTAAAACCATATATGAAGAAAGAGACCAAAAGTTGCATGTCTGCTCTGATTTCTCAACAGGGTAGGATTTCTTGGTACAAGAACCATTCAGGGTGTTCTGAAGATATTTTTTTATCATATTATCCATGAAGTATGTCACACTTTGAAAGGCCTTTTAAAACCATTCCTTTGCCTGTTATCACTGTTTGCCCATGTTTTAAATAATACCCAGTCATTCCTTTGTTACATCTTTATTGATGTGTTACATGTTTTGTGAGT